>NC_056522.1:281831073-281952330 GCF_019175285.1 Sceloporus undulatus | reverse complement strand
TATTATTATTATTATTATTATTATTATTATTATTATTATTATTATTATTACTGGAAGTGACTTCTTATTCCTCCCATATAGTCCTTCATGCAACCCCAAGTCTGGTCTGGAAGTTTGGAGAGATCTCCCAGGCTGTATCCACACTGCAAAAATGATCCAGTTTAACTGCCATTGCTCAATGCTATGGAATGCTGGGATTTGTGGTTCATTGGGGCACCAGAACTCTCTGACAGAGAAGGCTAAACATCTCACACAACTGAAATTCCCAGAATTCCATAGCACTGAGCCATGGTAGTTAAAGTGGTGTCAAATTGGATTATTTCTGGAGTGCAAATGCAGCCCTAGAAGAGGACTGGGATTCACATGAGTGCAGGGAAAGAAAAGCATGAAGAAACTGCACGTAAGTGGAAATCCCTTTTCACGGCATTGGATGGTGCCCTCTGGAGGCATGTGGCTCTTGAATGTATCCTCCCTACATGATATCCCACCTGTTTTTTGGGGGGGGAGTGGGCATTGTCCTGACATCTCTGCTCCCCAACTCCATTTTTATCTCCCATCACCAAAGAGATGGGGCAAAACCAAAAAGCTACCACAAAAGGCACTATACCTTCCCACTAGCATGAAGAATATTTATTTTGTGTTGTTTCCAAGTCATTTCTGACTTACAATGACCCTAAGGTCTACCTATCATGGGGTTTGTGTGGCAAAAATTATTCACAAGAGGTTTGTCGTTGTCTTCCTCTGAGGCCTGTAAGTGTGATTTGTCAAAGGTCTCCCAATGCATTCCCATGGCTGAGTTCAAACTCTTCTTGGAGTCCTAATCTGAGAGATAAATATTTATTGTTAGAGTCATATGTAAATAATGCACAGTTAAAGCACTATATGAGTGACAGCTGTAAACACGTTAAAACTGCAGCTAAATATTGCAGCATGGAACAGTGCTGTTCAGGGAGCCAGCCAGCCAGCCAGCACCTCTGCAGGTATTTGGTTCCATTTCCACCTCTCTGTTTATATTTCATCCACAGAATGTCAATCACCATTCCCTGCCTACCCCATCCTCATTGGGTTGTTTGGCTATTTTTAGCTTCTTTCTTTTAATATTAACCTATGTCTGCCTCTCTCTCAGGATTGAAAGTTCACAAGATTCAAATCAAGTACTGATAGAAATAGATAAAAGGAGATGAAAAAGTGATTTTGCATTCCTAAAGTTTTCTGTTGTTGTTTTGGTTCCTGCTGCTGTTACTTTTGTCACCTCTGCAGGCCTGCTAATACTTTCATCTTCCACCTGATACCACCATTTTGGCCAGTGGTGCCCCAGTCTGAACTTTAAAGAAACTAATCCAATTGCAGATCTCACCTTAGATATCCATTCAATTTATACTCTGGAGCAGATTCACCATCCCACTGGCATTGGAGCCACCAGACACCACTGGCTTTATTTACAGATGGATCTAATTTGCAGAACTGGGTTTACTAGTAGTATACGTAGGGTAAGCTATTTTGTCTGTTCCCCAGAACTACTATTTTGAGTTTGGTCTCCTTTCATATATTCTATTATCACCAGTCCCAAGGACAAGCAAGCAAGCAGACAAGATTATGTGAAAATTTTCATAGAGCGATTTAATTCTTCCTGAATTTACTGCCTATAATTTTCAGTGTCAAAATATCACACATATAACCTTCATAAAAATCACTGAAAAGTCAAAGCGTTTGTTCCCTTTTTCTTTCAAAGCTCAAATTCTTATTTACAGATTGCTACACTATAATTATGTCAGCCTTTTATTTTACATGGAACAAATAAATTATTTTGGTATCATTAAATAGTTTATTAGTTAATTATCCGAAAACTATTCTGTGAAGGTATTATCACTGGGGGGAAAGCACATCTCATGAAAGCTCCTTTGAAACTTCGTGATGGTATGAATTCCAACAAGCAGTTTTTGCATACAAAAGGCCAACATCAAAATTGTATGACTGTGCTAATAAAATAAACATTCATCATATCACACAACCTTCCCCTCTGTGGGTTGTATTTTACTTTTAATTCTCAATTCTTTTCATGAATCAGTTAGCAAAAAGAAATATTAAAGAAGATTTTATTTTTAACATGACTCTTCAGTATTGAAGGGTGTGTGTTGGGGAGGATTAATTCACTAATGAAATGTTTATTTATTTAATGTGATCATTTGCCATCACTCTCACTTGCCGCTTGGCAATATCACCACATCACTAGATCTAATTGGATGTGATTTTTACTTACTGACAGCCAGGGATGTCATAACATCATCAAAACCAATATGTGACTTATGGGCTACATGTCTTCCCTCTACCAGTGCATTATGTACCTCTCCAGGACCTGCCATTTTTGCTGACATTTTTTCCAACACAAAAATCCAGTGATTCTGCTAGGAAACATGGTGCATGGAGAGACAGTATGCCTTGTTTTCCAGCAGCATTGCATTCGCAGGCAGCATGCTGTCAGAAGGGTTATTTTGCTGGAAAACAAGATTTGTGCTCCTAACAGGCTCATGTTTCCCAACAAAATCACTGGGATTTTTGCAGTGTTAGCAGTGGAAGCTCCAGCAGCAGAGGGGTTTAGGATTGTTACTTGGTTTTATAGCCCTGTATGAGTTTAGGGAAGACCATGCCACCCCAGACAACAGGAGCAGTGAGGAATGCGTGCCTCTCAAATGTTGCCAGACATCTCCTGCCATTTCTGAGCACTGGCATGCTGGTGATGGGCCACAAGTTCCCAATGCACTCTAGAATAGCCTTCAGACATCATGTCATCCAGGGGGCCATTCAGACTACCTTTTACCCTGGATCAGGAACCAAATTATGCATGTGAAGTTCATGTTCGCCCCAAATCTCCCACAAGCGAATCCGAGGCTTCTACACCCATTACGGGGCAAATGCCATTTGGAAGCAGGGTAAAAGCTGTATCATTTTTAAAAAAACAGGTTCAGCGAATATGAACTTACCCCCTGATCATGATTTGGGCAAGTTCAGGGGAGGAATTTAGATCAGAGGGAGGGCAGAGGGTGGAACTGGAAAAAGGGTGCCAATAGTGACGGAGGAGGAGGAGGAGGAGGGAGCCGGGGGGAAGAAGGGGGCCATGGAGGGCAATCTGGGTAACGGAGCAGAAGGAGGAGAAGAAGGAAGGAGCAGGGTCAAGTTCAGGGTAGGTCAGAAGGAGGGCACAGGACGGAGCAAGCCTCCGCTCTTGCACCAAGCAGCTTTCTCTCTCTCTTTTTATTTTTTTAAAATTATTTTTGACAGACTATGCACATGTTTTTTGCTACAGGTAGATAGATATATAGATAGAATATGGCTGCCTGCCTGTTCACTTTCCCTTTCATTTCCTTGCTTCCAGCAGCACGGCACTTTGCAGGAGGTTTTTTTGTTTGCGAATGCTACAATGTGAATGTTACAAATATTTCTCTTTCCGGTTTGGCAAATTGATACAGAATGCTTTTGCTACTGCCTGTAAGCTATTCAGGGGTAGCTGAGGGAAAGCAAAGGATGCATGGCATCCTTTTCTGGCATTCCGAAGTGAGAAATTTATTATTATTATTATTATTATTATTATTATTATTACATGTGTATGAGGCATTCTGGGGTGACAAGGAGGGAGGATGCAGGATGCAGAGATGGCATTATATTACATTTTGGGGTTGAATGGGGCCAAGGGAAGATCCATAACCTGCAGTGACCCATATACCCACAACACACACACACACAGAGGAAGTTTTTAAATTTGACAAAATATGTACATACTGGCGCCTGTTTGTTTGGGTTTTTTTAAGGAGGTGAAAAAGGGGGAAATCACCCATCTGATTGCCCAATTGCTGTAAGAAATGTCACCTTGACAAAAGCGGAAGAGAATTTGTTTGACAGCAAAGGAGACTTTTTTTAAACCAGTTCAGCATAATGAGAACTCTCCCCAGAGCTGCATGGCATTCAGGGTTAAATTACCCTGAGGTAAATAGTGGGCACTTGCTTACGGAGAGATTCAGGGGGAGGAGATCCAGACCAGTTCCATCCAGCGCAAATAGCTCACTCCGGTGAGAAGGTAAATAGCACAGCATTCTGTACAATCATGCCAGCCATATGATCACAGAGTAGTTTCTGACAATGCTGGCTCTTTTGCTTAGTAATGGAGATGAGCACCACTCCCTATAGTCGGACATGAATCGATAACCTTGTCAACAGGGAATACCTTTGACAATAATAGAATTATTAACTTTCATCTAGCACTCTATACATTTCAATTAAGAGAACAAATATGTTGTAAAGAAATATATGCACACATCTTCCCTCCACTGCAATGAAACAAACAATTTCTTCTAACAAACCATAACTCCTTGGGATTGTTTGCCAGTGATCCAACATGAAAGTTAAAGAATTAATATACTGATGGCAGTGTCTTTTCTTCCTGGTACAAGCTCTTTCAACAAATTATCCTTTTCTTTTCTTAATATTTAATCCAATAAAATTTTAATATATGTTTGAAATAACCTTTAGAAATGTCTCTGTCCTATTGGTTGACCCAGTAAATGGACCCAGTAAATGCATGACAGGAGGTTGGACTGGATGGCCCTTGTGCTCTCTTCCAACTCTGCCATTCTATGGCGGGATATAGACCGCCACTTTGCGGCAGTCTTCCGCCGGCGCCATTTGCTCCACGAAGGCGCCGCAGTAGCCAAACCGCGCGGCTCCCGCACGGAGCAAAAAAGAAGCTCCATTTTGGAGCTTCTTTTTGCGGCGCCTTTATGATGTCGCGAGGCGCCTCTGGCGCATTCGCGACGTCATAGGCATCGCGACACATCTGGACGCTATGCATCCAGTACGTAAACATGGCGGCCCCCATGTGGAAGGGGCGCCGCCATGTTGTACGTATTCTATACGTACTAGGGTTAGGGGGGTGCGGAAGCACCGCCCCTTCCTAACCCTAGTACGTATAGAATACGTACTATATGGCGGTCTATATCCCGCCTATGATTCTATGATTACACATATGGATTTTGGATTTTTCCTTGTGGCCACTGTGACAACTTTTTCTTTTTGTTGAACTTTTAGAAATGTACTTTGGACCAATCCAACACAAAGTGGGTGTTTTTGGAACACTCAAACCTTCATCATATATGCATAGCACATGGTTAACTTCCTTTGAACTTGATGGCTGGTTTTTTATTTATAGGAGCATAGTTAATAATACAGCACCTTATGCGGGAAGGGAAGATAGAATTCAAAGCACATTAATATTTTGATAAGAATTTATGCTTCAAAACCCACAAATGTAAAAGTTCTCCCTTTGCAGGATATTTGGAATGGAATGAGTACTAAGTAAAACATTTGTGTGTAACAGAAACCTATCCATTGGCAAATGCCTTCCCCAGGCTTATGTGAATGAGGCAGTCCACTCAGCATTACTAGGGAGAAAAGAAGGAGGTATTCTACTGTAATTAAACAAAATATTGGCATTTATGGATAGTATTATCATCATTATCATCATTATCATCATCCATCATCATCATTTATTTATAGAGCGCCATAAGGTTACAAGGTGCTTTACAGATACAATCAATTCAAAACATTAAATCCTGCCAGAGGTGTACAATCTTAGGAATAATAAAATATAAAACTATACAGTAATTATAACAAATTATGCAAGTAAAGTACATCACTATAAAAGCAATTAATACATGTAATCAAATATCAAATTATAAAAACATTATTAAAATAAAGTTCCAAATGCTAATACAAATAGAAGAGGCAGTCTGCAGATGTTCAGGAGGCAATTTCAGAATTAAGTGCAACGAGTGAAAAAGGAAGAAAGCCAAGCCAAGGAAAAGAAAACCCTTGGCTGGGTAAGAAGTGCAGAACTCCTGGAACGTAGATCTTGAACAGGCTGGTAAAAGGAACTAAGTGCTGAAAGATAAGGGGGGCTATGTTACGTAAGACTTTAAGCATTAAAAGAAGAAGCTTAAACAAAATCCTAAAAGGAATGGATAGCCAGTGAAAAGATACCAGAAGTAGGGTAACATGATCAAAACGACAAGCCAAAAAGATAATCTTAGCAGCAGACTGTTGAATGGAAACCAGAGGACTAAGGTAAGACAATGGGAGCCCTGTCAAAAGAAGATTCCAGTAATCAAGGTTGGAAATAACTAAGGCATGAACTAAGGTCTTAGCAGAGGAAGCAGAAAGAAAAGGTCTAATTTTGACAATGTTTTAAAAGAAAAAATCAACATGACTTGGCTACAGCCTGAATCTGGGGAGCAAAGGACAAAGAAGGGTAAAAAACTATAGCCAAGACTACATGCTTCCTTCATAGGATGAATGGTACCATTATTAACCATAGAGAATGTGTATAGTGAGGAAGGTTTTTGAGGAAAGATAAGTAGTTCTGTCTTTGCCATATTGAGTTTTAGATGCTGGTGAAGCATCCATGATGAGATAGCTGAAAGATATGCTGTGACAGGATGTTCAATGTCAGAAGAGAGTTCTGGAGTAGAAAAATACAACTGAGTATCAGCATAAATATGATATTGAAAACCATACAAGCTGATAAGATTACCTACAGATAATGTGTACTGGGAAGATAACAATGGGCCTAAGATGGAACCCTGCAGAACCACCACTGAAAGAGAAAAATAAGATATATGACCTCCAGCTGCCACAGTAAATAACTGGTTTGACCGATATGAATGAACTGAGGACTCAGTCTGTAAATTCTAGGTTATAAAGTGAATCCAACAAACGATCAAGGCTGCAGAGAGATCAAGGAGAGTAAGGATTGAATACAGGCCTTTCGACTGGCCTGAAGAAGATCATCTGTAATTTTTGTAAGAGCTGTCTCCGTAGAGGGCAAAGGATGAAATCTAGATTGAAAGGGATCCATTACTGAATTATTAGAAACAAACTCGAAACAACGTATATAAACAGTATGTTCCAAAACTTTCAAGAAGAAAGGCAACAATGAAATAGAAAGGTAGTTAGAAAGAGAAAATGGATCAAGTGAGGACTTCTTAAGAACTGGAGAGACAGTCGCATGTTTAAACTCAGGAGGAAATAAACCAGTAGAAAGAAGGAGATTAATAATATGAAGACAAGAAGGAAGTATGGCAAGGGCAACAGTAACTAAGAAATGAGAAGGAACAGGATCAAGAGAGCAGGTTAAAGCATTTGAAGACATCAACAGCTTGGATAGCTCACCTAACAAGACATGAGGAAAAGTAGAAAATGCAGAAAATACAGACATTTGATGTGTTGGGACTGAGGAAGGGTCAGGAATAGTAAGATCAGAATGGATAGTTTCAATTGTAGTATTAAAGAAGGTTGCAAAATCAATGGCAGAGAATGATGTTGGAATGTTGTAACTGTATGAAAAAGTAAATATTATTAGCTTGTATTGAGTATGCAGAATCACAACAGTGGAAGTAACAACCTTTCTACAACAAAGCTTTTGCTATAGGAAAGTACTGTAGCCACAAAGCAATCTCAAGAGATACAAGGCCAGCAAAAACAAATTACCATGTCAATCAAATAGCCCCTTATTGATTCACAGCATTTATAGGCCCTGGACAGATGGGCCCTTTAGCATGTCCTGGTGATGTGCTAGAGTTGCCTCGGGGTGCTGTTTCCAGACGCCCCGCAACCCTAGAACGTCACCAGGATGTCATCACTGCATGGCGCCACATACACGGTGCACGTAGCAATGATGTCACTGCTGTGTGCCGTCCAGATGGGTGCGCACAAGTGACATGCTCGTGCCGCCGCAGGCAGTTTGCAGCGGCACTAAAAGGAGCCGTTTTTCAGTGCTCCTTAGCTTTCCGTGTAGTAGCGCCATGCAATTTGGTTGCTGTGGCGTGGCTACGTGGAAAAGAGAGGCGGCTCCCGGCTGCCTTTTTCTGGCGGCCTGTACCCCGCCATATTCACCTGCAATTCCCCAATACATTTATTGGCAGTTCTGTATGTGCTCTCAAATTTTGTTGAGACAGAAGTGGAAGACAGAGAGGGTTCCTAAAAGCTAAATGTCCAATGTTCTGTGACACGCTTTTTCTTCCAAACAGAAATATCCAGAAGCAATGAGAAAGAACTTGCTGCACGTTGGCCATCTGAAGTGTTTGGCTTATTTAATGGCATGCAGTTTTATTTTGAAATAAAAATTGTTATCCTGTTGGGAAGTTACATCAGCTTATGATTGTAGAAATGTTCAGTTGCACTGTTTTGCAAAGTTCATTTCATCAGTAGGAGAGTGGAATATAGCTATGCCATTGGGACCATTGTCCAACACAGCTAGCAGCCTGTCTATTGCACAATGGTCCCACTGAGCTATATGTCCCATAGCCCAATGGGACATCATACATAATGCCCCAATTAGCATCATCACAGTGCACTAGAGGGTTGCTCATAATGACAGAGACAAACCTAGGTTATCATAAAGTTGTGCATCATAGCCTCTGTTGCAGGACCATGGCCAAAGTTGAAAATACATTTGACAAAAACCACTCAGGTAATAGCCCTCCCACAAAGAAAGGTAAGGCACCTTCCTCAGGCAACAGAGCACAGGGGGCAACAAATCCTCCCCCATCCTCTCCCACCTCCTTTGTCAAGAAAGCTTCAACTAGCGTTGTCAAGTCAGAATTACCCTAGGCCTTGAGATTTCAGAGACAAAACCCGAGATTTATGAATGACCCTTGTGAAGAGGTGAGCTCTCTTGCTGTAATAAGGTTGATGTTACAAGGGACAGTCCCAGGTGACCCCCTTAAGCATGATAAAGTAAGGAGGTTGTCACATGCAGCTTTTAAACCACAATCATAGTAGTAAAATAGCACCTTTAGATGATGTTGCCTCTTACCCATAGCTGCTGTGTCTCCCAAGTGTGGTTAGGGTGTCCATTTTCATTAACAGGGGAAATCCATCAATAAGCTCCCAATTGCACTGTGGTCTCATTAGTCCTCAAATGTGAAATATTGCTGCTGATACAGTTACAACACTGAGCAGTCACGAGGTGTCAGTCACTTCCTCTTCCCCTCTGCCCCTCCCACTAACCTTTCCCAAGCAGCCTGATTTTCTTTATTATATTTTTCCATTTCTTTTCTTTTAAAACTAAAATAGAATAACTGAAACTGCATTAAAAATAAAAATAAAATTAAAAAAATCCAAAAGGCATGCTAGGTAGGGCATAGGGCAGGAAGGCAGTGTTAAGGGGGAATGCAAAAGACATGTCATGCTATTGCAAAGACATGCAGTAATGGCTGCTCTCATGTTTCAATTTTCTTTAACTATTGCAACTGTAGAAAGAATGGGGATCATATGATAATGTCCTAAAAATCAACCACATCACACACATAACTCCATTCTATTTTTTTTAAAGCAAGTAAATGTTTATTGTTATTTATTTATTCAATATACATCTCACCTTTCTCCCTGTGACTTAAAGCAGCTTACAGTATATTGTTAAAAGAATTGAGGAAATTGAATTATCAGGAATGAAGGAAAATTATATATATTCACATTTTTCAAGGCAGTACTTTGCCTTGACAACTAGGGAAGAGGGACCAGGGCCTGAGATCTGGGAACCCTAGCCTTCAGCACTGTTTCAGAAAATGTGTTTTGTAAACCACACAACAGAGTCTTGTCATCCTCTGTTGTGTGGTTCACAGTACTCTTCTTAGCTGCTTCCTTCTCATTAGAATGAATTGCCCTGATTATCACCATCACTGCCAACATGGCCCAAAGTCGAATGTCCAAATACAGAAATCAAGGCTTTACTGTGGCTTCTGTTATTAAGCTAGTCTCCTAGCTTCCAATCAGCTAATTTCTGGGATTCAAGGCTGCCTTCTGCTACAAAACATCTAAAAGCAAGTGAAAATTTCAGTAATAAGATTAAGCTATAATTCCTCTTTTCTCTCCCCCACCCCCAAATTATTTGGCAGCAGCATAGAACATAAAGGGCACATGTTTAGCTGTCTGGGCAAAGAAACCCAGCTTTTTCCAGTGGTCGCATCTGCTTCCTCTACAAGAAACGGACAGTTGGGCTAACAGCTTCACAGATGCCTATGGCTCTGTTTTGTGACAAGGCTGCAGACACATTACCTAGGATGCCAGATATTCCAGGTATTTTTTCTTTGATTTAGTTTCAACATCACAACACTTGCTCATTTATAAGGTGGAAAATAAGGATTTACCCATTTTTTTCCATTTCATTTTTTTAAAAAAATATTATTAAAACAAATAATAACACAGCAAATATTACAAACATAACACCTCCATCTGAAAAAAAGACCCTACTATTATAGCAAGCATATCAATAAACCCTTCCTCATCCCTCCTCCTTCTACTTTCCATAAACCCCAACCTTTATGTTTTATTGTAATACACATATTTAACTTCAAAATAAATCCAAATAGCCTATTCATAACCATAATAACATCCTCCCCTCCCCCTTTCTATTTCTTTTCTCTCACACTTTCATTCATCCTTTCATTCATCTTCCACTTTCTTTCCAATCCTATCTTCCTCACTCCATTATACTTTCTTACTCTTGCTACTCTTTCTAATTCATTCTCCATCCTTTATCTTTCAACTGTCAGTCTCCATCCCTCCTACTTCTTCCTTAGTCTTCTCAATCTTGTTCTCATCCTTCCCATTCTCATTCCTTCTTACCTCCATCTCTTAAATCCTCTTTCCTTTCACTTATTCATACATTACACTTAGATTTCTTCCTTCATACCTTTCCTTTTCCTTCTTCCACCCCTTACTCGTCATTCACCCCACAAGCACAATAGTATCACGGTCATGTCATATCATACATACTACTTCCTATCTGTCAGTGTTTATCTATCTTCTCTTTGCTCTATAGCTTTCTTTACCAACTAACCCTCATCTTTCCTGGGTTCATCTTTTATTTTCTCCTTATGGAGAACTTAACCTAATCCCAACGTTCCTCTTCTATTATTCCCCTTTTATCTTTCTCTCTTACCTCATTATATTTTTAGCTTTACCTCTCTCTCTATTAAATTACTACTTTGTTATATTAAATTTCATGTTTCTATTTTCCTCCATTTATCTTCAGAAAAACCCCTAAATCATTATCCAATCATTTTTAAACCCTCTCAGAGAATTATATTTTACCAAACAAGTTGATCTGTTCATTTCTAGAGCCTCATATAATTTTAACAGCCAATTCTCATTTGTGGGTATGTCTCCTGTTTTCTATTTTTGTGCCAATGTCATCCTGGCTGTGGTTGTCATATAAAAAATTACCTTTCCAAATTTTCTTTCTAGACTCTCCTCCATCATTGCTAATAAAAATAATTCCGTTTTAATATTCAAAATACTTTCTATAAATTAATTTATACTTTTCCAATATTTTTTAACTTGTGGGCATACCCACCAACAATGATAAAATTTCCCCCTCTCTTTTCCACATTTCCAGTATCTATTTTCTTTTAACTTGTTAATTTTTGTTAGCTTATCTGGAGATAAATACCATTGATAGAACATTTCATAATAGTTTCCCCTTAAGTTTTGTAAAGTCGTGTACTTTACCCTTGCATCAGATATTTTTCCATTGTTCAAAATTAATTGGGTGGCCTATACTCCTTGGCCATTTTAACATTGGTTCCTTAATGATTTCTTCATCCATCTCAATTTTTAACAATGCTTTATAAATTAGGCCTATAGTTTTCTTATGGGCTCCAACAATTACTTTTCCCAATTCACTCTTATTACCTTCTTCTTCAAAACCTCAATGTTTCTCATCTATTTTAAACCTTTCGTATAGCTGCCTATAGGTCAACCAATTATTAACCAATCCTTTTTGTTGTAAAACCTCCTGGGTCTTCATACATCTTTACCCATCATTAGTCTTTATGATAGCTTGATACTTACACCATTCCCCTATCATTTTAATCTCTTTTCTGTAAAAAGCCTCTTGTGGGGAAATCCACATTTGTAATTTCTCTCCTATTCTCCTTTTATACTTTTTCCAAACCTGAATCAGTGACCTTCTCAAGCAACGATTATGAATAAGTTTGTTTTGTTTATCCTTATCATAGGCTAGGTAGGCATGCCAGCCATACCTTAACCCTTCCCCCTTCTAGTTCCAAAAGTCTTTTAGCATTAAGCGTTATCCATCCTCTTACCCACGGCAGAGAAGAATCAAAAATAAAACCAAGACTGCGGGCTTCCTGGACCGGTCAAATAGAAATGTCGTCAACAGAAACAGAAAAGGAGTATTGGAGGGAGGGCTTAGGTGGAAAAACAAGAAGCTCCATCTTGGACATGTTGAGCTTCAAGCGCCGATGCCGCATCCACTGAGAGATAGCCATGAGACAAGATGAGACTTGCTGTTCAAGCCCTGGAGAAAAGTCAGGGGTGAAAAAAATACAGCTGAGTGTCATCGGTGTACAGATGATAGGAAAAACCAAAAGAGCTGATAAGTTTTCCTAAGGACAATGTGTGAAGAGAAAACAGTAGGGAACCCAAAACAGAGCCCTGGGGAACTCCAACAGATAAGGGGATAGAGGATGAAGTCTGACCACCTGTGACCACTGCAAAAGATCTATCTGACAAATAAGATTTAAACCAATCAAGAACAGAGTCCGAGAACCCGAGGTCAGAAAGTATATCAAGTAAGAGACAGTGATCAACGGTGTCGAAGGCCGCAGACAAATCAAGAAGGACAAGAACAGAATAAAGGCCATTCACCTTGGCCCGCAAAAGACTGTTCAAGATTTTTGTGAGAGCCGTCTCTGTAGAATGCCGAGGGCGGGAACCAGACTGAAAGGGATCAAGAATGGAGTTGGCTTTGAGAAACTCAAGACAGCGAGAATAAACGACCCGTTCCAAAACGGTAGAAAGAAAAGTAAGAAGAGAGATCAGACGATAGCTAGATTTTTAATGTGTTATGAATTAGCTCCATTTTCTCCTTTTTCTTCCGTTGTAGAATTTTATTCTGTTGAATAAAAAACCTCTAAGAACCACTTTTCATGTATCCCAAACTATCTCTGGGCAAACCTCCTGGTTCAAATTTTCTTTGAAAAATTGTTTAATTGTTTCCTTTGCTTACTCAATAACCTTCTCATCATTCAGCAGTTCTTCATTTATTCTCCAATTGTATATTTTCTGATACTCATTCAATTGCAACATAATTGGATTATGATCTAATATTATTCTGTACAGAACCTTCATTTCCTCCAAACTTTTAGCCATTTTTTTTGAGATTTAAAAAAATCTATCCTTGACAAGGATTTATGTCTTTCCAAATAAAAGATAAAAACTTTCTCCTGATTGTATAAGTGTCTCCATACCTAACACTAATTCTTCTACTAAACTAAAAAAGGATCTAGGTAATTTTCCTTGTTTTTCTTTAATTCTTTTAGTTGCCGTTCTATCCAATTTTGGGTTCATTACCCTGTTAAAATCTCCCATCACAATAATCTTTTTGTATATTTCATTTTCTATTTTATCTTGTCCAGGCTAGCTGTCATTAAGAATATACATATTAATTCTTTATGGGAACCTGAAATAGATAGGTGAGCTAGGATAGGAGGACAAGTTTGATTAATGCTATGTAACCCAAGGTGAACAGTTCAAGTTTGTGCAAAGTTTTAATTTCATTCTTGTCTGGGGTTTTTTAAACCTTGTGGTGATTCTGCAAGTCAGTTGATTGATATCATTGACTAATATCACTCCTAGGTATTTCAAGCTGGAGTAAATACTTAAGAGTGATAGTAAAGAAAGATACCAATCAACTAGAGGATAGGAGGAAAATAAACTCATTCGAAATGTGGTGCTGAAGAAGAGTGCTAAGGATTCCATGGACAGCCAAAAAGACAAACAAATGGGTCCAGGAGCAGATCAAGCCAGAAATCCCCCTAGAAACCAAGATGACAAAACTCAGGTTGCCATACTTCAGACACATCATGAGAAGGTATGAATCATTTGAAAAAACAGTAATGCTAGGAAAGGTAGAGGGAAGTAGAAAGAGAGGAAGGCCGCACACAAGATGGATCATGAGTATGAAACACTGGGTGACCTTGAGCGTGTCACATTCTCTCAGCCTCAGAGGATGGCAATGGCAAGCTCCCCCTGAAAAAACTTGCCAAGAAAACCCTGTGATAGGTTCACCTTCAGGTTGCCATAAGTCCAAAATGACTTGGAGGTACACAACAACAACAAAATATAAGGTGGCTTCAGTTATCAGTTGTATCTTAAGTTGGTCAAGTACTGTTTTCTTTAAACAAAGCATTTCTGATTTATTATGTTGACTCTAAATCCAGTAGAAGTTAGAAAAAAATCAATAGTTCTTTAAGTGAGGTGGAAGATTTCCCTGGGTCTGTCATGTAAAGCAAGATATTGTCAGTTTTAAAAAAAACTGATAAGAAGTCTTACCATTTGTGTAGACATCTAGGTTAGTTCTTATCAGTTCAGCCAAGGATTCAATGGTGAAAGCAAAGAGCAAAATTGAGAGAATGCAACCTCTACCCATCCCACTTGAGTCTAAATCCTCCCTGCTGATTTTTATTATTGCTAGAAATGAAACAAAATAGTTTCCAAAGTTTAATTTGTTGAGCAACTGAAATAAATAAGGCCATTCAGTCCTGTCAAATACATTAAGGCATCTGAGAAAATTTAAGCCAAGTTTGTTTTTGTGTTGTTTACTGTAATGGAGTACATTGAGGGTTCTGTGTAAAGCATCAGAATGCCTGCAGAGAATGAAGACTATTTGATCAATGTATATGTAAATTAGTGACATATGAATTTATCCTGCTTGTTAATATTGCTGGAGTAGTGAAAATGACCAGTATTCAGAGGTCTGATTTCCTCTAGGACTTGAGTTTGTAACTATTCTGGTCTCTTTCCAGCTATTTACATCACCATGTTGTGGTGGTTGTAGTATGCCTTTAAGTCATTTCTGTCTTATGGCAACCCTATCTTGGGATTATATCATCATCATGATATAATAAAAAGTTTCTTCAGAGGGGGTTTCCCATTGCCATTCTCCTCCCAGATTCTTATCCACCTCCTAGTCTCTTCCATACATAGGGGAAGGTCTCTACTTTAGACTATCACTCTTCATATGAGGAGAATAATGATAGAGAATGACATGGGGCCCATATGTTCCCCCTTGTAGCACATTTAGGCTAACTATATTCTGAATCCCTGAACTAGCCTGGTGTCAGAGTCTTTCCATATAATCTATTTTGAGATGATTGATTGTTTTATTCTTTGTGAAATGCAAATTTCTAAAGGAAAGCCTTCATTTGTTATGGCTTTCAGGACTGGCTTTTGGGGCTGGCCCAAGAAATTTTGCTACATGTAATGAAATACAACATGACATCTTCTTCCATTCCATGTACCAGTCTTCCAGTTAAGTCTTAAGTCAATGCTGGTGAAGCTGCTGCTGGTGGTGGTGGTGGTGGTGGTGAAGGGGCTGCACCTTCCACCACAGCCAAAGATAGCAGATAACTTAGGTGGCAGGGTACATGTTTCATGGTGCATATACCTCTGTTCTCCAACAATATGCCTCCTAGCCTCTTCTCTCTCTCTGTCTCTCTCTCTCTGACTCTGACTCTGTCAAATGGTAGGGCTGGCCCTGGATATATTATATTCTGAGCAATCAAACTGCAGTGTACTGCTGCTAGGAAAATGTACTCACATACAATGTGATTGGCCAAGAGGCATGAGCATCTATTGGATAGCATCTGGGCAGCAATGGAAAGAAATCTGTCTTCCAAACTGGATCTTGTCTCTAAAATCTCATTTCATTTCCTCCCTTATTCTGAGCTCATATCTGACCCTGTTGTGCCCTGATTGTGCCATTGGAGGCATGGCAATCTTTCATCATTACTCAGCCTCTTGGTAATGCACTCTCCTTCCACATGCTTGCTCACCTTCCTCCCAGCCTTCCCACAAAGCTCCTCCCAGCAAGCCATTTTCTTTTTGCCTATTTGTTTTTGTTCCACTAATGGTGATGAGGAAATGAAGAAAACAAGGAAAGTCTCTCTCCATTCTTTAGCATGTGTCAAGCATAGGAATCCCGGAGGAGATTACTATATATGAGTTTTAAACCATGATTAGATCTGGGGGGGGGGTGGCTTTAGGGATACCAATTGCACAATGAAGCCTCTGACCCATAGCTGCTGTGCCTCCCCAAGTGCCCATCAATGCCCTCCCAATTGAGGTAGTCCCCAGGTGTGATATGTCACTGGGAGGACAGTTGCGATATTGGCAGTCATGTGGTGTCATAGTCTCCTCCTCTCCCCTTGTCCCCACTCCTCCTCACTATTGCATGAAAAAATTAAAAGAAAAAGAAATAAAAATATAATAATAATAATAATAATAATAATAATAATAACTGATTTATTTATAGCCCACCCAATCATGAAGACTCCGGTCAAGTTACAACAGTAAAGGTACATTAAAAATACAATAAAATTCAAAATTAATCCCTTCCAAACCCCTCCCCTAATTCTAAAACTACAATACTAAATCATCACAATTTAAAAACAGTAAAATACAATAGGGGGAAATTGAGCGGACAGAGAGACATGGATTGCAATTGAGTCATATTCATATTCATATTCGGGGAGAGGAAACTAGGTTGGGAAGGCCTGCCAGAAGAGATCTGTCTTAAGAGCCTACTTAAAGGCTGTAAGGGTAGAAATGTAGCAGATCTTTTCCAGCAGGTCATTCCATAACTTTGGAGCAGCAGTGGAAAAAGCCCTCTGGGTAACTGAAGTTAGCCTATATTTTTTTGGCTGAAGTAAATTCTTCCCAGAAAACTTAAAGTCTGGGAAGGGCATGAGGGGTTACATGAGAGTCAGGAAGAGAGTGTGATGGTGGTGGCAACAGCAGCTCAGTCGCACAATTGTGAAGATGTGTGATATTGGCTATTCTTAACGCAGTATGTTTCCATTAAAAAAACAAAAAACAAACCTGATGCAATTGCTGTGAGAACAAGCCTCATGTGGTAATGTCCAAAGAAATGTCATCTTTTTCTAGCACAGCTAATAACTATAAAACTGAAAATGACATTTCCCAATGTTCTCTTGTTCTAGCATGCTGGTATAACACTGTGCCAGGTATCAAAAAGGAAGAAAAGGGAGAATATTAGAGCCATAATATTTGCCTCCTAATCAAGCAAGCAGTTATTACAAGCCTTCTGATTTGCTTTTGTGAACCCTGAAATAAAAGTATTTGTTCATTGAAACAGTTTTCAGTAAAGTTCTCTCCATGGAGGCTTACATGGCAGATTAGAACAATCCAAGAATAACATACAAAGCAATGAAAACAATTGAAATTAGAGAAGAACACTATATGCATAACAAACCAGCCCAATTATAGTCCACTAATAGCTTGAGCAAACAAAACAGCCTCTAATTGACCCCTCCCCCCAAAAAAAAGAAACAAAGGTGCTCAGGTAAACATGGTTTTCAAGGGGAACTGGCATAATGTGACAGAAAATGCTCTATTTCACAGACAGCCATTCATCTAAGGTAGTGATTTTGGTAACCCCCAGGGGGACGGTGAAAAGATCCAGGGGGTGATGAGGGGGAAAGGGAGCAGGAGGGAATGGTGAGATAAAAAGGGGGTGGCAGGGGGCCTTCAGTTAAAGTATTGGTACACAAGAAAGACATGTGCAACTAGTAGCCTTTAGGACCATGGTGGGGATGAGGGTTGCATGGCCCATTTACACCTCTATGAAGTGTCACTTTGTGTGGTAATATCTTCCACTCATCACCTGTCCACATGGGTTCCCTTTCTTAGCTGCAGCTTTTACTCATAGTGGCAGGAAACTCTTACAAGGGTTGGACATAAAGCATCTTTTATATTGCTTGGAATGGCATTATTTTGGCACAGACTGACTGACTGAAGGAAGGAGTTAGAGCATGTGGCAGTAGGGAAGAAGCAGCAGCAAAAAGGACCTTTCAAGCTTGAGATCCTGCTTAAGCTTTGTGTGCTCCAGCTTGCTCTTGCTTTCTTTCATCGGACAGGCTGAGAGGTCTCCAATCCAGAGCATGTAGCCTCTGTAAATCCACTATACACTTACCAGCCCCTCTCTGCCCTGAGGAAGAAGGATTGAGAGTCCTCCCTTGCCAAGGAGATGCTTCTCTCTTTGCACTTTATCACCTTGGGGGCAATAATCAAATAGCTAGCTGAGCCGTGACCAAGAAGGTTCTTGCCCGCACTGGCCTTTGCAACAAAGCTGGAATAGATGAGAGGCTTCTCTGTCACTGCTCAGCCACGCGCATGGTTGCTGCTCCAGCAGTAACCAGGTGCAAAGGAAACAGTGACCAAGCAGCCAGTTGAGCATCAACTGAGAAGCTTTTCATCTATGCCAGACTGCAAGGCTGGCACAAGCAAGAAGCTTTTGGGTCACTGTTAGCTAGCTGCTCAGTTGCTGCTCCCAAGCTAGTGAGGATGGTGCAAGCTTGTTTTCTGCTGTTCCAGAGAATAAGACCCAGGACAATGGATGCAAGCTACAGGAAAAGAGATTCCACTTCAACATTAGAAGGAACTTTTGGACAGTAAGAGCTGTTTGACAGTGGATCACATTCCATCAGAGTGTGGTGGAGTCTCTTTCTTTGGATGATTTTAAACAGAGGCTGGATGGGCATCTGTCGGGGTGCTTTGACGGTGAGTTCCTGCATGGCAGGGGGGTTGGACTGGATGGCCCTTGTGGTCTCTTCCAACTCTATGATTCAATATTCTCCCTTCTCTTCTTTTTCTTCAAGAGGAATGTTTCTGTTCCTGTGAACAGGATTAGAAAGCAGCTGTTTATTATGAAAATCTCCACAGAATGTCTCCTAACAGGGAAACTGATCATAAAACTGCTCACCTCTCAGGAGTACAGTCAGCAGAAAACAAGAAAGTACTAAAGTTCTTTTGAAAAGCATTCAGTATGAAAGTATGCAAAGAGATCTTGTAGCATCTTTGAGACTGAGTGAAAGAAGTTGTAGTATAAGCTTTCATAGACTTGGTCAACTCTCTAAAGACTAGATGTATGAGGAGGGAACTACACTAAATAGTGGCTGTGTGATGTGTGTGGGAGGTGACCAAGCCTGGGCAGAGCTAGGAAAATGCACACATGTCAAAAAAGATGAAAAGGCAAAGCAAGGAGAATGGCAACTAAGGGACTGTACAGACCAACTTGAACTGCCAGCATGGGGGCAGCATGGGGGGGGGGGGGCATGGTGTTAGGATGATGCATACCCCAATGCTGCCCCCATGTCATCATCATGCTGCCTGCCTGACCACATGGTGAGCAGCATCACAGTGCTCATTTGGTGTGGTGTTTACATGCCGTACACCCAAAGGAACACCGAAAAGTGCCACTGCGGGAGCAAGGGTGACTTTTTGCCAGCTTTAAAAAGAGTAGCATTTTGCCATTTCTTTTAGAGCCAGTAAAGTGGATTGGTTGCCGCAGCCCCAATCCAGTGCTGAAGGGGGTGGCGGGACGTCGCTCTATTGGGGTGGACTGTAGAGCCCCTATGTTAGCAGTGGTTATATCACTTTATGTGATAACTTTGCTTGAGTTTGTCAGAAAAGCTGACAAACATAAAAAATATATTATTCAAATCTTTCAAAGCCCAATTCCTCTCAATGCTCCTTTGAGGGGAAGCATCAAAGAGCTGATACTTCCATTTTGCCACCCAGGCAATCCAAAAAGACAGAACTGGTGCCACAGCAAGGAGAGTAGATGGGGTCAGTGCTTATAGAATCATAGAATCATAGAGCTGGAAGAGACACAAGGGCGATCCAGTCCAACCATTTGCCATGCAGGACCTCTCAATCAAAGCATACCTAACAGATGACCATCCAGCCTCTGTTTAAAGACTTCCAAGGAAGGAGACCCCACTGCACTGTCTAATAGCCCTTACTGTCAGGACGTTTCTCCTAATGTTGAACTGGAATCTCTTTTCCTGTACCTTGCATCTATTGTTCCGGCTCCTGTTCTCTGGAGCAGCAGAAAACAAGCTTGCTCCCTCTTCAATATGACATCCCTTCAAATATTTAAAAAGTGCTATCGTATCACCTCTTAACCTTCTCTTCTCCAGGCTAAACATCCCCAGCTCCCTGAGTCGTTCCTCATAGGGCAAGGTTTCCAGACCTTTCACCATTTTAGTCGCCCTCCTTTGGACACGCTCCAGTTTCTCAATGTCCTTTTTGAATTGTGGTGCCCAGAACTGGACACAATATTCCAGGTGGGGCTTGACCAAAGCAGAATACAGTGTCATATTACTCCCCTTGATCTAGACACTATACTTTTATTGATGCAGCCTAAAATTGCATTGGCCTTTTTAGCTGCTGCATCGCACTGTTGACTCATGTTCAACTTGTGGTCTATTTGGATTCCTAGATCCCTTTTGCGCGTAGTCTCAATCAGCCATGAGTATAAACAGTAATAATATGGAGCCCTTATGGCACAGTGGTTAAATGCCTGTACTGCAGCCACTCACTCACAAACCACAAGGTTGTGAGTTCAATACTAGCCAGGGGCTCTGGCTTGACTGAGCCTTGTATCCTTCTGTAGGTAGCTAAAATGAGTACTGATCAATGTTGAGGGCAATTAGCTTACACTCTGTAAACTGCTTAGTATAAAAATGTACTTGCTATTGCTATTGCTAATAGTGCCACCCTATTCTACTTTGGCCAGATCCCAGCTGGAATACTGTGTCCAATTCTGGGCACCACAATTCAAAAGAAGGATATTGACAAGCTGGAGCATGTCCAGAGAAGGGTGACCAAAATGGTGAATGGCCTGGAAACCATGCCCCTATGAGGAGCAACTTGGGAACCTGGGTATGTTTAACCTGGAGAAGAGACTAGAACACAGAGCAATGAATTCAAACTATAGGAAAGCTTTTTTTCTTCCCTGTTTATTTTCATTACAAATGTGGGTGTTTTCTTATCTTTCTTTTTTCTCTTCCTAGAATGTATTGAATAAAAAAGTAGGGAGATGCATATTATTTGTCACTGGAGGACAGATTTTACTCCACAAGTTTTTTTTCTCCTATCCGTGAAGGTATTATGCAGTCGAATGGTAAGGACTAGTGAAACAAAAATAGGTAAAGATAATATACTTGTCCCAAAGAAACATATTACCAAGTTATCATTAAAAGATATACAACTTTCTATACAAAGAATTTGTAATATGACCTTGTATATGAATATTGTCAAAATGCACAAGAGATATTTTCTGTTAAACTATTAGGGTGGCTGTCTTCTACTTATACACCAACCTCGTGGCATGTTTACTTCCTATCACTACCATCTCCTTCATTCTCAGAGACCACTCCCTATGCTTATTCCCTTGGAGCCTTTTCTCTTTTGATGCATTGATGTCCCCTGGTGGTTGTTCCGCAGTTTACGTTTCAAGCAATTTCTTTTCAAAGTAAAGAGCAGTTGGGCCTGAAAACTCAGTCAGCAAAACACAGAGACTTCACTATTTTTATATTTATTCATTTATTCTCAGTTTTGTTCAGTGACAATATTTTATACTTCCTTTGATGCATACACCCAGGGTGATTTATGATTGAAAATTTAAAAAACTAAAGTATAAATCCAAAGCAAGGATATTTACTTAATAAATCTCCAATCACACATGATTCTTCCAGATGAGGCAAATGTGTGAAGAGGCGGCAGTATTTGTTGCTGGGCATCTTGCTTTTTTTTTTTTTTAAAGATTCAGATAACATTTTCCCAATCACACAGTGGGACTTATCACATGAACTTTAAAGCTATCTCAAGCCTCCTGGGTTGCAGTCAAGACACAGGTTGGAGGTGGAGATTATAGCATGCTAAATTTCCGCCTAATTGCCACCCACCATCAGCCCAGGTCCAAGTTGGGTCCCAACCACACTCCACCAGCACTTTTTCAAAGTCGGAAGCTTTCCAGCTTCTAAAAAGTGGTGATGGAGCCCAGCTGGGACCCAAGCTAATAGCAGGCAGTGATTACGTGGTGATTTAGCATATGAAAATCCCTGAAGCCCAGGAGGCTTGAGACAGTTTTAAAGTTCATGTGATAGGCTCCAAAGTTTGAAATTATTTCCTGCCTTTTCCAAAGTATTTGGTCCTATGCAACAGGTGACTTTAACAAAAAACCTATATAATTGAACATCTTATGAACAGTGTTTGAAATTCTAGATCAAGGGAAGTAATAGTGCCACTCTATTCTGTTTTGGTCAGGCCTCACTTGGAATATTGTGTTCAGTTCTGGGCATCACAATTCGAAAAGGATGATGACAAACTGGAGCATGTCCAGAGGGTGACAGTAATGGTGAAAAGTCTGGAAACCATGTCCTATGGTTAGGGAGCTGGGTATGTTTAGCCTGGAGAAAAGTAGGTTAAGAGGTAATATGATAGTCCTGTTTAAGTATATGAAGTGGTGTCATGTTGAGGATGGAGCAAGCTTGTTTTCTGCTGCTCCAGAGACTAGGACCCAAAACAATGGATGCAAGTTACAGGAAAAGAAATTCCACCTAAACATTAGGAGGAACCTCCTGACAGTAAGAGCTGTTCAACAATGGAACACGCTTCCTCGGAGTGTAGTGGAGTCTCCTTCCTTGGAGGTCTCTAAACAGAGACTGAATGGCCATCTGTTGGGGATGCTTTGATTGTGATTTCCTGCATGGCTTTACAATTCTATGACTCTATGATTCTATGTGTCAACATGTAGATAAATGGGGTTAGAAGTGTAACAGTGCTTAGCACTGAAAAATCAAGAATGTCAGGTCATATAATCCGATCAGTGATTCACTTTAAATCAGGGTGAGAATGAGCCCTAAAATAGGAAAGTTACCTAGGGCTCATTCCCACTTGCACTTTAAAGTGATTTCTGATTCGGCTTCACTCCGTGTTGGTAATCAATTCCAAAAAGTCTCTCATTCCCACTATGAAGGCAGATCTTTTCCTTGCCCCAGTGTAATTGCTTTTTTTTTGGCACAATTGTCATGCCCACTAGTAGTGTTGCTTCAGAATCCACCATCAGTCATCTGTGTGGTGGGGGGCAGCCGGGGCTGGGGGGGGGGGGGGGGGCATCTGAGCCTGGGCTCTGGGTGGGGAGGAAGAGAGGGAAATGGCAGGAGGAGGAATACAGGAGACATGGCAGGAGGAGGAAAAGGGGAATGAGAGGAGGAGGAAGAGGAGGATAATGGGTTTTTATTAAATAAATTAATTGAAGAACTGATACATTGCTTTAGCAACTACTTATCTTTGCAAGTAGTTGTAAAATCAATCAATCAAATATTCTATCAATTTTATTTTATTTTTTAAAAAAACATGCACCACAAGTACAAAGGCAACACTGAGGGGGGGAATGGTGGATCTGCCAGAAACTATGAGGAGGGATGGGACTCTTCCATTAGTCCCTCCCCTCCAGAATGATGTAATTCTGATCTATTGTTCCACTTACTGAACACGCTTCAAAATTGATTCTTCTCAAAAGAACCTCATAGACACTACTATCTGGAAAAAACAGGGGGTTTGCCTTTGCTTCACTTTATCATGACAGGAATCAGTCATATTGCAACAGGAAGCGGTTTCAAATTGGAACGAGGGTCATTTAAACCAATCAGCAATTTGATTCATTTCATAGTGAGAACGCAGCCCTAGGGTGCTGACATAAACTAGCTCCATTGTAGGGAAGAGCTGAGAGATGGCTGGTTTGAACAGAAGAAGTGCAGAGACATACCTAAGAGTATCAGATTCTTGATGAGTCTGATGAACACTGCAGGTCTTGAGACTTAGGGATAGTCTTCTGTTTCTGTACAAATCCAAGATCTTTTGCTGCCTAAAGCAAATGACAAGATAAAGAAATAAACTGGATTTGCAGATAAAATTGGGACAGCCTTCCTTTGTAAAGCTGAAGGCAGCAGGCTAATGCACCAGGTTCAGGCCTTTCTAACTAGGACTCAGTAGTATTTATCCATATTTCTCACAGTATATTTTATCTCATTCAAGACATTTGAAAATGTTGCATACAGCTTCACAGCAACAAACCCATTAGAGCCTCCCAGTGGTGGCCTCTGACTCATGCATCTCCATGTTGTTTTGCTCTAACAGCACATTGCCAGAATGAACATCTTCTAGGATTATAGAATCAACAGTAGTTCCTCATGTGAAACTACTACGCTATAAGCCATGCAGGATTGTGGCCAATATATGTTTACAAAAAATATAATAAATAAATAAATAAATAAATAAATAAATAAACACACATATTCACTTTGATAATCAAGGCAAAAACTATCAGCGTTCTAATTGTTCTCTGTGTGAGAATTCAGAATGAAAATAATAAGAAAATAAGAATGTTACATAAAATGGATCATCATCTCTACATATGATAAACACTGACCAAAAATGTGCCACAGGGAATATGGGGCACATATTTAGGTTGGATAATTTTATCTATTGATAAAATGTGTCATGCATCAAAAGAAGTCAGATAGCTGGCTGTAGTTCATGGCTGATGCTAATGTAAGCTTATATACTGCCACCCTATGTCCATTCATTCTAATCTAAGTCCTGTTGTGTCTAGTGTGGCCTATAGAAGTGTTTATGGAAGTCTGTCACCTATTCAAGATAAAGTTCTCTCAATTCAGTTTGCTGTTTTCACAGGACAATGGACCTATATTATATTATGTATCAATAGTAATCTTTCCCCTCATGGGCATAATAGGAGCTAATGATGGGTGAGCATATTAATTAAGTGATTCATTCATTCTGTAGCATCATCCCAGTACATCAGGCGAGAACTAATTTCAGCACAAGGGCGGAACTGAATTTGAGAAAAGTTTCAGGGGACCACATTCAAGTGATGGCCAGGACCAAAGGCAAAAGGGTGAGAGCAAGAAAACCAGCATATTTTAGCTTAATGCTCTGGACTGACTTTTTAAAATGAGGAAGGGGGCTGCATACAACAGCTCAGAAACCAATAACAATCGAGTCATGGAAAAAAGGGTATGCCAACGCACCATACTCTTGTGAAGTCAGATCTGACCCCAGGGCCTGCATTTCTTATGCAAGAAATACTCAGTTTTGCCAGTTCCTTCTTCTGAAATATAGCCTTTAGCACCTGCTATTCATTGGCAGTCTCCCATTCAAGTGCTAACTGGGGCTGGCCCTGCTTAGCTTTCCAGATCAGAGATGATCTGGTGTCTTTGGGTTATTCAGGCCCTAACTATCTTTTTTAAAAAGCCCCAGAGAGGAATTGTCCCCAGAAGAATTGCTTAAATCAGACTCTTCACTCTTCTTGGTGGTGCCTTGTCCTTTCTGCATTATTTACTTACATAAACCTCCATGAGGAGTGAGTAATATGGTTCCCATTCACACACAAAAAAGCGGCTTCCCAAATCCCCCGGGCTGGCCGCTTTGCCGGTGGAGGCCCGGCAACGCGGGGGCCTTGGCGCGCCCCAGCATGCCTTGCTGGGGCGTGCTGGCTCCTGATTGGCTGGCCGGGGGGAAGGGGAGGGACTTCCACCTCCCACGCAGTTGTTCTGGGAGATGGAGGCCCCTCTCTATGGTCGCCCTGGTCCTCCAAGGCAGCTGATTGGCTGGCTACTCTTGGGGGTGGGGCAACTCCCCTCCTGGCCCCCACCGTCCAGGCTAGCCTATTTAAGGCCACGTGGCGCTCTCTCCAGCGCCATTTGCAGCTCAGCTCTGCTGTGCAGCGGAGCTGAGTCCTTCAGGGAGGCGAGCACAGGGGACTCCTCCCCCCTCCCTATTTCAGGCCAAGGGTCTTCGGCCTTGGCAGGAGCCAGGCAAGTGGGCTTGCTGCCTCCCCACCCCCACGGCTTCAAGCAGCGGGCCGCGGCTGCCATTTTCTCAGCGAGGTCGCTGGGCTCCATAGGCCCAACATGTAAGATTTGGGGGGGACAGCCCTTCCTTCCAATTTTTTTTATGGGCTTCCCCTTCCCTCTTTGGTGCTTCCTCCTCCATTTCACTGCCTGCCCTGCGGGGAGACTTTTCTGGAACTTTACTTTGCCTTTCATTTGAAGGCTTTCCCAGGAGGGAGGACAGTATATATGGTCACACTCTCTCAGCCTAATTTACCCATAGTTGTTTTGATTTCATGTTGAAAGACAATTAGCTGGCTCAAGTCCATGGCTGCCTAGTGGTACACTCTCTCAGCCTCCTTCAATTTTGATTTTCTCACTGTTGACAATTTCTAATTTTGGATGCCTGCTGCACCATGCCTACAAATCGGTGCACTCTAAGACATCCTCTGCATCAGCATTTGGTGGCCAAGCTGGACGTTCGGGGAGAACACATACAGTGCCTGCCCCAGAATCTACCTCCACTGCCTCTCCTGGAAACACTCCCCTCCGAAGTGCTATGGATATTGCTGTATCCAGATCTTCACGTGTCAGGCCATCATCAGTGGTGCCTCTTTTATCTGAATCTGCGATTACAGGATTGTCTCACTCCATTGCCGAGCTGATTGCGAAAGCCACATCACCCAGCCACCTGCATTCTCAAGAGCTTGCTTCACTTCCACCATCTGCCAGTTCTTCAGCTCCAACCTCCAACCAACCACTTCCATCGGTTCATGACAAGAATCAAGCAGCAGCACGGACTTTGTTAGTCTTGTCGTCCTCCAGCTCCAGCGACTCATCTTCATCATCGTCCTCCAGTTCAAATGATGAGGCAATCGTCAGCACAGGAGTGACCAACAGACGGAGGCGACGCAAGAAGAAGCGCAAGGCAAAGAAAAAACATCGACGGAATCGTTCCTCCCAGCTTGCTCAACATGTTCAAGATGCTGGCAGCACAACCTTACCTACTGGCAGGGATCGGTTTTGGGTTGAACATGCCATGGCCCCAGGCTTGCCACGTTGGGCCATCAAGCGACGCACCTGGCGGCCAGGTCTTCAGGGGGTTTGGGTCGACCAGCAAGCGGAAAGCTTGCCAGTTTGTGCACCTGGCGAACGTCCTCCTGGCTCTCATCTCCCTCATAAGACTAGAAAGCTTATTCTGAGGGGTTGCTTTGTTGATGTTTTTGGTTTGGTTCCTCCTACAGGTTATAATGCCTTAGCGGTCACCTCCTCCTATGGAAAAAAGAAAGGTCCCCCTGCTCCTCCGGTTGATCGTACTTTTGATAATTGGCTGGAGGGTTTCACCATTTTCAGGGCTGTCATTGCTATGGCTTTCCCTGAGAGGGCATGGCAGCTAGACAGCCATTTGCTACATGTCCTGAGGGCCAGAGAATTTGCAGGTGATTTGGCGGCTATCGCTTATGATACTGCTTTTCGGCAGCATGCATCCCAGAACTCCAAGGAGCGTTGGGATCAACTCCACTCTGAAATCTGGCTCTTGGAATCGGCACCCAGGCTGTGCCTAAAGCCCCTTTCCCTAGCTCTGCCCCTTCCAACTTAATGGGCTTTGTTTGCCGGGATTTCAATGTTGGAAAGTGTTCCCGCAACCAGTGCAGGTTCGACCACATAAGTGTATTCCGCAGGGGGCCCCACGCCAGGCTGTCTTGCCCTCTTGTCCCTTCCCCTTCTCTTACCTCTGGGGTCGGATGCCCCGCCCTTCCTCCCAATGCGGGATCTGGTCGTGCTTCCTACTGGCCATTGCCTTGGAGGCTTTGGCTAGGCCTGGCCTTTTGGCATCACCATAATTTTATGGTCAAGTTTTTGCTGTTAGTTTCAGTTTGAGGATAACTGTCTCTGGTTCTCCTTGTCCCTGGTCCGTTGCCTTCTCCGGCAGTTGTGCATCTCGTCCCCCCTCCCCCCTTGGTGGGCAGTTTGGGGAGGATCTTGCTGTTCAGGTGCACAATTGTTTTAGCTTGTGATTGCTGTTCAGCTAGCACAATCTTTTGATACGCTGGCATTTCTATGTTTCAGAATATCTCCTTCTGCAGATTTACTGACCTGGCCGGTCAGGCAGCGTTCTCTTGTGCATATGTTGCTGCGTTGAGTGTGTGGGTAGGATTGGTGGTAGGCGTTTCTGTGGAACGGCCTTTTGTGGATCTGGTAGGCATGGTCTATAAGGTTGCGTAGCACTGTATCGGGAGTCCCTATGGGACACAGGAGCGATGAGGGCATGTGTTGTGGCCATTGCGGGGACCATAACATCACACCACTTCCCGGTGACTAGGGGCTTGATTTCATATGCAATCAGCAGGTTGCATGGTTCCGAGAGGGCCTTAGATTAGCCCCTAGCTCATCCCGATGCCTTGCTCTATATGACATGCCATTATCTTACAACGGCGGGTTGTACGATGATCCAGACCTCATGGTTTTGGCCAACCCTACCTTTGGTTGCTGGTTTGCGTAAATAAAGTTGTGGCCTTTCCTCCACTTGTGGCTTCTGTTATTATTGTGGTGCTGCCCTCACTGGCAAAAAGTGGCTGTCCAAATCCCCTGGGCTGGCAGCTTTGCCGGTGGGAGGCTGGCAATGCAGGGGCCTTGGCGCACCCCAGCATGCCTTGCTGGGGCGCGCTGGCTCCTGATTGGCTGGCTGGGGGGAAGGGGAGGGAATTCCGCCTTCCGTGTGGTCGCTCTGGGAGACGGAGGCCCCTCTCTATGGTCACCCCGGTCCTCCAAGGCAGCCAATTGGTCAGTTGCTCTCGGGGGTGGGGCGACTCCCCTCCTGGCCCCCACCATCCAGGCTGGCCTATTTAAGGCCACATGGCACTCTCTCCGGTGCCATTTGCAGCTCAGCACTCCCACCCGCCCTCCCTAGGGTGCATGGTTTTTGTCACAACTTTGGGGTGGCAGCAGAAGTTCTGGATCTGGTAGGCATGGTCTATAAGGTTGCGTAGCACTGTATCAGGAATCTCTATGGGACAAGGGAGCGATGAGGGCATGTGTTGTGGCCATTGCGCGGGCCATAACATCATGCCACTTCCCGGTGACTAGGGGCTTGATTTCATATGCAATCAGCAGGTTGCATGGTTCCGAGAGGGCGTTGGGGGGGGGGTCTAATGCATATCCAAAGAAGTTCATACCAACTAGTATGCTTAATGTTGTCTCTAAATTGAATTTTAAATACTTACTTTGTCAACAGGAGTCTTGACCTTCAGAAATTTCAATTATAACTAAAAGGAGCTAGGATTCACAAAAAGGAATCAGTGTTTTATTTTCCAACTTTTGACTAAAAATGCTCCCATAGTAGAAGTTACAAAGTGAAGGGAAAGACGTATCACAAGAAATATGTGAACAAGTAGGTCCAGGAAGTGGCCTGGGGCCACAAACTGCAGCAACCTTATTGTGAGAGAGAAATTAATGTAGATCTGTTGAGCACCTGGATAAGAAACCACTTTCAATTCCTACAAAGAAGAAACTGTATGTTACACTTAAGATATTTCTTTTAGATATGAATGTTAAGGACTAAGCAAATTTATTTCAAGAAAAGGAGAGTATTACAGATGAGATCTGAGCTGTGTCTGCCTTGACAGGAAAACCCAGCTTACCATTAGGGTTTCCAGATTTGCAGGGAGGACAAGATGTCCATACAATTGGCACCCACAATGTGCCAATACTGGCAGCACTGTCTGGACATTCCCCAGGACACACCCCTCTCTTTCCCCACAGCTTGTGGAGACAATGACCATCATACTGTGCATTAGTGCACTATACTGATGGTACTGTTGTGCTAATGTAAACTTGTGCAATCAGTTTACACATCTGCAAAAGGAATGGTATCAAACTGGGTAAACTTGAAAGTGAAAGAGCTGTGGCAGAGAGTTGGAAGCTCCAGGCAGGAAGAGGTCATTGGCTCACTCACCCATCTGCTGCTGACACTCTTCCATCCCTGCACTGAAACACAGTCTTCATACTCAGGGGATTCTCCAAAGTTTCTGCCCTGATCTGGAGCAAAAGGGAACTAGTTTTACAAAGAATTGGTAGAACTCTTTAAGATATGGTATAAAACTGGTAGTAAAACTAACATCTATATCCTCTCAGAAGACAGTGGTGCTATGAAAGGAGAAGTGAGGAAAATGTGCCCCCCCCCAAGGTGCCAATTAATGGCCTCTGAAGCTGCCCCCCCAAGCTCCCAGGGGGTATATTTTTCTCCAACTCTCAATACCCTCAATAGTAAAGTACAGTGGTTTTGCTTCCACAAAGTTCTCCATACCTCATAATGGGGGAAAGGTGGAAAAAATAATCTGAAAATTAACAGCAACAAATGAACTGGAAGTGATGTTACTTTTGCTCATGTTGGTTACAGTGGTGTGGCCTGCTGCATGGGCGTTATAAGGGTGAAAACTCTCTCCATAGTTGCCCTCTTCTGCTACTACTTTAAAACAACCCAACTAGGTAGACATCTTCATTTGTTATCAGTGTCTTATATATCGTGTTGCTATACTCTACATAGCTTGTTACTGTTTCTTAGATGTTCCTTAGAGACAGAAAAACAGATGGACTGCACAGAAGAGTGGGAGCAATATTAGTAATGCACACTTAAAAAGTGACTACTATATACATTATTGATGGAGAATCCATTATGGCTCATCAGAGTTGATGGCTGTATTACCGTATTACATTACTCTGTGCACATAAAGCTAGATCTCTTAGGAGCCATCTGAATTGCCATTAGAAAAGGAAAAACAGTTTCTGCAACAACAAATGTGTTTCTATTTACATGTGCTTCTTTGTGGCTGTTCTGGTTTATGGCATCTGAGAGGGGAAATTATTAGAAAAGGGGGGACAAATAGAACTTAATTGTTGTCAACAGTGATGTGACAGGAAGGTATGCTGTATTAGCCCTAGGATTGACAGTAATTCCATTTGACACTATATATACAGACATTTTGTTTTGAACCTATGAAATGAATATAAGAAGCAGCTATTCATACGAGCTCCTTGGAGTTTTAAACTAATTTTCAAACAGGAAAAAAAATTCTATGAGTATCACATTTACAAAAATCCCAGGAGAAAGGCATTCCCAAGTAAGGGCAAGAAGAACACAGCATGATGATTTGCATTATTCATTCAACCAGCTTCCTAGAGACAGAAATTAACAATGTATGTCAAGACTACTCAATACCAATCAGTACCCTCTTAACAATCCTATATCTCCCTGTTATACAGCATAGTCAAGGGTGGTACTTCCATGCTTTCTATCCATGCTTGCTTGGATGAATGCATGAATGACATGGAGAATTTAATCAGGGTTAATAAGAAAACAAGACTAAGGTCATAGTACTTATTCTGGATTGTTTAACATACAGTATGGAACTGTCATCTTGATGGGGCCATGATGGTGGTGAGACTCAGCAACTGTTGTCACTTGAGGTTAAAGATTCAGGCAGATTCATATAGAGATACACAATCTTGCTGACAATTAGACTGATTTAATCTTAAATCCCTTTCTCCTCAGTGTACCTTGGAATTATACATTCTAAGCAGATTACCACACTCAGCTTTAAAACTGTGATTTCACAGTTAAGTCAACGGCTTTGGCAATACTGATGGCATTATGCCACCTCCCATCTTTAGTTGTCATGTCCCCCAGTCATTCCTTTTCATTCATGGGGGGAAATCTGTGAATGAGCAGGCAATCCCCACTATGCCCCAGGTGCAAAAAGTCATTCCCAGGGCAGTTGCATCATTTCCAGTCATGTGGTATCAGTGTCCCCTCCAACCCCCTTCCCCCCTTCTCCTTGCTATTCTTTTTGTTTTTAAAAAATCCAGTTTTTCATTCAATTCCAGAGCTCTGCGGCCCCAACCGAAGTTGTTTTTTTTTTAACCTTTTAAAGTATAAATCATGGTTGCAGAGCTCTGAAACTGCATGAAAAAAAATGGAAAAATAAAATAAAAAACCTTAAAGGCATGCTCATGAGGGAGGTGGGGCTAGTGGAGAGGGCAGGAATGGGGTGCAATGGGAGCAGCAGCCCCGGTCTCACGAATGAAAAAGATGCAGAGATGGAGATGGCTTCTCTACAAGCAGTGTGTTTGCATTTTATTTTACTTCCATAACTGCAGTGAGAAACAGGCTGGTGTGATAATGTACTGTGTGTCTTACCAAATGGCAAATCTTTTGAGACTGAAGAACCGATAATTAAAGTACAAAACTGATATTACAGTGTAGTACAGATATGCTTATTGTCACTCTCCACATGGAGAACAGCAGTAGAACCAGGGACAGAGCCAGGGTGGGTCTATTGCACATACCTCCTTGTGTGCTGAGTAAACATGCCTAAATACAAATTGAATAGGGCTTATGTGGTATCTCCTATATAGAGGTACTGTGTATCTTACCAAATGGCAAATCTTTTGTTTGTTTGTTTGTTTGTAGGCTGTCTTTCATTCACTGAACCACATACCTAGACCTAGCTCCCCTTCCCCCACCATCCCAATGACTAGCTAGCTCTCAGTTGCCTCCTCTCCTTTTCTCAATCCTCAGTGCTAGAAGCTCATAGTGGCTTTCACCTTTGGGCAAAAGCATGTAAGAGCAGGTGAGACAGGTGCTGCATCTTCAGAGCTCATGACAATTCTGGTCCTATTCTAGTTAAGCTGCCATGCTGCTTGTATACCAGATGTTGACTGGAGACACTTGGAATATCAATAAATGACTTTGTTGGAGATACTTGTGTGTACTGCTGTTTTCCATATCTGTAAAGATCGGTCCTGCTTGTGAACTCAAGGGAAAGATCAGATGTTGAACATCAAGTTCAATTTAAGATAGAACTTGTGTTAAAGGGAAATATCCTGAAAATGTGAGAAAACGCACAGTAACAAAATTCTTAGGAATCTCAAGGAAAAGCAGATCTGCTTCCCACAACATTCTGACCTTGCCTGACTAATTGATGCTTTCTGTTAGTAATAATGACAACTGGAGAGATAAAGGAAAGGTTCAACATGATTAGATTTCTACTTGATGCATGCTTTAAAATTTCCAGTTACCTCTTAATGGTTCTTAATAGCTGTATCTTGTTGTGGATATTTTTTTCCAAAACAGCTATAATAGTGAGGTGTACAATGTGAAGCCGAAGGCTTTCATGGCTGGCATCCACAGTTTTTGGTGCTTTTCGGGCTATGAGGCTGTTCTACATGAGTTTATTCGATGTTTCACACAATAGCTTTGGCTGGCATCTTTAGAGAACATACGCAGCCCAGCACTGTGAAACATCAGGAATAAACTCTTCTAGAACATGGCCTCATGGCCTGAAAAACCCACAAAAAACTATATTGAGGTGTACATTTGCTGCAGCATATACTGTCCACCGTCCCAATTTGACAGTCCTGATTAATCATCTGCAGATCTACTTTTTCCACTGTTTAAAAATGTCCCAGTCTCTCCTCCTTCAACTTTCCCTCTTTCTCCTCAGATCATTTCATTGCTGCAAACTAAGTTCAACATGCAAAAAGAATTTGCACTCCATAACTCAGCAAGGAAGGAGGAAGGGGAAGAAGCTGGCCCTTCCCAAAGAAACAGTCAAAAGCTGCTGCAGCCTCTCCTAGCTATGTTATTCTTCTTTCCATTAATAACTTTTGCCATCTTGATCACATTCTGATGTTGCTGTGTCACACATGTCTAGGTATTTATCCATGAAAGGTTGGAGGGTATGGTGATGCCACATTGCTCAGTTTTGAATGCTGACATCTGGACCAGCATGTTGTTAAATAAACCTCTGTCTCCAGGTCATGAAAGCCTCTGTTCTTATCCCAAAGTGGCCTATTTCCCCTACAGATTCCACCAGCGGAAAGTGGCTCATAGTGTTGTGATTCAAAATAGGGACTTATTATGGGCATATAAAAAGCAATTGATGCTCCAACTTTGAGTTTCAGACAACAGTTAAAAACATGACTTGTTTCCCTCCAGAGTGTGACATGGCCCAGGCCTTTACTGCTTTAAGGCTCATGTGTTGTATTATGCGTTTTTTTTAATTCTGTGGGGGATGTTCACACCATTATTACCTCTAAATGATGAAAATTTTATTATGTGGTGCAACACCATGAGCTCCCTTGAGAGGAAGAGTGGCAATTTCATACAACATACATAGATTTATTTTCAAACATGCATAAAAATTAGATATATCATCAGATGAACATTCCAAATTGTGGTGGGCTGTTTACTGCTTTACATCAGAAGCTTGGTCTCCAAATAACAACTGCAAGAAATATCCTGGTTATATACTCAGAGTGGCTCCTTTTATTCTGGATTAATACAAAAGCAAGCCAGTAATGTGGCTTGCAATTAATCATGTATGACAGTCGACCCTTCATATCCATGATTCTGCATGTATGGATTCAATCATCTACAGTTCAAAAATATTAACCCCCCCCCCAAAAAAATAATAAACCCAGGAGCAAACCTTATTTCCCATTATATATGGGACATCATTTACTATGCTATTGTGTATACTTGGACTGAGATCCACTGATGTTAGTACTCAGGCGGGTCTTGGAACCAAACCCCAGCAGATATCAAGGGTCCACGTGTAATAAAAAGCTTTGTCATGATGGTTTTACACGCAGATTAGTGACTCTCATAATTTTGGTCCCTCATATATTCAGCCAGCAGAAAAATAAATGTGACAAAAGGATATTTTTGTATCATTGTGATGGAGGTCTTACTGGCCATTAGACTGACAAGACACTTTGTTGCGGGAGGCATAGCAAAAAACAATATCCCTCATCATCAGCCATTTCAAGAGACATGTAACCTCCAACTGCCCAATTTGTCAGGGACAGTCCCAATTAATCCTATGCTATCCCACTTTTTGAGCTGCTTTAAAATGTCCCAGCTTTTTTTCTCCCCCACACATTACCACCTTTGGCCCAGCTTACTTCCATTGCTGCAAAGTAAGTTCAAAGTGCAAAAGTATTGCATTCCATTAACTCACCTATCTTCTTGCATTAATATTTTTCATCAGCTAAGCTACTTGGTGTAGTGGCTTGAATGTTGGACTATGACTCTGGAAAGCAGGGTACAAATCCCTGCTTGGTCAGGAAAATCCACAGGGTGACCTTGAGCAAGCCACATACACTCTCAGCCTTGTGGCAATGGCAAGTGGCAAACCCCCTCTTGAAGAAACTGATCAAAGAACCCTGTGATAGGGTTGCAGTAAGTCGAAAACAACTTGAAGCAGATAACACACACACACAACACACACACACACAAACTACTACTTTGGCATATGAAGTCTCAACCTCCCACAAGCACCTCTACCCATACCTGGCAGTAAAAATTCCATAATAGCACATTAAAAAGCTAACAAATTGTTTTCCTTTGAAAATATGTTATAAAAGGACAGCAATATTAGCTATTTAAGACCTGTGTCTGAGGCAAATGCCTTCACTTTTCTTAATGGTGACTGTTGCGTTGCTGTGTCAGAACACACCATCAGATCATACACCCACCCCTGCCAGTGCAGAAAGAGGACAGCTAAAGTACTTCTGGGGATGAGAATCCAACCTCTATTTAAAGATCTCCAACAATAAGAAGAGCTGTCAACTTCCTCCTCTATTTTTTACGCTGTGTCTGTTGATTTACTGCCTATTCTGTTTTTTCTTTGTTTTTCATTTGCATGATTTTAATACATTGTATTGTCTTTGAAATTTGATAAGCTCCTGTGGGAATTGAAGAGTGGCTTAAATCCCGTGAAACAAATTAATTAGTAGAAGCAGAGAACTGGAAATGTGAGCACAATGAAATATCCCTTTGGGAGCTATTCTATAAACGTGGGCCGTAAACCCCTCTTTCAAACAGACACTCGTGGACGATATACAGACAATCAGTTTTACATGCATTAGTGTTTGTAAACATACTGACAGTGGAATAAATGTGGGTCAGCGTATGAGAAAAGCTGAGTTTCAAAGAGACAAATACTGTGGGGTAGAGATTCTCAAACAAAGCAAAAGATAGCAGGTGATGCTTATTCTGCTGGTCCTCTGGGGGTAAAGAGACTTGTGTACTGATTAATCTGGAGATGAGGACAAGTATTTCCTGCCAAACTAGGTTTGCCATAGCGTCGGACCTCCAAACCAGGAAAAATGTAGGACAGAATTTTCAAATGTAGGACACACAAAAATGTGTCCTACATTTCAAAATTCTGTCCTACATTTCCCTTGCATCGCGGGCGGAGTGGAGCTCAAGCGGCGAGGAAAGCCTCCACTTAAGGAGGCTTTCCCTCCCCGCCTGGGCCCTGGGCCTCGCCGCGATCGGAGGCCACGATCGGGGCCTCGCCTCGTTCCTGGCCCCCGCAGGACCAGGAAGAGCGAGGAGCCGGCGGTGATCGCCAGGGCCTCGCCTCGTTCCTGGCCCCCGCGGGGACCAGGAAGGAGCGAGCAGGCCGCCGACCATCCCGCGGCCTCGCCTCCTTCCTGGCCCCTGTGGGGACCAGGAAGGAGGCGAGCAGGCCGCCGACCATCGCCGCGGCCCTCCCCTCTTTCCTGGCCCCACGGAGGCAGGAAGGAGGGAGGAGGCGTCAGGGAGGCGGGAGGTTGGCGCGGCTTGGGTCCAAGAGGCGCCGCCTCCCTGCAGCCTCCTCCGCCCCAGGCTCCGCTGCCCTCCTTTTCCTCCGCGCGCCATGCGTGGTGGAGGAGGAGAGGGCAGCGAGCCCCAGGGTTGCCTACAACCCCGCTGCAACCGGCTTTTCCTGGTTTTTGGCGGCACTCGTGCCGTGACCGGGCAGTGCCGCCAAAACCAGGAAAAACCCGTTGCAACCGGGTTATGGCAACCTATGCCAAACATTAAACTAGCCTATGGCCTGATACAGACAGGCCAAAATATAGCTGATTCGAGTCACTTGCAGAGTATGCTGTTTCAATGATGCATGCGTCCTAAGATTCCAGAAGTCGCACCAAAGCCACGCTCCAGTCCTAAGGACTGGAGTCATCTTGGCGTAGCTTCCAGACTCATTGAAACACCATACCTTCAAGTGACCTGAAGCAGCTTTATTTTGGCCTGTCTGTATAGGGCTTATATAAGGTACATTCATGGATGATTGCAGTGAGGGAAGAAGGTCAACAAAGCTATTTGCCTTCCAATATTTGGCTTCCTATTCATTCCCATGAGGGTCAGCATGCATACTGGTTTGAGTGCGGGACTAGAACTCGGGAGACCAGGATTTAATTCCTAGCTTGGCTATGGAAACCCACTGGTTTCTCAGCCTAAGGGGAAGGCAATGGCAAACCTCCTCTCTGAACAAACCTTGCCAAGAAAACTCTGTGATAGGTTCGCCTTAGGGTCACCATAAGTTTGGAATGAAACACAAATTCTAAAATAACCCGGTACAAGTTGTTTTTGCCCTTAGCTGCCTGATCCCCCTTACCCAAGCCTCAGACTAATAAACATCTTAAGAAAATGCTACAACAAAATAAAGGAGAAAGACATTGTGGCTAAGCATCTCTGTAACAAGAAATGATAAAATTTGCATTACGTGTAATTACCTGCCACAGAAGTTCTATGCTACATCCCAAGTAAGTTTATTTGCATCCATCTATTTTTAAAACGATAGAAGCCAGTTCTCCAAGTATTTGTTCAAAGCTACAAGCATGGCCTTGAAGCACAGTTCTAGAGATACATAAAAATAAAATGCCTAATCATCTTACTATCCAAAGCCAGAAGACTCATGTACACCCAAACTAAAACTGCTTATTTTATATAGAGAGAGTAGGGAATTCATGAGATCAATGAATAAGCCATTCTATTGAACTGGTAGCATGCCATATCAAAATATGGTGGGGGATTAAAATGAAAGCAGTTATCAGGTAGTTTGAGAATACAGCTTCTGAAAGTGCCTTATACACAAAATGGATTAGAACCCAAGTTTTTAGTAATGTTCTCTAGAGCAATATTGAGAGTCCCCAAATGTTGTTGCACTACAAGTCCCAGAATCCTGACCATTACCCATGCTGGGGATCAAATTTTGGTAGCCCTGCTCTAGAAGCTTGGCACGGAGAACACTTTACTTGTGTGTATTTCTCTGTGTAGTATAAAGACTGAAAACTAATCACATGTGATATACCATCACATGGGAATGAAGGTTATACACAAGTCTAAACTAAGCGATATCCAAATCCAGAATCAAACTGAGCTTATTCATATAGATCTGAAGATATCTGAAACAGGTTTCCTCGAAGCAGACTGAATCCAAATCTGAATGGTTCCCGTAGGTTCTTCATATGAAAGAAAACATCAGAGAAGGAGAAACAGAGGAGGGGAATAGTTTTTGTTGTCAAGCAGTTTCACTTTGTAATCTCACTAGTTTTCGCAGGGTCCTTCAAGCACTGTGTTTTCAGGAGGGATGCGGAAGTAGACTACGGAAGACTATGTCATTGTTCTATGCCTATTGCTGGTTTTCTCTCACAGAGGAGGAATGTGGAAAGAGTTTTGTTGCCACCTGTAAGACCTCAATGAAGCGTATAATATGGATGTTTGGCTGTAGAATATTGTATTCATGTCTTTCTGAATCCGTTGCTGTATCACCCACATTTATTACTAGCCTTGTCCTGTTGTAACTTGGTACCAATTAGTGACTAGGAAACAAAATAATTCTTAAAATTGTTTTTCATTCATTGGAAACTCCCAGCTACTGCACCTATCATTTGAAATATCTGCAGGGTTTCTTTCTTGAATAACGCAGTAATATAGGTTAATTCTCTTACAATTGTTCTTCCTCGCACACACATGCAACTGGAGAAAAGCAAGGGATAACAAATCACTCCAGTTTGAATATTTCCCTTTCAAAAAATAAATAAAACCCCCAAACAAATTCCACACGCACTTTGTCCTTCTGAAATTTGCCAGTTTCTTAATGATAAACCTACAGAAAACTTCTTTCATAGCAATTGTGCATAAAACCCTCACTTGTATAGTGTGGGAAAACTCCCAAGCTGTAAAGCATCTGCAAGATCCCTCCTCTATCAAATGGAAACTGGTAGTCTTGATGCATTTAGAAAGGCAACTTCCCTGAAATTTTAATACATTTATATGGTACTACTACTACACTACTACTATACAAATCATAGCTTTTTCTTGGTTCAGTTGCAAAGCAGCATAAAACAGATTTAAAAAACACAAGGTTAGAAATTCACAAAGGCAAATTAAAAGATATTAAATTATATATCAAAAATAAAACCATTTAAAAATAGACCATTAAACACACACACCAGCACACAAATAGAAAAATCCAGCAATTGTTCAGAGGAAATGCCTTATACAGTCAATCTTCAAATGCCTGTCAAAACAGAAAAGTCTTGTGTGTCGCAAAAAAGAAAGTACAAAAGGTGTCAGTGTACCTTCGCCTGTGAGAGAATTCCAGAGCCGTGGGCAGCCCACTGAGAAGCTCTCTCCTATGTTCCCATCAGATTGTACCTGTGGGGATGTGGGACAGGGAGAAGGAATCCCCAGCAGATTTCAAGGCATAAGCAAGTTCATAAGGAAGAATACGGTCCTTAAAATAACTTGGACTGAGCCAATAGGGATTTATTGGTCAAAACCAGCACTTTGAATTGTGCCTGGAAACAGGGTGGCAACCATTAGAGCTGTTGCAACAAGGGAGTTGTGTGCTTCCTGTAACAAACCCCAGTTAGCAACCAGAGATAGTTTGGACCAGTTAAATTTTGGAACACTCATAAAGACATCTCCACTTAGAATGTGTTACAGTAACCCAGCCAAGAGGTAACTAAGGCCTGTTACAGACTGCCAAAATAAAGCGTGCTTCGGGTCCTTTGGAGGTAGGCTATTTAAAATGATGCATGGGTCCTAAGAATCCGGAGGTCCGCCCAAAGCACACTCCATTCCTAATCACTGGAGTGCAGCTTGGGGTGCAGCTCCAGTTCTTAGGATGCATGCATCATTTAAACAGCATACCTCCAAAGACCCCGAAGCACTTTATTTTGGCAGTCTGTAACGCCAAGGGCATGTGCATCACCAAAGTCAGATCTGATGTCCCAGGAAACAGACATTATTGGTGTATAAGCGTTTACTGTGGCAAATGAATTCCTAGCACCCCCTGAAAGCGTACTATTAAACTTAATGTTGAATCCAGGACACACCAAGTAGCAGAGCTGTGTCTTCATGGGAAAGGTAACTCTGTTCGCACAGACTGAATCCCTATCCCCTGATCTGTCTTTCAAGTGATCAGCAGCACTTGTCTTGTCTGGATTAAGTTTCATTTCTTCACCTTCATTCAGTCTACACTGATGACAGACACTGGCTTCCTGGGTTATGGTGAAAAGATTTAAATAGAACTGGGTGCCATCAGTGATGGCCCATCACTAATGCAAAAACTCTAGATGACCTCTCCCAATGGTTTCATGTATATGTTAATAGCATGAGGGTCAAACCAACTCATGAGGGAACCCCCACATGCCAACAGTCAAGGGGTTGAACAGGGCTCCCTCAGCACCCTCTTCTGATTCACATTTCCAGAAAGAACACAACCACTGGTAAAACAGTGACTTTATCACATGGAGGCAAGTGTTCCTTCTCCCACATTAATTAGCCATTAAATCCGTGTAATAAGCATGATCGAGGGAAAGATTAGTCACACCCCTACAATGCTTCTTCCCATTCTTGTCCCATTTGCAAACAGTAATGGAGGCATCATTTGGGTATTTGGGAGTTCTGTTAATACAAAACATCACCATCCATTACTACTGTTTACAGACAGGACAAGAAGCACGGAGAAGTGCATGGGGGTCCTGATAATCTTCCCCCTTATCATGCTATACACAGATTTAATGTGATTAATGATTGGGAGGAGGACGCTTTCCGCCCCCTGTGATAATCTTCAGTGTCTCCAAGTCCTCTCCCAGCAAGGCAACACAGAAGGATACCATGGCGATGGTAATCAAAATATTGACCAAGAAGTCTAGCAGAACCAACAGGACACACTTCACCCTCTAGTTCTTGGCTAAAGTCTGCCAAGGACACTGAAGCAGTGCCTCTAACACAGCCAGGCCTGAATCCAGATTGAAATACAGTGGTGCCTCGGTTACGATATATTAATTTCGTTCCGTGGCAACCGTTCGTAACCCGAAAAGCCTTCGTAAGCCGAATTGCCATAGGCGCTAATGGGGAAAAGCCGCGATTCCGTGCGAAAAAGCCGGAAAAAGCACCAAAAGTTTTTTCGTAACCCCGAAAAAACATTCGTAACACCGGAACAATGTTTTTTCCTATGGGATTTTTTCGTATCCCGAAAAATTTCGTAACCGGGGTAGGTTCGTATCCCGAGGTACACACTGTAGATCTTAAGTAATCTGTGTTTAATCCAGAAATCTGGGAAACCAACACATGCTTCAGAATCTTGCCTTAAAATGGAATGTTAGAGATTGACTGATAAATTACCCAAATGGTGGGATCCAGGAGAGCTTTTAACAAATGGTTTTATACTATATCTCCTTCAGGCAAGCTGTAACTCTGCCTTGTTTTAGTGAGGTATTAACTGCTCCCTCTTTTCCACGTCAACCGTGTGCCCCTGGCTTGTTTTATTGAGCCAGGGAAAGGCAGGGATCTAACTCTAGGTGTAGTTGGCTCTCCCCTATCCAAGAAACCTGTTACATATCCTTGGGCTGCACAAAATGAAAAGCATCTATTATCATCTAGCTGGGGCTAAGAGGTACAGGCACTGGAGTCTGTAGCATCCAATTCAAGCAGATATGAGTGATTTTAGCTATAAAGTGTTGGGCAATTTGTTCCCAAAGCACTGTCCGAGTAGTCGAAAATATTGTGGTGGTGTGGTGTTGGCAGTTTCCCTTTTTTAAAAAAAAAAGTAAAGATATTCCTGTTTTTGTTTAAATTTTGTATGACAACATTCCCAAATACAGAATACCATACCTGCGAATTTATACAAAATGTTTAACAAATACACAAACGAGTTCAGCCATTTTGTTGATCTCCAATGTTAGTCAATGTGAAATTTCCAAACTGTGATTCTTATTTTAACCCTGAGTTGAATCAGGTTCCGCTCCCACCCCCCAATTCTGCCCATGCTAATAACTGCATTCTGACTGAATTGCCATATTGAGACCTGAATAAAATAATGTGGTTCATCAGCACAATCCCAGTCTGAAATTGCTAAACCTACAGTTACAGACTATGTTATGGATAGCAAAACTCCCTAAGAGCAACATCTGCCAAAACAAGCAATGCATTCGCACACATGATGGTGTAAATGGATTTTCTATGCCAGTGTACACCCATTTAGGGAAAATGTCACGTATAACACAGTCCTTACATACGTGCTGACAAAATACTTTTTTGCAAACAGTAAAAAGAATGCTAATCATCAGCAGATTATCCTATGAGAAGCAATTTGTAAAGATACTCTAAAATCAGAAACTTCTGTGGTAGTGATGAAGGAATGGAAGAAGAATGAAGTCATTACTTATACGTTTTTGCTTAGATTTTTCTAGCTTGTTGCTTCGTACAATTCCCTTCTGAACATCTGGACCCAATCAAAAGATCGCAAACTGGAAAGCAGACTTTGGCTCCCCAGAAACAAACTTATCTACCTGAAGCTTGCAGAACTTTATTGTGCTAATAGAGACCTAGAACCTAAACAGCATTTTAAATCACCCAATGCTGTTGTTAATGTGGCGGTCTGAAGACACGAAAGCACATATATCTCAGTGTTTGGCAGAATTACAGGAAAACTCGGATGTCAAATTGGGGTGTCCCCACCAGTATTTGAGAGGCTTAATGAAACAATGGCAGCCTAGCACTCAGATTCTTATTAGTTTCATTTTTACAGCACAATGGGAGAAGCACAAATATATAATGCGGATGCTGGATTGGTGCACTCACTACATCGACCGCCGAATTGTCTCAATAGAGGTATGTAATATCTGAACATTTTAGTGGGAGCAAGCTGGTTTCTTTTCGAAAATGTATTTGATGTTCTTTATGAAGAGCATGTGTACAGTCCTTTTGTATCAGTGAAATAATTGTTTTTCCTTAAAGTTCTTTAACTGTAACTTGAGAGCATGCGCAATTCAACTAGAAGTAAAAGAAAAATGCACAAACTGTAAGTTGTTTCTAAATATAGGTCAGGACAATTGTATGTGTGTATTGTTTTTATGTGGAAGTAAAATTCAAAGTTAAGCATTTCTAAATTGAGTGGATTTCAAGGGGGAGGAACACTTAATTTGAGCTTACTATGATTTAGATTATGCTAGTATTTTTTAAAGTAATGCTAATGCTAAAATAAATTTTAAAAAGTCAGAGAACAGTGCAGGGATCAGAATGATTTTAATCTTTAGTACACATCTGTGTGAGAATCTATCTGAACTTTTAATTTCACAAGTACACCATCTGCTTAAAAAAAAACTTCTCTGCTAAAACCTCTGCTCTTTTGATGTTTTCTGTTAGATTTTCCATCTTAATTCTACAGGGTGCGATTGAGGGACTTAAATGTGTCAATTTTAAAATAATGAAGAGGTACTTTAAACCTTCTGGATCCTGAAAACTGCATTGTTTATTTTCTATAGAGCTATGAATCATATAAATATTTCCCTGTAGTGAACAAAAACACATCCAATTTGGATTACAATTGCTTGGAAATAGTGTGGATGTTAGACAAGCCATTTGCTACCATATAGGTTGTACTAATTAAACAATGAGTCTCATAAACTGTGACACTTCAGATGTTGATGAATGTCACAGTTCTCATCACTCCAGCCAGCATAGCCAATCAACCTGATGGTAATCATATTCAACAACATCTGGCAGGCCAGAGGTTAAGAATTATAGAGTTGGAAGAGACAGAAGGGCCATCCAGTCCAACTAGGTTGCCATAAGTCTGACCTCCAAACTGGGACAAATGTAGGACAAATGTAGGGAAAAGTTTCAAATGTAGGACACATTTTTATAAAAAATGGAGGACACATTAAAAAATGGATGTTTTAAAATGTTAATAAAATTCATGTTTCTTAGGCATGACAAAATGGAGGACATTTGGGCATTATTCCTAGACAGATGACAGAAATGTACTTTCCTTTTTGGCCAACCTCCCTCCCCCTCATTCCAAACAGCACTTTGGGCATTGAAACATGGCTTTACTTAACATGGCCTCTTGCATTGTCAGAGCTTATTCCATAACCAAACTCTTTGGGTTTCACACTGAACATGCTATGCATACTGAATATTCAGAGGTGGTTTAACAAGAAGGGGATTTGCCCTCGGATTCAACGGTACGTCGTCAGAAGGGTGTGTATTGGGTCAAGGGACTTGGGTTTTTTTCCCCTGCGCAATGAGTTTGTAAAAATCAGAGCAACTGTACATTGGTCAGTGACTCAGAAGCTGGCGCATTGTCATGCATCACATCATCATCACATCATCATCATCTCATCATCATCATCAGCACCTCCTCTTCCTACTCCTCCTCTTCGTCCTCCTGTCTTTCCTCCGCCTCCTCCTCCTCCCTCCCTTCCTCCTCCTCCTTCCTCCTCTCTCCTCCCTCCCTCCCTCCTCCTCCTTCCTCCTCCTCCTCCTCTCCTCCCTCCTACTTCCTTCCTCCCCTTCCCTCCTCCCCCCCTCCTTCCTTCCCCCTCCTCCTCCTCCTGCCTCCCTCCCCTCCTCCTTCCTCCCCCTCCCCTCCTCCGCCTTGCCTCCCAGGCCCAAGCGGAGGAGGAGGGTGGTTGGCTGCCCCCCGCCGCGCGCCAAGCGCAGGCAGGCAGCCACCCACCCCGCCTTGCGCGCCTCTGCACAACCGCACTAGGCGCTGCCTGGGCCCAGGCAGCGAAGGAAGAGGCAGAGAGAGGCAGAGGTGCCTGCCGGGCGTGGCCTCCCCGCCTGCACGGGCCAAGGCGGCAGGCAGGCAGCCCACCCCCTCTCCTGCAGCTCCGCCTTGCTCCCTCCTCCGCGGGCCCAGGAAGTTGCCAACGCAGTGCGCACGAGGCGGAGGAGGTGGTGGGTGGCTGCCTGCCTGCTGCCTTGGCGCGCGCGCGGGGGAGTGCCAAGGCCAGGCAGGCACCCTACCTCCTCCTCGGTGGGGGCAGTCTGGAACAGAGGAGGAGGAGGAGAGAAGAGGTGCGGTCCTGCTTCGTGCGACCGTGCCCCCTCCCCGCCCCCTGCAACACTCCCCCACCTCCCCCGCGCGGGCGCCACCCCCTCCTCCTCCGTGCCAGGCCACTGGGCCGTGTGCAGGAGCGCACTGCCTCCTCCTTTGCCTTCCCCACGCAGCCGCGCGGCCTGGAAGAGGAGGAGGAGAGGTGTGTGGCACGGCCGCACGGGGAGGCGGGGAAGGTGCGCGGGCCCGAACCAGGGGCTGGGGCCAAACCGGACCGGGAGGGGGACCCCCAAAAGTGGATTTGTCCCGGGGGCTGCCAAGGAATGGCATCCCTAAGTCCAACCCCCAAGTCCTTGTATATGTTCTCAGTCCTTTTCTATGATGCAGTCATGCCCTAGGAACGCATGCCCTATGAGCAATGTCTGGGGAGCTGGGTCTGGAGAGAGAAGGTTAAGAGTGATATGATAGTCCTGTTAATGTTAAAGGAATGCCTATTGAGAAGGGAGCAAGCTCGTTTCTCTGCTCCCAGACTACAGGACTCAGACCAATGGATGCAAGCTACGGGAAAAGAAATTCCACCTCAACATTAGGTGGCACTTCCTGACAGTAAGAGCTGTTTGACGTGGAACACCTTCCTTGAGAGGGTGGAGTCTCCCTCCTTGGAGGTCTCTTTAAACAGAGGCTGGAAGGCATCTGTCCAGAGGTGCTTTGATTGAGAGTTCCTGCATGGCAGGGGTTGGACTGGATGGTCTCTTCCAACTCTTTGAGTCTATGAGCTATGCACTTCGGTCTCTTTCACATAGTACAATTATTGCACATGATTCTACTTTCTGCCATGATCCATCACATGATATCCTGGGATAGTAGTTTAGTAAGAGTACTTAGAAAAAAGCTCCATAGATTTCTCTTTTAAGGAATTCTAAATGCCTCACAAAATTATTAAACTACAGTACAAGCCCAGGATCCATGGATGGAGCCATGGCAATTGATATCAGTGCTGAAATTATATACTGTGAAATAGATTAGAGAAAGATTTTATATCCAGTGAAGTTAGCTCCAAAGTAAGTGAATAATTCTATGCATATATTTTCCAGGAGTAAGCCCCAGTGAACCCATGGGCATTTAAAGTAAACAAGAATAGACTGTGGTATGACTATTGGCTTTAGAGGTATTGAAGACAAATGTTCTCATTCTGAGTATACCATTCAGTGTTCTGGAACTGTTTTAAATTCAGTGTTTTGAAGTTAATTTTTGTGAACATGCTATTCTACAGAGGGGGAATATCCAGCTTATAAACAGCTTTCTGAAGTACAGATTTTAGTATGGATCCATCTTCTTGTCAGGGAAAGTATCACCTGGTAGGTTTCTCGTATCTGAAAGCAATCAATAGCACAGGAGTGCCCACATACCTTTTGGGGGGTCTTAATAGAAAAGGTGCCTACTGGCTCAGCAGGCTTACAATCAACATTGGACAGATTAGGCAGAGAGTGAGAAATCAGGGAATCCTATGATTAATGGGAGTTAAGATACAGAACAATTGAGAGGCAGTGGTAAAGTCAAGATTATGGATGATTATAACAACTGTCACTAAGCTGGATAAGTGCTGTGATCATCATCATGTGATCCTTTGCATGGCTCTATGCCTATTATATACAGATTTACACCAAATGAAAGCATCACCTTCCAACCTAACTGTGGAGACCATAACTAGGGAAATGTCATAGGTCCAAAACAGACAGGTGGGAAGCAGCATGGCAGCGCCAATTCTAGGGTTGGGCACACACCAATGACATCGTCATCATGGCGGCCTCCCATCCACACGGGGGCCACCATGATGAGCAAGCAAGGCAGCATGTCCATACATCATGCGCTGTGCTTGAATCATGATGCACCACAGTGCACTAATGACACAATGATGGTTTTTACGTGTTCTTTTTGGTGCAGAGGGAGCCTGTGCGGTTTGATTGCGGTGGCTCCCTCAGGAGCTAAAACAGATGACTCCAGCCCACCCTTTGGGGTGGTCTGTCGAGCCCCATAGAAAACTTCTATTTGGTCCCAGAGGTTATAATACTCACTTGAAATTGAAGGCAAGCATTTATGTTGTTCTGATGTGCCTTCAAGTCAACTCTGACTTATAACCCTATCATGAAGTTTTCATCGGCAAGATTATTCAGAGGAGGATCATCAGAGGAGTTGGCCACTTATTCATCTTTTGGTTTAGCTCATGTTACCTGAGCTGTTTTTTATTCTCAGGGAGGAATTGATTGGATTTATTAGCAGTCTGGGACTTTATCACATGAGACTAGAGAGTAGAATTTAACAGGATAAAAAACATATTTGGCCAGCATGTATCACACGATGCAGATATATTGCTGCCTTGTATTTATTTGTTATTATTATTATTTATTTTATTTATACCCCACTCTTTAGAAATGCCTCAGAGTTGTTTACAAATGTAATTAGACAGTTTCCTGCCCTCAGAATTACAATCCAAAAAGACATGACTCAAAAGGAAAAGGAAATGGCAATGGGGAAGGGATCAGGGTCCAGCAGTGTTTCTCTCCCTCCCAAGGCAGGACATGGCAGATGCAATGAGGGGAGGCCGTTCTTCTGTCTCTGGGCTAGGCCTGGTAGAGCTGTGCCTCTCCTTTCCTTCCTCTGAGCTCAGGGCCATGACAGATGGAATGGAAGGAGGGCCCTCCATTGGTACCATATATATGCACCTTTTAATTGATGGGCAAAACCCATCAATAAATTCTCAATAATTTTTTTATTCCATTACTGACTTTGTGCAATAGGTCCCTTCCGCTGTATTTCCACTTCTCAGGCAGCGATGTGGTATGAATGAGTGTGATTCTGGTCCTGTCCCCCTTCTACTTCCCCCTCTTAGTGATTGTGGCAGCCAACACATTCCTGAAGCCAGCTGCTGTGTGCACATTCACATTGCAGCTGGCTTCAAGACGTGGTTGGCTCAGTAGCAATTGTGTGGGGATGCTATGTGAAGGGAGCAGAGCAATGATTGTGGTGACCAGCACTTACCCAAAGCCGGCTGCTGTGTGCACATTCATACAGCAGCTTGCTTTGGGAGGTGGTTGATACCCTTCCTCCCAAAAGCATCTGACAGTGCAGAAAACAGATCATGTGACCATGGATTGCCAAAGCACTATGTGATAAGAAATAATGCAAAACTGGTATGCTTCCATTCTTAAACTAGTGTGATTGTGGTGGGACAGCAGGCGCATGTGATAACAGCCCCAGTGCAACTATGAAGTGGTCCAACCATCAGAAGGTACCTCTCACTGACATTAAGGCGCGTTACAGACCGCCCGTTTGGGGTGGCCTGTAACCGGCCCTTTCCCTGCTGGATCGGTGCCTCAGTTGCCACAACAGCAGCCTCCGAGGCCCCGATCCGCCACTTTCCAGGCCGCCGGGAAGCTGCAAAAGGCTGCTTCCCACGGCCTGGAAAGGGGTGTCCTTGGGGCTTCAAGCCCCAAGGACACCCGGCGGTGGCGGGGAGGAGGAGAAAGGGGCCGCTTGGCCCCTTTCTCCTTTGCATTGCTGGCGCAGCCATGTAAAGGCCGTGCCCAGCGACGCAAAGCTGGAAGGAGCTCCAAAACAGAGCTCCTTCTGGGGCCACAGAAAGGGCGCCCTTGGCGTCCTCACGTGGCCCCACTACGTCACAACCGTGCCGTCACGTTTAGAGGTGGCGCAGTCGTGATGTAGTCACGGCGGCGCCCATGTGCATAGGGCGCTGCCAATTTGTACAGACTCACTCTGTACTAGGGTTAGGGGCATCAAGAAGTGATGCCCCTTCCTAAAGCTAGTACGGACCCAGTCCATACTTTTATGCCCGTTTGTAACGGGCCTTAGTGTGCAAAATGATTCACTATATGTCCATATGTGGTGTAAAGAAAGGAGGCACCTGAATTGTTTTTCTCATATTTCCTTTTCCATAATTTACAGCTAATATTGTTCACTTCAAGAAAAATATAAAAACTCACATATTTTAAAATTCTGCTCTCCCATTTTTGGGATCAAAAAGATAGAAGAATGACTTCTTTCTTTTCCTCTCTCTTCCTGGCAAAAATGAGGGAAGAGAGGGCAAGCTGCCTACAAAGGAAATTGCAAAGCTACAATTCCAAGTAACAGTACTCAGTGGACTCTTTTCTTTGGCTTCATCCTTTCCAGCTGTGCAACATCTGGTTCATCAGGGGCCTCACTGCTGTCTTCTGCCAGCACAGCTACTATTTTTGCTGCCTTGTGGAAAGAAATTATTAGGCTGGTGAAATTTTGCAAGCAGCTGTTGTCCAGCTTTCTTAAAGTTCAAAGTACAAAAGCTGGGTGCTTGCTGAAAAACATAGAAACTAAAGGTTTCTTCTCATTCTGTCTTTCAAAATGTACACTTAAAAATATAATGTAAATATGACAAATGTTCACAAATATGGAGATATAAAGGTATAGTCAGCCTGGAATTAGGACTGGGTGGAACTCCTTGTCAAAGGGCTTGTCTACCCCAGTGGAAAACCCCATACTCATCCTGTAGCAGATGCAACCTGGCTACACAATGTTCTTCAGGATATATAGGCAATGTAGGACTTTTGTCTGAAAATCTCGAGGCAACAAACCTTCCTTTTAACCCTCATTCCCCTGGAAAATCTGGATCAGTAGTATGGCCATGGCCATGTGGCCAGAAATACTCTGCACCATAGGACATGTGATTATCATAAGACTACCCTTTTCTTCTTGGTTGCTCCAGTCTTGCCATGATGCAAATGTGCTGCGGCTACAGGTTGAATGCGGGTTTCCCGCCTGTTTATTTATTTATTTTTATCCTGCCTTTCTCCCACAGTGGGACCCAAAGCAGCTAACAACATGTATAAAATACATTAAAACAACAATTAAAATCATACAATTAATATTGTAAAAAATATAAAAAATTACAAATATAAAATTTAAAACATACAAAGTTAAAAATAATAATCTAAAACCAACCCCCTCATCCCCCAATAAAACCAAGCCTGCAGGATCCTAAAAGACCTGTTTAAATAAAAATATCTTCGCCTTCCGGTGAAAGACCAGCCTAGCCTCCCATGGAAGAGAGCTCCACAGGGTGGGAGCAGCCACTGAGAAGCCTCGCTCTTGTGTCCTCACCAGGCGAGCCTGAGATGGTGGTGGGACTGAGAGAAAACCTTGTCTTGAGGATCTTAGGGATCTAGGTGGTTCATATGGGGGAGATATGGGCGGGTTACAGACCGCCGAAAAGTGGTGGCCTGTACCCGCCCCTTTCCCCGGTGTATCGGGGGCCTCAGTGGCCAGAGCGGCAGCCGCTGAGGCCCCGATCTGCAGGCCCCTTTCCCGCAGCCTGGAAAGGGGTGTCCTTGGGGCTTCAAGCCCCAAGGACACCCGGCGACGGCGGAGAGGAGGAGAAAGGGACCGCTTGGCCCCTTTCTCCTCCGCGTCGCTGGCGCAGCCGTCTGAAGGCTGCGCCCAGTGACGCAAACCCCGAAGGAGCTCCGAAACGGAGCTCCTTCCGGGGTCGTGAAAAGGGCGCCCTAGGCACCCTGTCACGGCCCCAATACGTCACAACCGCGCCACCTCGTTTGTAGGCGGCGCAGTCGTGACGTAGTGATGGTGGCCCCCATGTAGATGGGGCGCTGCCATCTTGTACATCCTCATGACGTATTAGGCTTGGGGGCGTCAAGAAGTGATGCCCCTTTTTAAAACTAGGACGTCTTGAGGACATCCCTTATGCCCGTTTGTAACGCGCCATGGTCTCTCAAATAGTCTGGACCTAAACCATGTAGGGCTTTATAGGTCATGACCAGCATTTTGAATTGTGCTCTTAAATGAACTGGTAGCCAGTGAAGCTGTTTCAATACAGGAGTTATACGTTTCATGTAACTGGCTCTGGTCAGCATTCTAGCTGCGACATTTTGGACCCACTGAAGTTTCCGAACAGTTTCCAAAGGTAGCCCCATGTAGAGCGTGTTACAGTAGTCCAAAGAGGATGTAACCAAAGCATGTGTCACTGTAGCCAGATCTGGCATCTCAAGTAAGGGGTCCAGCTAGCACACAAGTTTTAATTGTGCAAATGCACTCCTGTCTACTGCTGAAACCTGGACATCCAGGTTCAGAGTGGAGTCCAGGAGCACACCAAAGCTACAAGTCTGAGATTTCAGGGGGAGTATAACCCCATTCAGCTCAGGCACAGCCCCAATTCTGCCTTACAATCTCTGTATGCAACTCTGTCTTGTCTGGATTTAGCTTCAGTTTGTTGTAGACAAATCCAAAGATAGATTGACAACAAAAATGATATTTGCTGGATGTCCACTTTTGGAGCCCTGTACTTTTAAACTAGGGTCCCTATAACATTACAAAATAATATCACTATGATTCCACTTTAACTGCTATAGCTGCATCTTATGGAATCTTGGAGTTTGTCATTTGGTGAGGCATTAGAGCGCCCTAGTTAAGAATTCAAAACACCTGTCACTACACTGCAAATCCCAGAATACCACAGGATGATGCCATGGTACTAACAGTAGAATCATAGCAAGATAAATGTCTAGTCTGAAAGGCACCTAGTTTTCGGTATGTAAATTGTATCTGTCTGTTTCCTTATTAAAGACCAGGTTGAACAAATGCAATCAAGATATAGCAGATTATGTGCAAGAATTCCGGGAGTTTTCAAAGAAGATGATGTCACGCTTAGAAGGACTTGGCATTTTAAAGACAGAGCTTAAAAATGACATGGATCATTTGCTAACAAGAGTGGAAAGAGCTCAAAGGGAAATTGACTACTTTGAATCTGCAAAAGAGTCACCAAGTCCATGTGTGGAAGTAGACGAAGATCTACTGGAGCAACAATTAGTGGAACAAGAAGAGTCGCAAAACAAAATCAAGCTTATGCTTAATGCGAGTAAGAGCTGTTTACACTTCATTTTTATCTCTTTAAACAATGCATCAGCTTATCTCAGTTGTCCTAGTGTGACCCATGTGAAGTGAGTTTTTAGCAGAAGTCAAGGAGCAACTTTATGGGAAAATCCAGAGTAAAAACAAAATGTAGGCCCTTTTAACTATAGTAAAACTGCCCCCACAATTAACCCTTGCATCTCATCTTTTTATATGGCAATGCCAATAAATTAGCACATATTTTAGCCAAGCAGGATTGTGATAGGTTTGATTCTGTCAGTCATTATTTATTTTATTACCAGAGCCCTTCTGTTCATGGAATGTCAAACCTGGATCTAACCCACTGCCTACACAGTATCATCTTACAGTAATTGAAGCCTACTGGGGGGAGGCATTGGCCTCCACTAAAAATTCTGCTCCCCCATGAAATTTTCCTTCAGTCCCCAAAATCCTAACATTCCAGACAGATAAACACAGAAAATAATTCATAGCTCTGTGTGTGTCCTCAAGTCACCTGCCAACTTATGGTGACCCCATGAATTTCATAGGGCTTTCTTAGAGAAGGAATACTCGGTGGTGGTTTTGCCAGTTCCTTCCTCTGAAATATAGCCTACAGCACCTGGTGTTCATTGTTGGTCTCCCATCTAAGCAGGTCTGACCCTGCTTAGCTTTCAAGATCAGATGGGATCTGGTGCCTTTAGGGTATAAGGCCCATTCATACCTAGAACTCTTATATTTGTGTTGTTTGCTTTCCTGGCTAGCTGCCACACTTCCTACACCAGCTCAAGCATCACATTATTCTAGCCTATTTTATTAATTCTATTTACATTTTTAAAGTTTTGCAGATTTTTAAAAGATGCAGATTAGGGTAGAAAAAGTGTGAAACTAACACATTTCCTTGACTTCCAAAGAAATCTGGAAATTTCTTTTAGCCATTGCACAAAAGTTATTCCATTTCTTATGATGGGAATTGTTTGAAAGTAAAATAGAAGTCTTGGGGAAATATTTGCTTTTATTACTGCGTAAGAGATACATTTAAATTTTCAATTTTTCTAAATCTCTTTTTATTTCTTTCCATGCTTTATACAAATTATTTTGAGATAATAAACTGCTGTTCTTCATAATTATAACTTTCAAATAATCAATTCCCTCTTTTCCCCACTTTAAAAGTAGAAAAAGCAGTTAATTAATTTTCCTCTGTAGAAGTAATATTTTAGCCAACATTTTGTTTTATCACAGTTCACTTTAAATCCAGAACATGTCCCAAACACTTCAATTTTTTCCAGCAGTCTTCATTGCGTCCAATGGATTTTGCATCATGATCAAAAGATCATCCACATAAGCCCTCATATTTTTCTTTTGTTACCTTCACTCCATGAATTCTGCCATCTTGCCTAATATCTCTCAATAAAGTCTCTAACACTAAAATAAAAAACAAAGGTGAAAAAAGACATTCTTGTCTGGTTGCCTTTATGTATCTCAGTTGGTGTTGTGGCATTGCCATTTACCAAAATCTGGGTTTATGAACTACAGATTGGAAATATACTGATCTGTTCATCTCTTTCTGTGTTTATATGCATTCAGGTCACCTGTCAATTTATGGCAATTATGGCCCTATACAGACCGGCACTTTGTGCCAGCCTGTGGGCAGAGTTAGGGCACATCATCTGCACACTGGATGCCCTAACCACGCCCCCAGGTTGCCATTTTGGTGCACACCAGTCCACATGGCACATGCCATCATGATGCCCCTCTGGTGCTGCATCCACATAAAGCCATGCCGCCGTGGCTATGTCGCCCCTTGGAGGGCGCAAAAAGAAGCTGCTTTTTGTGGCTCCTTTTTGCACTCTCCAGAGGCCAAATCAGGGCCACGGTGTGAGGTTCCGACGGCCCTGATCTGGCCAGTAAAGGGGCAGCTGCAGACCGCCCCTTTGGGGCAGTCTATATAGCCCTTACATGAATTTTACAGGATTTTCTTAGACAAGGAATACTCAAAGGTGGTTTGCCTTTGCCTTCCTCTGAAATTTAGCCTATTGCATCAAAAACACAGGTGATATCACTTCTGATGTCTTTAGCAGTTAGTGTCAAGCATTATTTTGCCAGCACAAATTCATTTTTCTTGCAGGCTGATAATGAGTACTAATCACTGTTCAGAATGTTTCAAGTGAAAGAGTGATTGCCCAAACTGTAACTCTGTGAGAGGCCATGTATGTGTTCATAAATCTCTTGACAGTTCATTTCCAACTTTGCTGTGGCTAGAAGTATCACTTGTCCTACTTTTAAATGAAGTCTAAAACTCTCATTTCATGTGGATACAATTCAGGGTAACCAACTACACAAGGTTTTCAAGGCTGCTAGTTTTCTCCCAGATGTGTACATAAGCCTTAACCACCGACATCCAAGAAAATAATTTCCCTGAAGGGAATGGAAATCTGTCTACTCGTGAAGCTGAAGGAGGGGCAGTGATAAAACTACAGAAGTTGTTTTAGCCTGTTGTATAACTTTCTCATCTACCACTTCCTGCCTTAAGGGCTTCTTCATTCAGTTTGGCTACAAATGCTGTACCTTATTAAAAGACATTCTTTAAACTCCAGATAGTGTTTCTTCTCAGTTTTGTCTTGCCTTTGGCAAACTGGTTATTTTTGTGAGTAAACTGTATAAAGTGTCTGCCAGAAAACATGGCTTTTGTAACAAAATATTTGTGTCCTGGGGTCCCAGTATGACCTGGGTAGCTCATTCCTCGTGTGTGTGTGTGTAAAGGAAGGAGAGGGGGTGCAATTTGTTTACCCTCCCATGATATGAAGAGCACGAGGTGGCATACAATTTATTTACAGTTATACTGTGTGTAGTGGTTTGAGTGTTGGACTATGACTCTGGAGAGCAGAGTTTGAATCCCATCTTGGCTCAGCCATGGAAATGCACTGGGTGAACTTGGACAAGTCACACTCTCTCAGCCTCTGAGGAAGGCAATGGCAAACCCCTTCTGAAGAAATTTGCCAAGAAAACACAGTGATAGGTTTGCCTTAGGGTTGCCATAAGTTGAAATCAACTTGAAGTAACACAACAACAAATACTGTGGTGAACCATAGGAGTGATGTACAGATGGGTTGAATGTCATGCCCTCCAATTGTCTCAATTTAGCCAGGGACAATCCCAATTAATCTGTTGCCCTACTTTTCCATCTGCTTCTCCCTTTCTTACTTTCTCCCTTTGTCCTCAGCTCAACTCTTGTACTCAGAGGCTTGACAGACTGCCCCTTTCCTAGTCGTATTGGGGCTGCGGCAACCTCACACCGCAGCCCCAATCTGGCCTTTCAATGGTGCAAAAAGGAGCCACAAAAAGCAGCTCCTTTTTGTACCCTTGAAAGGGTGCCACAGCTGCAGTGGCATGGCTATATGGCACTCTTTCAGCACTGTGTCAAGCGCTGAAGGAACGTCACAATGCCATGCGCCATGTGGAGTGGTGTGCGGTTTCATGGCACCCTGGAGCAGAGTCAGGACATGTGCCATCTGGACACAATGCCCCAACTCTGTCCCCAGGCTAGCCTTTCAGGCCAGTCTGCACAGTTATATAGTTAATTCAGCAAGAGAGGAGAGGAAAGGAGGAGAGAGCCAGAATCTTGTCCTTCCCAGCAGGTTCAGACAAAAGCAAACTGCTGCAGCACCTCATAGCTTCTATAAATAAATAAATAAATATTTTATTTTTATCCTGCTTTTCTGTGACGAGACAATCAAAGCGGCTCACAACACATTAAAATATCCACATTCACAACATTATATCCCAAATTCCCCCCTTAAAACAAGATTAAACATGTTACAATTAAAATTGGAGATTAAAATATCTATTAAAAACACAATAAAAAATATAACGAGGACAGAGTGGTGGGCTAATACATGATGTGAGGGGTAGTCATTCTGTGACCGGACACTTTTATTCAGGAAAGGCTTGCCAGAAGAGATCCATCTTGACAGCTTTTTGAAAGCTGTCTAAGCTGGCAATTTGACGGATCTCATCCAGCAGGCTGTTCCATAATTTGGGAGCAATTGCAGAGAAGGCCCTCTGGGGGATAGCAGTTAGTTTGGTTTTTAAAGGCTGCAATAGATTCCTCCCAGAGGACCTGAGGGCGCGGGGCAGATTATATGGGAGCAGGCGATCCCTTCTGTGTTCTTCTTCATTAAAATAAATTTTACCATCTTGACTACCCACTGATGTTGCTTGGCTACACATGTCCCAGTTTTCATCTGTGAAATGTTAGGTGGTATATAGAATATAGGTGTGACTTTTGCATGGATAATAAATAAAAATAAATAAAACTTTTATTTGTATCCCGCTTTTCTGTGACGAGACAATCAAAGTGGCTCACAACACATTAAAATCCATATTTACAAAATTACTGTATGTCCCAAATTCCCCCTCTCTAGCTTTACAAAGTCCTTAACCTTTGCTGCTAAAGAGTATTGGTGCCTCACAAAACTACAGATGCCAGGATTCTGTAGGATGGAGCTATGGCAGTTAAAGAGGTATCAAACGGCATTATTTCCACAATGGAGATGCACTCAAAGTTATAATTATCAGCCACAGAGCTCAAGTGCCTCAGCAAACTGCAAATTCCATGGGATGCAGCCGTGGCAGTTAAACTGTAGTCATAATGTTATGACTGTACAGTGTGAAAGGCTTCCAGGTGGAATTTGGACCAGCTTTTCAGTGCTCCATTTTGTAAATTATTTTCTTTAAGGGAAAATTTCATAGTAAAACAAAGATCTTGTTGAGACTGTTTTGATTACAAACAGACCCCCCCCCCTTGCCATGACTGAACTTGTTCTTTTTCCTTAAAGGTTGCAGCTTCATGATTGGAGGCATCAAATCCCTAAAGATAGTGAAGAGATCTGGAGACGTGCATGGTTCATGGTTGAAAGACCCAGGCAAGAATCACCAAAAAATTTATTTCTTAACTGGAACAAAGAACAGAACTGTCATGGAGTTTGCAAATATCCGGACTTTTACCGAAAGCAGCAAGAAACCATCAGCTCGGAGAATTACTTTGCCATTTCCCTGGCAAGGAACAGGCCATGCTATATATAATGGCTTTCTGTTTTATCATAGATATGGTTCCTTAAATGAGATAATTAAATTTGATGTTCAGAAGAGAAATGTGACAGACCAGATGCTTCTGTCTGGTGCAGGAGAGACATCTGCCTATGAACTTAATCCTTCTACAAAAATAGACCTAGCTGTGGATGAACTGGGATTGTGGGCAATCCATGCAGAGCCAGGTAGCCACAAAAAATTGGCCCTTACTAAAATCAACCATGAAACCATGGCTGCAGAGTATACTTGGGATACAACCTGCAAAAGCCAGAATGCAGAAGCAGCTTTCATGATGTGTGGTGCCTTGTATGTAGTATACAATTCAGCAGGAGGAGGCACACCTCGTATAGAGTGTATTTACGATACTTTAGATACTATCAGTCCTTATGAAATCCCAATGATTCATTTTCCAAAACGCCAGACAAGTCATTCCATGGTACACTATTATCCCAGAGAAAAGCAACTCTTTGCCTGGGATAACAGATCCCAGGTAATTTACAAGCTCCTGACAAAGCAAAAGAACTAAAACAATAACTACACTCCCAAATTAAAGACTCACTCTTCTCCTCTATCTGCCTATCCCAGTACTAGACTAGGTTGCAGAATGTGGTTGTTTTTCTATTTACATTGCATATATTTTAAAATTGACTTTTACAGCCTAATTATACTTTTAAAATAAATGCCCCCTCCCATCTATCTCCAGTCATCTGTGAACACTGCAGAACTCTTCTTCTTTGTAAAGAAAACTGGTCCTCTGATGCCACAACCTGAACCTTTCTGCTTCAGGTGGGAGGCTGAGGAGAAGTTACCGAATAGCAAGGTTATTGTTGGTGTTCTTGTTGGGAAGTTTCAGAGCTTGAACAAGTGACTTTTTTGGACTACAACTCCCACTGGTCATGCTAGCCCAGAAAGTAAGTTTTCCAACTTCCAGGAAGAATAAAGAGGGGAGAAAGATAAGGAGATCAAACAACAATGATTGAGGAAAGTATTGAACATATATATTTTCTGTCCTGGGTCCAATGAGGAAAATGGAGTAACATAGGTGTTACCATACAAATAGCAACCACTTGTTTACTGTAGAACATCCAGATGTTGAAATGCAATTTTCACCAGTCCTAGCCTACATAGTCAATGGTGCATAATCCTGGGAGTACAAGAGTGTTGTTGCAAGTACAACAACACTGAAGGGCCACACAATTTCAACTTCTGCTCTGCAGTGCTGAGTGGCCTTGATGCTGAGCTACACAGACCAACAAACTAATTCAGTATAATACAGCTACTGATGTAGCTTTTATTTTCCCTTTTCTTTCCTGTCCCTCTCCCTTCCCTGGTGACAAGAGCAGCAAGTTCATTCATGAGGAAGACAGGGGAATGGAAGGGGAGGCTGCTGCTCTTCCCCTCTTCAAAGCTTTTGTCCAAAGCAGAAACTGTGTTTATGACTAGGGGTGGGTGATGATTCATTACTCTTCTCTCTTACATCCTTTCCTGGCTGAACCATTTTTGTAAAGGAAACTTTCAGAAGCACAATGTTTCTGAACATTCATTCTATCACTATTCCCCTTGCATGAATACAAATATGAACACCAGGAAATAATATTAATCCCATGCCAGTTAATTAGGAAGGGTTCACAAAAACCTTTTAAAAAGAAGATTGCAGCACACATTTTCTTAGCCATACTCCATGAAATTTGGGGGGGGGGAGTCATTTGTTGCCTGAGATGGTCCTTCCCTTTGTTAACAGGTGCAGAAGCCACTTGGACTTGCAGCTAAATCTTGCTTCTGCCTTTGTAATGGGATAGGATCTTCCACTACTTTTCAGGTCAGCAGTCTTATTAGAGATGTAAGATAATACTGTGTGACACACAGAGCTCTTTCCTCCAAGAAAGAACAGCTAAGGAGGAACACTTTGAAGAGCTACCACTGGTGATCGTTAACATCTACCATCACAGACAATTACTTTGACTCATGGTAAAGCTTGTGTTGGGGAGATGATTCTTGGTGCTCCATAGAAAACAACAAGGCATCTTGATACAACAAACAGATGGTCAGTATGGGGTGGGGAGAAGGAGCTCCACATAGGCATAGTTAGTTGAGCGATCCTGCTAAGTACATAATGAATCATGTGGAATGCAGGTGGTTACTTCTTGATAGCTAGGGAAGTTATTTTGTCTCACACACATGGTAGGGAAGAACGTAATATAGAAACCCCTTTCAATACTTGTGTTACCCTCTTACCAAACTGGGTTATGTGTATAAAAATTCTGGTTCCTCTCATAACCTGAAATCTGTGATGTCATCAGTGTGGGTGGTTTCTCTGCTAATGCAGAATCACAGCAGTTCTACAGCATTGTGTTCAGAGTCACCGCAGCCAATTCATCAGTTGGTAACTATACATCTGCTGAAAATTTCTCCATATTCAGCTAGGCTTTTCATCAAACATCAGAGATGCAATTCCACTGGCACTCATACTCAAAGGCTTACCAGCTTGATAGAAGCTGCCAGCACTTGTGCTCTGCTGCCACAGCCTTGCAAGAATATTACAAGTAAATCTAGATTCTCTGATAGGCTGCATAATATCTATATATTCTCATAATTGTCTGTGTGCTAGTGTTCCTAATGTAGAGGATATATTTTTTAAAGAAATTAAATAAAAATGGTATATTGGCATATATGGCTCATACAGTTTTAAGTGTATTTGAATTCAAACTTGGAGGGTGGCCCTGGAAGGGTGAATGACAATGTCCCACAGCAGAATCATATCTTATTTCCTTATGCTAACGTAAGAATACTTGTTTCTTCTAAATGTAACATCACTGGAGCAGCCAAACACCAGGAATGATTTCAAAAGTAATCTTAGAACACAACCAGCAAGAATAAAAGAAACTTGCAATCATGTTAATGCTCTGGTGGCTTAAATATGAATCAAAGATGTTTAAACACCATGTTGCCCTTCCCAACATGTCTATGTTCCTCTGCCACCCAGGCTTTTCTTGGCTGTTTTGGGTGAAGGATTTCCACACTCTGGCTAAACCCATCATTATATCCATATTGAAAACATTAGTTTCACCTCCAGCATCACCATCCCAACTATTAATCTTTCTTCTTCAGGGTACTAACTCTTTTTGACAGCGGTCAGAGATAATCACGATTGAATCTTACTTCAACATAGGGATTGGATAGTATCTTCTATTGGTTGGTTTGCTTTCAATGTCACCTTTCTCCCAGAGTGGGGCCCAAGGTGCTTCACAAAAGGAATCAGATAAAACTAGAACAATAACATTTTAAACACAATTAAAATAATATTAAAACAACACATTACATACTGTATAAAATCATTAAAAAGCATACAAAAAGTAAAATAAAGCACACACACAATAGAAAGGGCTTCCTTCAAGCAGTTACTAGTTATTATTGCTATGCTGAATAGAAAAGGTCCCCTGATGGTGTAAGGAGAGCAGGGAGAAGGCCTGCCAGTGGCATCACCAAGGAGTGCAAGGTGTAGCTAGCACCAGGTGACACCCCAAAAGTGGGGTGACATCTGGTCAGGCACTCTTCCTGCTTGAGTGTGTGTGTGACATTGAGAGAGAGAGAGAGAGAGAGAGAGAGAAGGCCCAAGTGGTTATTCCAGGCCTCTCTGGGATGGCCTTCTCCTGAGGCGGGAGCCACTGCCATGGTGTTCACCCTTTTGGCCACCCCCCATTAGTGCCTCCCTCCCCTGCACCAAGTGACAGCTGGGGTAGAGACACTACTGGGGCCAGGCCAGCCTTCTGCAAAAGGGAGTTCCTAAGGGTGGGAGCAGCCACTGAGAAGGCTCTCTCCTGTCATCTCCAAACAAACCTGTGATAGTCTCAGGACCAAGAGAAATCCTCCTCTTCTACCTCCTTTGATGAAGTGGAATAGTTTCAAGAAGCTGTGCCTTCCAACAGACAGAAGAGAATGGCTGTATGATGCAGAATAAAAAGGTTCCCAACATCTGCATTCTGAGGCAACTGCCTCACTTTGCTTAATGTTTGAGACAGTCCTGGTGATAATTTGAATTTGATGAAGAAAACTGATGTTGATCCACCATATGATCCATCTTGTGGGGGTACCTGAAATGTTTCAAACAGAACAACGTATTTGTAAACATACCGTGGAAACAAGCTGGTGAAATGCAGCCTAGTCTCTGCATTGACAGATAACAGATCCTCTTCAAATATTATGGGGATGTCTACATATTACATTCAACACAGGTACCATCTGTGTACATGTGTACACAAATTGTTGATCAGTACACAGGCAGATGTTTTCACACACAATATTCAACACAGGTATACTGTACCCAGATTGTTGCTATGTACTCAGAATATTATACACATGTAACAGAACATGCATGTGTTCATACAAGTAGTTCGGGGTTCACATTGCTTTTCCAATATTTAAGCACCTTGATTAACAAACAGATATTTATGTAAAAAAAATAAGTAAGCATAAAACTGCTACTGAAATAAGAAATTTGGAATGTTGTATAAAATGATTTTTTAAAAAAAGAGAAGAAGATTAAGCTGTTATTCATAAAACTGCTGCTATCCTACAAAAGGTAGGTTTCTGTGGAACATGCATAGGATTGTGCTCTTTGAAAATGTTCAGTGGGACTTGAACAGGACTGTGCTCTCTGAAAAAGTCAATAATTATATCTAATTAATTATAAATATTATATGTTCAGCTATGTAGAATTGTTTTATTTTTTCCACTCAAAAACATTGTTATGGAATTTTCAAAGTGGTGTAACTTTTTTTGACCAAACAAATCAAAATATTCAGTGATTTTTAAAAATAATTTTATATGTTTGTTTGTTTAGAAAGGGGAATGACAGGAAGAAAGAAATGTGAAATATTAATATAAATATTCCTGATTCGGACTGTTTCTCGACAACAAAAATAATGACTAGATAGCATCTAATAACTATCTAATAAGGATTTGAAGCCTGTCCCCTAGTGCAAAGCCCTGGCAGGAATGTATCTGTAGGCCTCATCCTGCCACTTTGTGGCCTCAAAATAGCTTCTGGATGAAGGCTGTGTTGAGGCCATTAGATTTAGTTCTATCTACCACCATTTTCAGTTGGTGCCTTTTCATCACACTCTCTCAAGCAATTCTGTTACAAGCATCTAGTTCTTCCTTTTGACTAAGAGCAGCAGTGTCAAAGAGATCTCTCCATAGGCATTAATACAAGAAACATACTTTTCTGAAAATTATTGTAGCTGATGCAATTGCAGAGAAGTCGGAAAACCTGGACTGGGATGTGCTGGATAATGCTCCAGTCATATTGTTTTGTTAACTGTCGTCGACTTCAACTTATGTGACCCCATGAAGGAGAGACCTCTAGGTCATCCTATCATCAACAGCCCTGCTCAGGTCCTACAGACTCCAGGTTGTGGCTTCCTTGACTGAGTCTATCCATCAGGAATGCAGTCTTCTTTTTATCCTATAGCCTTCCCATGCTATGTCCAAAGTATGCTTGTCTCAGCTTAGTCATCTTGGCTTCTAGGGAGAGTTCAGGTGAGATTTGCTCTAGGACACATTTGTTGTTAGAGAATAAAGCCTGATATAAAATGTCCAGATGTAGAAGAAGTGACAAAGGTAACTATGGGTCACTTGCAATCTGATAACCAAGAAATTGGATACAGCTGGGTCAGGACATGTGATGTATCTGCAAGGTCATCATGTGCCGGAAAGCACTGTGAAGTGTTGAAAACTATTGTAAATATACATGGTCATCTTGCTTGGGGGACAAGAATTAATGTGACACAGCAGGAAGAGGCTGAGCTTAATGGCCGCATGGCTAAAGTGTATAAAAAGCCCAAGCATCATTGTACAGTGTAGGTTTTTTGGTTGGTTGGTCGGTGGTGGATGTGTAGCTTTGGAGATTTGCTTTCTGTAAATATTGCAACTGAAAGATTAAAGAGCCTCTTTGGAGAGAAGCTTGCTTCAGTGTGTTTTCTCACCATCGGAGAGAAGGAGGAGATTCCTGAACAGCACAGACAGCTCTGAGTCAGTCGCTTGGTGATTATCCTCCCGAGGGCTTCCAGCAAAAGAATGAGCACTCACATTCCAACATTTATTTGTCTTTTTAGCTGTCCTTGATATCTCTAGGTCTACTCTCAAATGAACTGATTTTCTTTCTATTGGCTTTCTCCATTGTGCCCTTTATACAACCATAAGTATAAACGGGAAATAGTATGGCACAGACAATCCTAACTTTAGTATTCAGTGATATGTCTTGACACTTCATGATCTTGTCTAGTTCCTTCCCCACTCTTCTTCTAGCTTCTTGACTGCAGTCTCTATTCTAATTAATGACTGAGCTAAAGTATGGAAAACCTTTTACTCTTTCAATGTCTTCATCATCAGATTCAAAGTTATGTAAATAATCTGTGGTCATTATTTTTGGATTTATTTAATTGTTAAACTGTAAACCTGCATTTGCACCTTTTTACCAACTTTCTTCAGTAATCATTCCAAAGCCTTCAATTTCACATTGGAAATCTCTATGGGGAAAAACTGTTCCAATCATTTCAAGTCTTTGCTATTTTCTGCTAGTAGTATGGTGTCATCTGCATATCTTAAACAGTTCTTTCATCCAGTTTTCACACCACCTTCCTCTGAGTCTAATGTTGATTTATATATATGTTCAGCATATAAGTTAAACAGATAAGGGTAATAAAATGCAGCCTTGCCTGACCCCCTTGCCAATTCAAGACCATTCCATTTCTCCATATTCTGTCCTAACAGTAGCCTCATGTTCTCAGTACAAGTTATGCATCAGGGCAATAAAATGCTATGCCACACTTTAAGTTTTTTTTATGATCTATACAATAAAAGTCTTTGCTATAATCTATAAAGCACAAGCTGATTTTGCTCTGAAATTCTTTGATGTGCACCATTACCTAATGTATCTTTGTAATGCAATCCCTAGTGCCTCTTCCTTTATTGAACTGTGTTTGGATATCTGGCATTTCTCGCTCCATATATATATATATATATGTATGTATTTGTTGTAGAATTTTGAGCATCACTTTGCTTGCATGGGAGATTAATGCAATTGACTGGTGGTTGCTGCAATCTCTGGTGTCCCCTTTCTTGGGTATTGCAATGAATATTGAATGTTTCCAATCTGTGGACCATTGTTTTGTTTTCCATATTTGTTGGCAGATTTTAGTTAAAAAAGAGTAGATTTTGTATCTGTAGCTTGAAGCAACTCTACTGGTATGCAGTCTGTTTCTGGTGATTTATTTCTCTCAAGTTCTCTGAGTGTAGCTTTCACTTCACTTTCTAAAATTGCAGGTTCATCTTCAAATGGTTCTTCTTTAAATGAATCTGTCACCCTTTTATCTCTTTTATGTATTTCTTCAGTGTATTGTTTCCATCATCTTTTTATTTCTGCTTGGTCATATAATATAACCTGATGGTTATAAAACATCCCCATTCTTGGTTTAAATTTCTGTTTGATGTCTCATATTTTCTGGAAGACGCCTCTTGTTCTTTCTTTTTTTGCTGGCATCTTCTGTTTCTCTCCATTGACTATTATAGCACTTCTCCTTATGCCTAAGCACAGGTCACAGAACAGTTTCCTTCAGGCTTCTGACTATTTCTGCCACCTTTTCCTTTTGCTTCTCATCTCTCCTTAACTGCTTTCCAATGCAGCCATGAAACCCACTGGGTGACCTAGAGCAATTTCATCTGTCCAGTGAAGCTTTTCTTTCTTTTTGGCTATAGATAGCACGTTTATGCATTCTTGCCTCACAGTGTCCCTTCCTTCAGTCCAGAGTTGTTCAGGCTCCCAATCAATTAGGCTTAATTATACAAATCTAATTTTCACATTATCTTTAAATTCTACAGGAGTGTTCTTCAAGTTGTATTTCAGCATAATGGCTGATTTAGTGTTCTTTAGCTTTACTCATATGTTTGATATTAGTAGTTCATGGTCTGTGCTACAATCTGCTTCTGGTCTTGTTTTTACAGAATGAACTCTCTCCATCTTCTGCTTCTAATCATGTAGTCTATGGGCCGAAGAAGATGGGCAGCTTGGAGCAGCCTCTGGCTGCTCCAACCATGATCACCCCAGGACTGGCCAGGGAATGCAGCAACCGAACAGCCTGTTCTGTCAGTGGGCCTCCACTGCGGTCCCAAACAGGCCACTGGCAGGGAGCTGATTGTCACTGTTCCTTTTGCTGACTGCCTCAGAGTGGCTTCTGGCTATGTTGGAGGCATGCGTCATCTCCATGTAATGCCCCCAAAGCAGCCAGAAGCCTCACCATTTGGCCCATCTGTTTCAGGCCTATATTTCTTTATTGGCCATCAGGTGATGTCCATGTATACAATTGCCTCCATGTATACAGTTGTCTCACAATGATCCATTTTTCTCCACTTTAGTTGATCATTCCAAGTATTATAATATTTACAAGTTCCATTTCTTGTTTTACTATGGGGCCATTCACATTACAATTTACCCTGGTTCTGAAATCGATTCTTGCACGTGAAGTTTATATTCACCCTGAATCCCCCACAAGCAAATCAGAGGCTTGCACACCCGTTCCGGGGCAAATGCCCCTTAGAGCGGGTTAAAAGAAATCGGCGCAAATAGCGTTTCTTTTGAGAAACCCCGGGTTCTGTGGAATATGAACTTGCACCCGATCATGACCGGGGCAAATTGAGGGAGGGATTTAGGTGAGAGGGTGGGCAAAGGGCAGGGCATTCCCTCCCATCATCAGAAGGGAGGGAGGAGGATGAGGAAGAGGAGGAAAGAGCCAGAAAAAAGGGGAATCTGGATGCAAAGGGGTGACTTTTGGGCTGCAGAGGACTGTCAGAAAGAGGTGGGGGTGGAGAAAGTGATGAAGGAGGAGGAGGAGGAGGAGGAGGAGGCGGCGGCAAATGCTAGGGCAGGCTATTATTTTCTTTGGAATGACTGCTGGATGAATGTTACCAGCTGAATGTAATGCTTCTCTTTCCAATTATGTAAATTGACAAATTGATACAGCTTTTGCTAGGAATTCAGGGGTAGCCTAGAGAGAGCAAAAAAAAATGCATCCTTTTCTGGCATTCCGAGGTGAGGAATTAATAATAATTATTATGATTACCTGTGTATGAGGCATTCTGGGGTGGCAAGGAATGGGGGATACTGGATGCATCATTTGGGGTTGAAAATGGGGCCAGGGGGAGATCAGACCGCACCCCCCCCCACCATACACACTCAAGAGGTTTTTATTTGACAAAAGGTGCGCCACTTTGGGGCATCTTGTGCATGTCTCTTAAAGAAAAGGAGGGGGGAGGACACTTACCCGAGCCCGGCAAAACTCACCTATGACGATTGGCTTTGATTGACAGCAGGTGCCCTCAAGTTAAACCCTATAAGGCATTCAGGTTAAAAATGCCCCGTCAGTGGTCGTAGTGGGGGGGGGGCATCCGTCACGGAGAGATTCGGGGGAGGGGCATCCGGATCTACCCAGTTCCACCCACGTTAACTGGGCCAGTGGGAATGGGGCCTATGTCTAGGTTCCTCTGATTCATCCCTCTCACATTCCATGTTCCTATAATTTGTGTTGTGCAGCTTCAGACTTTCTATTCACTTCTGAGCATGTCAACAGTCTTTCAGCTTTAGTATGCTTGTGTCGTTATCCACAATACAACTCATAGTTGTCCTCTGCTGTATCCCAGTAGCTCATTGAATGCTATCCACCTTGGGAGTTTCATCTTCTGGCATTATCTCTTGTTTCATTTTTGATTATCTAATCATAGGGTTTTCATGGTAAAAGATTTTCAAAAGGAGGCTTACCAATGTCTCCCTCTGTGCAGTACCAACAAATGCTGGCTATGGCACCACTGCTGTTGTCTCAACAGATCTTTTGCCAGCATCCCTTCACACCATTACTGATGCCCAGTAGCTGTTTGGCACATTTAGACTGGCTACTCTGCAAAAATCTGTCTGGCATTGGAGACCCCACCAGCAGCACTACTTTTGTCATCATAATCTCTTGCCTCATAGGAGTACACAATCCCACCACCATGGAAAGGTAGTCCATTGGTGGTTTTCCTTTTCTTGTTGTTTGCTGCCCTCAAGTTGCCTTCAACTCATGGCAACCCTGTGGATGAGACATCTCCAAGAAACCCTATCCTCCACTGCCTTGCCCAGATCCTGCAAGTTCTTACTCATAAACCTCCTGATCAAATCTATCCATCTTGTCTGTGGTCTTCCTCTCTTTCTTCTACCCTCTACGTTTCCAAGTGTTATTGTTTTTTCTAGTGATCTGTGCCTTCTCATTATCAAAGTATGATTGTCTCAACTTGATCATCTTAGCTTCCAAGGAGAACTCTGGTCTGATCTGTTCAAGAACCGTTTTATCTTCTTGGCTGTCCACGGTAACCTAAGTACTCTTCTCCAGCACCACATTTTGAATGAATTGATTTTTCTTTCTGTCTGCTTCCTTCAGTGTCCAGCTCTCACATCTGTACATGGTAATTGGGAATACAACGGCCTGAATGATTCTGTCTTTGTGCTCAGTTGTATGTCTTTGCTCTTCAGTATCTTTCCCAATTCTTTCTTAACTGCCCTTCCTGTTTTTAGTCTTCTTATTTCTTGACTGCGGTCTCCATTCTAGTCAATGTTGACTATGGGAATTCTTTAAGTATTTTAATTTCCTCATTGTCTAGATTGAATCTGTGTATTTTTTCTGTGTTATTTATATTTGCTTTATGTTTGGCATAAAACCTGCATTTTCACTTTCATCTTTGACCTCCCTTATTAACTGTTCCTAAATGTCTTCTGCTAATATTATGGTGTCGTCCACATATCTTAAGTTATTAATGTTGCTTCCTCCTATCTTAACTCCTCCTTTTTCTGATTTCCTTTACTGACCATTGAAGCATATCCTTTACTAAACATCAAAACACAGAATGTCTCAGGAGTCTGTCATGTAAATTAAAACATATCCTCTACTCAAATTAGGAGGCTTTGAGTGTGTCATATAGATATAGGCCTAAAAACCTATAAAGTAGATGAACTACTGTCAGAAAGCAGCACTTGAGAACAACATCTTGTAATATATACGAATCCTGCACAATTAATGGTGTGGACATTAGATGGCGCCAGATCCTTGGCTATACCTTTCCTGAGTTTATTGGTAAAATTCCCAGAAAGCATGTTCAAACTACATTTTAGGAAATTTCACTGCTGTTGTTTTAGAAAAGGATTACTGTATGAAATGCATGTGCCCTTCTTTGAAATAGTACTTTTATTGTCGGGAATTTCCCACTTCTTCCCCAACAGAACTTGGAATGTTACTTTTCAAGTTATGAATTGTGTAACTTGTTTTAAGGAACCTCCCACAAGAAAATTTAGTAGCTTGTTCTATTGTGTTAATTGCCATGTTTTTGTAGTTTTTTGTTAATTAAAAAAAAACCTATGAGATTTAAACTTGAAAAATTCAGTTCAAAATACTTTATTACAAGTAACATATAGAAAAGAGTATGCTTGCACTTCACAAAAATGATAACTTGTGTTACTTTAATAAAGTTATATTCATTTGTTTCCAAACGTAAAAGTAAGTTGCAGGTAACAGTATTACTTGAAACACGTCATGTCTAAGTCCTGTAGAAATGGACTACTTTATCTAGTGCTTTCACGACAATAATAACTTGGTGGCACTGAGTACTATGCACCTTTATGTGTGACTTCATGTCAAGATGGAGTGTAGCTCTATCAGCCTCCGTTCATTAAAATACTTAAAAAGCTGAAGATGATTTACAAAGTTGTCATGTAAATTAATTTTTGACTTGCTGCCACAATGAGTTACTCACTTCTGAGATCAGAACAAGGCACCCAGTCTCGATCCCATGGCTAGTTGCTTCGTTCTGACCTCAGAGTGAAGTGACCAGTGGCAATGACAGCCATGGCACAAGGCAAAGAGGGACACACATGAGAACAGTCACCCAGCATCAGAACAGAGGACTCTGGGAAGATCTAGTGTAACTGGTAAGTTTTTAAAACCTGTGTTAAGGGTATTATGAGCCAGCATGGTATAGTGGTTTAAGTTCTGGACTACAACTCTGAAGACCAGGGTTTATTTTCAATGCAGCCATGAAACCCACTGGGTGACCTAGAGCAAATCACATGCTCTCAGCCTCAGAGAAAGGCAATAGCAAACATCATCTGGGCAAATACTGCCAAAAAATGACTTGATGGCACGCCACCACTACCACAACAAAAGGGTGTTTTACCTCAGGTTTGGTGCGGAATGATCCAAATTTTATTCCATGTTGTCTAGACTCCCCACAGAAAGGATGGGGGGAGGCCTGTTTATTTGGTCTGTGCAGAGAGGGTCCAGGTGTGTTCAGCATAAGTATAGTGGACAGTCTTAACAACAACTGCAGGGCACACTTGACTAAGAGGTATAGCTTCTTTGTTCCTGCCCTAGAAGTATAGTTTAAATTTTCTTACTTGACCATATAACAACAAACAATCTAGAACGAAGGGTTGGCTTGTGCTGGCAGCTGGTTGGCATTGTTGAAAACTCAGTGGACCACAGTAGCACTCCTGGGGAAAAGGGGAAGTTATGACTGGAAGTTACCCAGAGTAGTTTGGGAGTAGTTTTTCCACAGGATTTTGTTTGTTTGTTTGTTTGTTTTCATTTATTTATTGCTGTTTTGCTGTGGGGTTGCATAATTGTCCCACCTCCTCTGCAGAGATTTTGTTTTGTTAGGGGGTCACATCCCCCAAATGGTGGGGGCTGGAAGCCTCATGATTCCAGCTCCTGATTTAAAACACCAGGAAAAAATAACTCCATGGTCGTTATCACATGACAAAAACTTCCAGTCTATTCCAAAGCCATCCTGGAGTCAAACATGGATATTCCCGTTAATGCGTGAGAGATTATCACATGCAATCGCTGTCATTGCAGAGTCGTTCTGAGTCTGATCCAAAGTCAACTGCGAAATAGCTAAATTCAGTGAACAACCGAATTCACAAATCCTTCTCCCAGGCTAATTCACATTCAGTTCGAAGTTGCGTTGGTGTGGAATGCATGTTTGCTTCAGTCCTGGTATTCCCCATCAACCTAGAAAGCTACTACAATTCCCATGAAGCTTCGCTGCAATCTTGCTTCTATTTTGCTTCCAGTAGTCCTTCCACTTCTACTGTTGGTGAGGGGGAAAAGCAGATGTTTCCGATGGTATGGGCGGAGAGCTAGTGGAAAATGCATATGTGCTCATTTTAACATGAAGAGAGCAGTGTATAGTTTGTGCCTCTCGCCTCCTCCCCACCCCCCAAGATCTGCAAATGGGAGTTTCCTTTGGGTAGTCATATTCCCCGGGCCTGTTGCCCAGCCGATGTGATGAGGAGGGAGGTGTCTTATTTTGCCAATACACGTCATGTTTGATATATGAGCAATGTATGCGTGTGTGTGCGCGCACACACACATATATATGTGTACATATGCATATACATGCATATACATAGATATAAATATGTATATGTACACATACATATTTATGTATATACATATACATATATAAATGTGTATGTATATACATATATATGTATGCATATATGTATATATACATATGCACGCCCATCCCCATGGCACGCCCATGGAGGAAGTAATGTGTATACTCTGTGTGTGTGTGTGTGTGTGTGTGTATGGGTGAGTACATATATACATTGTATATATGTATATGTGTGTGTGTGTGTGTATATATATATATATATATACAGTATATATATATATATATAATATACACACACGCACACATACACATATATGCGCTTTGAGGAGCTGAAGCACACACATTCTATTTACAACTACATGTGCTTGGAACATATAGTGGCATACCTGCTGACACTTTTCCTGGTGGCACATCTGTGCATATAGATGAATGCACCTATATATATATATATAAATATACATAGAATGGACCCTTGTTATATGCTGGAGTTTGGTTCCAAGATCCCCCGTGTATAACAAAATCCATGTATGCTCAAGTGCTATTAAATATAATGACATAGCAAAATGGTGTCCCTTATAAAAAATGGAAAATCAAGGTTTCATATTTGAAATTTATACTTTTCTTAACATTTTCAAACCATGTATGCTTGAATCCGTGTGTAAAAAATCCATATATAAGAAGAGCCAACTATATGCATAGATGCGTCCATCTATATGTACAGATATACATGTATAAAGTGCACTTATAATGTGCGTAGACCAAGTGCCTGCACACACACACACACACACACACACACACACACACACACACACACACATATATGCCCACATTTATATTTCACATGGAGCCTGCATTCACACAAAACAGGACACAGGGAAAGTGGCTCCCTTCTTCACCCCAGAAGCGTAAAAATCCATGATACTTTCAGAGCCCCACTGGGCATGCACAAAGATCCCAATTCAAATTGGAGAATCCGCATGATATGTACTTTTGTGATAAGGTATTTCACACTCGATCCGCTTTGCATTTGGAATGGCTACAGTGTTGCTCTTCACGTGTAGTAATTAATTGCGTAATTTGGCTTATTTTCAGATTGGCCCTGCTTGGCATTTCCTTCGGGATGGGGGCACATATTCCACATATGATAACTGCCCATGTAACTTTGGTGTTGTAGACCTTTTTCTAGACATTAATTAGGAGTCACCATCCTATGCACAGTTGGCAGAGCCACCATGCATACAGCAATAGATATTTTCCAAAAGAGGTTTTTGACTTTTGCATTAATTGCGCACAAGGGTAAGTGATAGAGGCTGCATATACACTGTACAATTAATGCAGTTTGACACTGCTTTAACTGCCATCACTTAATGCTACGAAATTCTAAGATTTGTAGTTTGATGAGATATTTGGCCTTCTCTTTCAGAGTGTTCTGGTGCCATAACAAACTACAAATCCCAAGATTCTGTAGCATTAATTCTGCAGTGTGGCAGCAGCCACAGATATCACAGTACACTATTATTTTATTAATTATTTCACATGCATACACACATACATATATATGGGTGTGTGTGTGAAATAACTTGTTTGAAACATATTCTTGTTGCTGTATATATTATATATATCATCAGCATATATGCTGATATGTATAAAAGCATATCAGCATATGTGTGTTTGCGTGCATGCTTGCATGGCCATATATACATACAAATACATTAGAAATAGTGGCAAAAATAATTATTTACAGATATAATAAATTAATTCCTGAAATTTAATAGCTGTTAAGCAATAAGAATTTAAAAAAGACAAAGAGAAGTAATCTGTTTGAGATAAATATATATACTGTATATATATATAATGAAAAAGAGATTTACTGCAGGTACTATTTATCAGTTTCTGTCTGTTTCTCTCTCCCCCCCCCCCCAAATCATGCTTTTGGGGGGACCTGGAGTTCCTATTCTATTTTGATAAATGTGGCCCATTGTTGCTGTGGGGAAAACAGACTTTTAATACAGACAGAACTTTCTTTGTGACTTCAGTATGTCACCACTGTTGCTGCACTGAAACAGAAACAAATAATTCTTTGTGACTGTGGAAGGATTTCCAGCATGATCAATAAGCCAAGAGCCCAGGACAGCTGAACTAGTGCAAGGTCCTAGAACAGCTGAGCCTTTAATCTACAGTGGCCAAAAGTGTTGTGCTTAAATATAAGTTCAACTGCATGCTTATCACTTATTTCACTGCTGTGCCTGGGCATGTAGATGTCAGCTGTGCCTGATGAGCCCAGAATGAGAATATACTGTTAATGGACCAGAGAGATCATGTGCGTGTCTGACAATGTATTAACAGTAATATAGAGGAGCTTCCCTACCCACAGCCAAATTCAACTTCAGTCATTTTAAGCTGAGTTTCACCCATGAGGCATGTGCTGTCATGCAGATTTTGTATGTACAGTATTTAGTGTATGTCATGTTTAGAATGATTAACGTCCATACATTGTCTCCCACCTGCTCCACCTACGACCTATTTACTATAGAAGACTATAAATGTACAGATAAAATGTACAGGGCTATTTTGTGGCATAAACTTTTATTCATTCTGATATTCATTTTATCTCTTATTTACATCAGGTCCATTTCCAGTTTCTTCTGCTTGAGTCCCATAGGTATCAGTGGCAGCACTAGGGAGGTGTCATGTGCATACTGCACTGGGTACACCATCAGAAGGGATGACACCAAAATGACTGTATACAACTTTTGTGCAGTCTAGGGCATCCTGCACTGTTCCAGCTGCTGGCCATGGTCATGCTGTTAAGGTAGTGGTGTTGACAAGCCCCCCTGTCAAACAGGCCAGAGGCAGTGATGGTGGTGGTTGCAGTTCTGGAGACAGCGAGAGAAATGGAGAAGACCGAAGGGAGGGGAAAGGGTCACCACTGCCACTGCTTCTTTATGTCTGAGTTTCACGCCCCTTTGCTGCATGGAACAATATATGTGACGACATGGGTCGGATTTAGAGCAATGGTTAAGAAAATAGTTTAGTGGACTATAACATGCAAAATCCCCCAGCCAGGTCTATTTTTAATTTTTTGGGAGGACTACAAATCTCAGAATCCTTTGGACAGAGCCACCTTTTCACTATTTTGGAGATCGGAACTTTTAGAATCCCTAGACAGAGTCCTCTTTTCTGCTGGAGGAGAAAAACCATAACTCCCAGAATTCCCAGTGATTCAAAAGCCCCTTTTCACTTCCATGGGGGTGACACAATGAATTACCACATTGGGTGACACTAAGCCTAGTGATGTCACTGATGAGTACCACTTTTCTAACACCAAATGTCTGAGACAGGGATAGTCCAAGACAGTTTCTCAAAGCCAGCCCAATTATTCTGGCACATGAAGAAGAAAATCCTACATTCCCTGGCAGTAAATATATGAAAAAGACAAATAACTAACATTAGCCTGTCCTTTCAGGATACTCTGGGTCTGCTGCTTTTGTAAGGGTGAGCAACTGTGGTCCTTCAGATATTTTTGGACTGCAGCTCCCATAACCCTTTAGCAATAACTATGCTGCCTTTTGCTGATGTGAGTTGCATGCCAAAAACATGAAGAGGACTCTAAGTGGCCTAATAGTGGGACTACTCCTGTTGGGGCAGAGCATATGGTTTGAATGGGGAACGTTGTGAGTTCAAACCAAGACATCTCCAGTTTAGAAAGGGTTTCAAGTAAGAGAGCCCAAGAAGACTTCCACCTGAGGCTCTACTGTAGAGTTTACAGATTACAGTAAATCTACAACATGCCAGGGATCATTACCATTTTATTACAATCACATAGTTTCCTGGATACTCACTGTGGACTGCCAGCTGATGGTTTGTCAACCAGCATCTCTGCATAGATTACCAGTCTGAGTAGGACTGCTTATTCTCCCAAACATATGGGACTTTAACATTCCAGCCAGAACGACAGATGGTCATCCTGGAAGATTATGAAGATTATCAGACAGGGACGTCCTTGTTCCATCCTTGTCCTGCCCTTCCCACACCGTTGCGGGAAGGACCTTCAGATGACGTAGTGCTGATCTGGACATTGACCAGTCCAGGAAGAGCAAATGACAGTGATTGTGCAAAAGACTTTCATATGCGGTGTGAAAATCCTTCCCACAATCGCGCGGGAAGGAAGGGAGAGTGACAAGAGAGGGACGGGATGTTCCTCGTGTGATAATCTCCTCTCTGCAGCCACAACATAGGGATGTTAGGAAAGGCAGGATATACCCTATCTTGCCACAGGTGGCAACATATCTTTAATTCTAAATAAATAATATATGTCTATAGGATCATATACATAAGATCAATAATATACATAGGATCATGCTGCAAGCTTTCATTCCACTTAACATCTTGTTCTTATTGCTAATTTATTAATACCCTCTGATTCAGAAGCCAGTGTAGTACTGAATACTGCACTACAGTTATAGAACTATTATTCCACTTTTACTCCACTTTTACTCCTATGCTGCCTCCTGTGGCATTCTGGGGTTTTGCAGTTCAGTGAGGCCTAAGAGCTCTCACTAAACTGAGAATCCTAAATGCCCTTCCCTAAACTGCAAATCCCAGGATTCCACAGGAGGCAGTGAGAGCAGTGTAAGTGTAATAGCAGGGCTATAACAGTGTAGTGTGGTATTTTAATGCAGTGCATGTCCAGCAGAGAAGCAATGCATAAAAAAGGGGATGGAAAAGGGAAGTATAATTTGTGGTGGATGAAGAGGCAGGGCAACGAGATAAAAGACCACGTCTGTATTATTTTTGTTTCTTCTTCCCTCATATGCACTATACTAGTGCACTATGGTAGTGTACTGAATGAGAACCAGCATGGTATAGTTGTTTGAGTGTTGGACTATTATTCTGAAGACCAGGGTTCGATTCCCTGCTTGGCCATGGAAGCCAACTGAGTGACCTTGGGCAAGTCACACTCTCTCAGGTGTTTATCAGACGAGCTCTTAAAGAGGTACTATTCCAGTGTGACTCCTCTAGCTGCCTCCTGTTGCATGCTGGGATTGGCAGTTTTAAGGAGGGGTATTTAGAATTCTCAGGCAGAGAAGTTCAGCTCCTTAAAACTGCCAATCCCAGCATGCAACAGGAGGCTGCTAGAGGAGTCACACTGGAATAGTACCTCTTTAAGAGCATAGTGTGATAAACACCTCAGTCTGAGGGGAAGGCAATGGCAAAACTCCTCAGAACAAATCTTGCCAAGAAAATTCCAGGACAGGTTCACCTTAGGGTCTCCATAAGTCAGAAACGACTTGCAGGCACACAATAACAACAAGTTAGCTTTTTAAATTATTTCAAACAGAGGAATGGGTTGCACACCTGAAGCTTTTCCTCTGTCAGCTTATCTGTTTCCATATATTTAAATTTTATCTACTAACCTGATCGGTGAGACTGGGCTGTATAAATATTCATGGCTAAAAATTAGGAAATCCTGGTCAGCTAAGGTCAATTAAAGTAGACCAGACTAGCTAGGGAACCCATGACTTAATGCAGCGCAGAGCTCATATTGGAGGAACCTTGAGACCCATCTGGGAGGAAGGTAGGGTATAATTTCTATAAATAAACAAATAAATAACTATTGCAATGTGCCTATCAGGCATGACTGAAGATTTCTCAATACTTGTAAAACAATGTGATTAAATTATGGGCAAAACCAATCCTATGAATTCATTAGCCACATTCTTCAGTCACATGATGATGCATCTCAAAATTATAATGCTAATCAGCAGCATTTTGCAAGTGTACAAATAGCATCTGAAAAATGGGTGCTGATGTTGCTAGTTATGCTCTGTCATCCACCCTATTTTTATACTCTGCCATTTTAATTCAAAGACAGAGACATATTCTTTCTAAGACTGCATACATGATACAACCATGGTGCAATCTATGTAGATGCAAATGGTGGAAATTAAGGTTGATTCCTCAGAAGGTAAAACCTGCCACTTATTGCACTAATGTACACTTACTTTTATATAAAACTATGTTCAATTGGCATTCAAGACTCCAATCCTATGCATCAAATCAAATCAAATCAAATCAAATGGGACTAAGTGTAATACACCTGGCAAAATCACCAACTTTGCTATTCTAAGACAGTTTTATTTTTTATTGTGGCATCAAATCCTGTGTGACCTTCCACAAATTAAAGCCAAAAGATAACTACATACAGTGGGGTTTGCTCCTTTGAAGCTATGCAGCCAGGGTTTACTTCGTTCCCTGATGGTTCTTGTTTTCTCAGCCTTTAAGAGGTCAGGCACTCCCTAGCATTATGTTACCACAAAATCTTAGGCAGTAATTTGTTTTTTAAAAGAAAATACTGAAAGCAGAGATTCCTATGATTTCAGTGGTCAGGATTTTAAAAAGCAAGTAAAATGGGACAACCTACTATAAAATTAGAGAAATCGGCAACCTCCTCCACATTTTGGAACTACTGTGTAATGCTGAAGTCGGCTCTCTTTAGGTGGAAATACATACATTATTTCTTTCACGCAATCTCTTTAATTTGAGAGGCAACTGAAGAACAGCAGGTTGCTTCCCAGACAAGGCTTTTTATCTTGCAAACACCCTGCCTCATTAGAAGTTTACTGTGTGTTGTGTGTGTATCTCATTTGTGTTATATTCTATTTGGAATTGTCCCATCTTTTCCCTCCTGTTACTACACAAAATCTACTAAATGAGGAAAAAGATTCAAGAGCTGCCCAATGTGCTTTGACTACTGGCTCTAAAAACCTAGAATCCAACAAAGGTCTAGACACTTTTTCAATTAATAGTGCAACCCCAAGCGAAGTTATCCGAAAAGGCCAATCCTGCTGAGATCAGTGGGACCATTTTTCATATCCAGGGATTTTTTTATCCACAGATCCATGGCTTGAAAATATTCCAAAAAATTATAAATTCCAGAAGGCAAACCTTGATTTTGCCATTTTATATATGGGACACCATTTTACTACACCTCTGTATTTAATGGGACTTGAGCATCCACCGATTTTGGTCTCCACAGGAGGTTTTGTAACCAAACCCCAGCGGATACCAAGGGTCCCTTGTACACAGTTATAAAATCATGATTCCACTTTAACTTTGATGGAACCCTGGAATTTGCAATATAGTGTGAGGCCAGGGAGTTCTAGTGTCTCCCCACACTACAAGCCCCAGGATTTATAGGACACAGCCATTCAATTGAAGTGGAATTGTTGTTAATATGGTTCAGCTCAGCCTGCAGTCTTATACTGGACTCCTTGAGAGTGAGTTCAGTTCTGCTGAAAAGGCCTTCATTGCAACTAAACAAATACTAGCCTCCAACATGCTAACTTGCAAGGCAAGCACAACTAATAATTATTTGCAAGTAAAATAGAGATAGGACTTGTATGTATTAAGTTGCATAGATGAAAAAATGCTGTCTCTGTCTACTGCACAGGGTGGCTGGATGTCCTCCTTTTCTGGGACATGTCCTACATTTCAGTTGGTATAAAGGGGAACTCGTGCAGGCTGGCACCTCCTCTTTCTGGTAATGTGGCAGCTGGGAGATTCTCAAAGTCCATATTCTCAGAGTCCAGTTGTTGCATGGCTAGAAGGAGGAGGTGCCAGCCTGCAAGGGATACACCTCCATGCCATCTGAACTAAGAACAAAAACAGCAAAATGCAGGCCTATGACTAACATCTTCAATTCCTGCACACACACACCCAACCATCCTGTATGGTTTTTAACATCTTGCCTAATGAAAACGCCGGTGGAACTTTAAAAGCTTGCAATTCGTATGTTGTGCATTTTGGTTGTTCCAATAAAGATATCACTGTTTGGTGGATTTTTGATGTTACTATATTATGACTGTGTGCCATTTTAAGGTCATGTTGGCCGTATAGCAAATCCAATTAACATGAAAAATCCACCAAAGATACCTTTATTGGGACAAGCCAATTGGGTTGTATGGATTGTAACACCTTGCCTGATAAAGCCAGTGGTGATCTAAAGCGTGCATCATATATACTGTGCATTTCGATTGGCCCAATAAAGTTATCACTGCTGTTTTTTTTTTTTTTTTTTTGATGTTACTGGGTTTCTCCAGAGGAGGGCCATCCCCTGAGGCTGAGAGTGTATGACCTGCCCAAGGGTTTTCCATGGCTGAGGACCTGGGAAGGTAACCCTGCTGGCCCCCAGAGTTGTAGCCCAATACAACCCCACATTGTTGTGGTGTGAGGAGCCATGCCTGAGCGCCATGAAACATAACAGTGGGCCTCCCTCTTTGTTGGCGGTTATCAGTCAGTCAGAGAAGTGGGATGTACAAAAAAATGACAGTACTTTCCTTTAGGGAGACCATACTTGCCCAAAGGGATACATGGGAGACTAGTTGCCCATAGAGAAACATTGGAGAAAACTAGAATACCCAAGAGGATACTTGCCCATAGGGGAAATTAGGGGAATACTTAACCATAGTAAAACATTGGACAATACATAGGAAAATACTGACCCATAGGGAAACATTGGAGAATATTGAACTTGCCTACAGGGAAACCTTGGGGAATACTTGCCCATAGGAAAACATTGGACAATACTAGAATACATAGGAGACTACTTGCTCATAGGGAAATATCGGCGAATACTAGGATACATAGGAGACTGCTTGTCCATAGGGAAACACTGGAGAATACTAGGATACAGTATATATGAGATATAGGATACATAGGATATAAAAAAGATTGCAGCAACTATAGGACAGTAGCACTAATCCCACATGCAAGCAAAATAATCCTCAACATTCTGCAGCATAGACTCCAACCATACATGGAGAGAGAAACTCCAGAGGTGCAAGCAGGATTCAGAAAGGGAAGAAGGGGCACTAGGGACCACATTGCAATCATGCGATGGCTAATGGAGCATACCAAAGAATTAAAAAAAAGAAAAAAGAATCAGCATGTGTTTTATAGACTTTAGCAAAGCATTCGATTGTATAGATCACCAAAAGCTATGGAATGCACTCAAAGACATGGGGGTGCCACTACATCTGATAGTCCTGATGAGGAATCTGTATCAAGGACAAGTGGCCACCGTTAGAACAGAATTTGGGAAAATAAGAGTGGTTCCCAATAGGCAAAGGGGTCAAGCAAGGCTGCATCCTATCACCTTAGTTGTTTAACTTATATGCTGAAAACATCATAAGAAAAGTAGAATTAGAATCAGGAAAAGGAGGACTGAAGATAGGAGGAAGCAACATTAACAACCTAAGATATGCGGACAACACCATAATATTAGCAAGAAATATTCAGGAACTGGAACAGTTAATAAGGAAGGTCAAAGATGAAAGTGCAAAGGCAGGTCTGATAATGACCACAGAAGGAATACACAAATTCAATCTAGACAATGAAGAAATTGAAATAGTTAAAGAAATCTCATATCTAGGATCAAACATTAACCAGAATGGAGACTGCAGTCAAGAAATAATAATAATAATAAGAAGACTAGGAATGGGAAGGGCAGCTATGAAAGAACTGGAAAAGATACTGAAGAGCAAAGACATACAACTGAGCACTAAAGTCAGCATCCTTGGAGACTACCTGGAGATAGCTTGCCCAGAGGGAAACATTGGCGACTACTACCAGGCTCCCCAGGGGACTCCTTGCCCACAGGGAGAGCTGGGCCAGTAGTAGCCTTTCTCTCTGGCCCCGACCCCTCCTGAGTCTTTGGGGTCACGTGGGAACAATCGCCTCTCCGCCGGAGCCAATGGCCGCCTCCTCTCCTCCGCCTCCTCCTCCGCTTCGGCAGCAGCAGCATCAGCAGCAGCCGCCCCAGAGGGACCCCGAGGCAGCCAGGCAGAGAGAGGGTGAGGGAGGGCTGCTGCCTTCCTTCGCCTGCGGAACTCGCAGCAACTCCGGGGTTCTCCAGCCAGGTGAGTTGGCTCTCTTCTTGGCTGCTTTCTGGCAGGAAAGGTAAAGAGGCTGGAGCAGGAGGACAACAACAACAACAGCAGCCTCTCGTCCTCCTTTTCCCGGACGTGTCCTCCATTTCAGCCTCCTGCCCAGGAGGAAGCCCCCAGTGCCCTCCCTTTTGAGCAGGACCAAGAAGCATGCATGCATGCATATATATATATATATATATATGAGTTTGGTCTTTCAACTTTTTTGGGCCATGTCCTCCATTTCCCCCCTCCCCCTCCCTGTTGAGGGGCCTCGTCCTTCTTTTATTTGGCCATATCTTTTAAATGCCCTCCTATTTGAGTTGGTCACAGCTGGTCACCCTGGAAAGGAGAACGGGCTGGAGGAGGAAAAGCTTCTCCTCTCTTCTTTCTTTCTGCATCTACACTGTAGGGATAATGCGGTTTGGTACCACTTTCAGCTCTGTAGCTGCATCCTGTTATTTTTTACAAGGTCTTTAGCCTTCTCTGCCCAAGAGTTCAGGAACCTCACAAACCTCACAAGCAGAATGGCCAGAGGTCCTCCTTTTTTTCTCCAGGCCCTGTCCTCCATTTCAGCCTTCTGCCCAGGAGGAATCCCCAAATGCCCTCCATTTTGAGCAGGGCTAAGAACAGGGTGACCACCAGGCGTCCTCCTTTTCCAGGCCCTGCCCTCCATTTCAGCCTTCTGTCCAGAGAGGAATGTCCAAATATCCTCCATTTTGAGCAGGACTAAGAAGCATGAATTGATACTTGTAGGAGTGCTTTTAGCTGCTCTTCTGCCATGCCCTCAATTTTCCTTTAAGGTCCTACATTTTGAAGGTGCCTTGTCCTCCTTTGTGGTTAGGACACATCTGGTCACACTGGAAAGGTGAGTGGGCTGGGGGAGGAACAGCTTCTCTTCTTTCTTTCTTTGTGCTTCTACACTGTAGAGATAACACAGTTTGATACCACTTTAAGCTCTGTAGCTCCATCTGTGGAGTCCTGGGTTTTCTAGTTTTACAAGGTCTTTAGCCTTCTCTGCCAAAGTATACAGGCGCCTCACAAACAGAGTGATCAGACGTCCTCCTTTACCCCCACCAGCACCTGTCCTCCATTTCAGCCTTCTGTCCAGGAGGAATTCCCAAATGCCTTCCATTTTGAGCAGGACTAAGAAACACGAATTTATACTGAGCGTTTTGAGCTGTTATTTGGTAATGTCCTCTGTTTTTCTTCAATGTCTTACACTTTTCTGTTGCCTTGTCCTCCTTTGTTGTTAGGACATCTTGGTCACCCTGACCCTAGGAGAAATATAACTGTGGGGGCTTCTTCCACATCCTTTATTTTATTAAGATACACCACGTCTTCCTCTGCAACGGAAAGTTAATCCACAGTGCAGAATTAAAGCAGAGTGACATCACTTTTAAGTGCTGTGACTCTTATCCTACAGAGTCTTGGGGTGTGTAGTTTGGTGAATACCAGAGCACTCTCTGACAGATTAGACTGATATACATCACCAAACTAAACTTCCTAAGGTTTCTGTAGGATAGTCATGGCACTTAAAGTGGTGTCAAACCTCTTTAATTCTGCAGTGTGGCTACATCTTGAACCACTGCAGGGTTCTGGGTGCTTCAGTAGCTCCAGATGTTGTTGTTGTTGTTGTTGTTGTTGTGTGCCTTCAAGTTGTGGAGACCTATTGCAGGGTTTTCTTTGGATCATGTATTTTGTGCATCTTGGTTGGCTGGTTAAATGTATCGCTGTTTTGTGGATTCTTCAGAGGGGATTGGCCATGGCCATCCTCTGAGGCCCAGAGAGTGTGACTTGCCCAGGATCACCCAGTGGGTTTCCATGGCTGAGCTGGGATTCTAACCCAGTTCTCCAGAGCCATAGTCCAACACAAACCACTACACAACACTGGCACTTACCTACTCTAAAACATCCTTTATTCATTCAGGTTTCTCATTCATAACTTTTCTTCCCCTGTTGAAGGTAATGGCAAATGCTGTGTGCATGAGTGCATGAGGTTAGTGGAGGGAGGCGGGAAATAAATATTCTTGATCATCTTGTTGGTACATATACAATGCAGTCCTCCACATCGCTTGGAGTTAGAGGTAAGTCCCATTGGAATCAATGGAATGTATTACTGACTGCAGAAGCTCAAGATTGTGTCTGTGTTTTCTGAACAGCTGTTTAATATCTGCAGCATGACACATGGGCATTTTGTGGTGGTGCTGCATCCCACGTTGTATTGTGTATACTCTGAAGTCCAATGAAATAGTCGGACCGCAATTTATGGAGGTACATTATACTGAGGCCAGGAAGACTGACTTCTGAATAAACATGCACAATGTTGGACTATAAATAAATCCTTTTAGTGTGATCCTGGCAGGAATGTACCTGTTGTTGCCACTGGAGTGTGACTTCTTAAATGGGGTGTAGCTGAACTATTACTTCCCCAGATCAAGCTGTTTGCCAATGTAGTTCGTTGTTGGTCCAAAACACACTTCAGAAATAATCCAGTTTGTGCCAATGTAGTTCGTTGTTGGTCCAAAACACACTTCAGAAATAATCCAGTTTGAGACTGCTTTAACTGCCCCGGCTCAGTGCTAGGGAATCCTGGGAATTGTAGTTTATTGTGGCACTAGAGCTCTCTGACCGGAAAGGTGAAATGTCTCACAAAACTACAGTTTCCGGAATTCCTTAGCATTGAGCCAGGGCAGTTAAAGCAGTCTCAAACTGAATTATTTCTGCAGTGCAGGTGCAGCCTTAATGCCTATTCTACCCACTCACCTGAAAGCAAACTTTTTGTTTACTTATTAAAATATCTATATCCTACCAATATTATAGGATTTCAGGGCAGCATACAATAAAATCAGTTTAACTGTAAAAACAATTTAAACAGACTAAAAAATGCTAAATACTCAAACTGGATTATTTCTGCAGTGTGTTTTAGACCTATTTGGTCACTGATTGAGTACAGGTCTTTCATATTTTGGGCAACTTGCTCTTTAAAGACCTTCTGACCAGGAGGAATTTAAAAAATGACTTCCATTTTGAGCATGACTAAAAAGTATGAATTTATATTTATATTAGTATTTTCAGCTTTTATTTCATCATGTTCTACATTTTTCTTGAACTTGTGGTGCCTAGTCCTCCTTTGTGGTGAGGACATCTGGTCACCCTGCTTGTGCTCCCCTTACCTTATGCATACTACATACTTGGTGTGTGCACAGTTTCTGCTTGAATTACATTTCATTCACATGCCTGCTTCTAATAGTAACCCAGTGGTACAGCCCTACATCTCTTTAGTTTGCCATAGGAGACTCCTAACTCAGTTGTGGAGGACATGCCATGCATGTGTGTATGCAAAAGATCTAAGGTCCTATCCTCAGTATTTTCAGGTACAGTTGGGAACAAAATCCCAGAGTGCCTGCCAGTCCGTGCCAGTAGTACTGAATTAGCAAGGCTAATGGTGTGACACTGGATTAGGCAGCTTTCTGTGTTTCTAGAAGTAAATTCCATGGTGTTTCATTAGGCTTGTTAGTATTAAATGTGGTTATCAGCCTAAAGATTCTGACTTGGGGCCTGACTTCCAAGTAAATTACTAGGACAGAAGCATATACTGTACAATACATTTAAAGTGGCAAAACTTGCAACTTGTGCTTAATTTTAATTAAGTACTGCTTAAGGCTGCAATCCTGTGCTTTCATACCTGAAAGTAATCTCCATTTAGGTTGGACTTATTTTTGAGCAGACATCCCTAGAATTGTGCTCTAAATCAGGAAGGCTGCTGGGTGAAATGGGTGTGTGCATGTTTTGTCTTTATGTGCATTTTGTATTGAAGCATCAGCCTTTTTTTGTATAAATGAGATCCAACTCCTATAAATCTATGTCAGTTAATCCAGAACAATAGCACCACCTGGATATGATTGTATTTAGAAGTACAATAGTTTTATGAGGCATAGGTTGAATTTCTGCACTATCTTTGTATCATCCTAGAAAGGAGGTTCCTGGTAAGGTGAGTACCTTGATCTTTGACAACTACCTTAAACATCAAGTCTTGCCTGTATTTGGATTTTGCAAGATTTCATAGCTCTGCCTCCCACCCTTATTATTTTGTTGTCCTCTTGTGCCTTCAAGTCATTTCTGATTTATGGAGATCCTAAGGTGACCCTACCAAGGGGAATTCTTGGCAAGACTTGTTCAAAGGGAGTTTGCCTTCATTTTCCTCTGAGGCTGAGGGAGTGTGACTCCTCAAGGTCACCCAGTGGGTTTCCATGGCCAAGCAGGGATTTGAACCCTGGCCTCCAGAGTCCAACACTTAAACCATCTCACCACACTGGCTTATTATGACCATTGAAAAGCTTCTGACCTTATCTGATTTGTCAGTAAGTCAAAGGTGAAAGCCAAAGTGTGGCTGCTAGCTGTGTTTGTCTGGGTGTCTTGCAACACAGGCCCCGTTCTCACTGGCCCATTTGCCCTGGGTAGATGCGGGTCAGATTAGGTAAACCAGCACCGAATCTCTCCGGAAAGAAGTTTTCACTAACCTTTGCCCCGATCAAAGCTCCCCAGTGCAATTTACACTGCTGATGTTCCCATTTACAGAAGTAGCACTTCAAGATGGAGCCTTTTGTGGTCAATCAATTCACTTCTGTTGGTGTCAATGGTGACGTGCCATTCTGCCATTGGCCAACGGCCTGGGTGCTTTTCCCCTATCCTTTTTTTTTTTAAAAATGGCAGCAGCATTCGCATATTTTGTCAACTTGCCATATAAAACTATTAAAAAAACCATTCCAGCTTTGCCCTGGGACTGAGGCCTGGGGGGGGGGGGGGGGGGGGGGAGGAGGAGGAGGAGGGGGAGGAGGGGGGAGGAAGCAACAGGCTGCAGAGGAAGACCAGGATGATGGCGAAGGGGGAGAAGCCACTGGCTGTGGCTGCTGCTGCTCCGCGATCCCTCTTCGGCTGCCCCTTTGCCTAGGAGAAGGAGCAGAAGCAGAAGCAGCAGGAGGAGAGTGTGGGCTCCCAGGGCTCTTACCTCTGCTCTGTGGCCGCCACAGTCCTGAGGCCTCTGCGGAGCCCAGGGAAGCCAGAAAAAGCCGTGTGCGAGGTCGCTGAGTGGGAGTGCGCAGCTGCCCGGGTGGCCCCGCAGCCTCAGAGGAGGCCTGGGAGGCCAGAGAATGAGCCTTTCCCATGGCTTGAGGCTGCTTCCTGGAGGGGGAAACTGACTGCCGGGTCTCCCTCCCTCTTTCTGTGGGGCTCCTTCAGCATCTGCAGGAGGCTCGATGCGAAAGCCAAGTACAAGGACACCGTCAGCCAGCCAGCCAGCCAGCCAGTCTCCCTCCCTCCCTTGTGTCTGGAAGTGCTGTTGGCAGAACCTCTGCCCGGCAGGTTGCTGGGCCTCTTCAAGGGGATTTGTGGGGAGATGCGGAGGATGAAAGGGAGCCCCGCAGGGCCATGCCACAGTCACACAGCCCCCCAACACCCTGGCCTCTCATCTCCCCTTCGCTCTCAGCCCGATGCTCTTGTCTTTCCCCTCTCGCCTCCCTTTCACTTGCACTCCATGCCCCTTCCTCCATGTACCACAAGCATTCACGTGAAAGCACCAAGTATTGACATAATCTGTCAGAAAACATGTACTACAAACATTCACGTGAAAGCACCAAGCATTTGCATAATCTGCCAAAAAACTTTTAAAAAAGCCGAAGTGCCGGATGCGAGAGAGGAGGCATGTTCCGCCCACTGCCCACCTTCTGACTTTGATCCCTCCCCCTAAATGACTCGATCATGACCGGGGTCAAGTTCACATTGGCCTGGACCCAGTTTTTCCAAAAAGAAATGGGAAATAATCCACTTCCGGAAAACCCACTCTAAGGGGCATTTGCCCTGGATCGGTTGTGCAAGCCCCTGATCCTGGAGTGAAAAATCCGACGCCAGTGAGAACTTCCCACTTTTAAACTGGGTTACAATTCGGTGTAAAAGGTAGTCTGAATGGCCCCACAGTCAGCTGAAGATGCTGATAGTCAAATATTTTAAGTGATACTGGAACTTGCATGGGTACTGGTACATTAATTTGGGCTTACTGTGGATTTAACAAACTGTCCAATCCTGTCCATGTTCACTTGGAAATAAATCCTTCTATAGAGTTTATCACACAGGGGAAATCTAGGGTTTAAAGAGTGATTTTCCCATGAAAATCGTTAACATTTTCACACAATGTTGTGATTAAAGTGTCATTATCCTGGGAATAAACAGGCAATAAACAGCAACAAATCATTCATGGGGGTGAAATCCCATGAATTATTTGTTGTTTATTGCCTAGTTATTGCCTGTTTATTCCTGTTTATTCGTGAGAAAATTGCCATTTAAACCCCTGATTTTCCCATGTGATAAAGTCCTGTTTTAGTGGACTTATATCCAGATAAGGCATTTCTCCTCACCTTATGGAATTCTCTTCAAGCAAAGATATGTGAAGCCCTAACACCATATTGTTTTGAATGGTATGTAACAGCCCAGTTCTTTAAGAAAATGTTTGTTTAACAGTTTTGTTAGTCCTTGAGTATGTACCTTGTCTTTATGATTTAACTGCTCTTTTACAAACATGTCCCTGATATTTACTTAAGCTTTAAAGAATGTTTTTTTAAAAATTGCTAGTTTATTCATCACTTTGTGTTCCCTTTTCACAGAAACATGTGAAATATCAATATATAAATAATGGTACCTAAATAAATAAATACATGCTTCCTGGGAGTAAACAGGCTTTAGTTGTAAGAAAATACATGTAGCCCTGGACAACACACTTATATATTTGCCGGAATTGTGGTAATTCTTGGAGCTCTCTGTTTTGAGAATTTCTGGAGTCCATAAAACATATTCTTCAAAGACATATGTAATGTGATACCTGACAATCAGCTTTGAATTATACACTGGGGCCCTTTCAGACAACACAGTTATAGTACTATGATTCCACTTTTATCATAAGAAGACAGGACTCATTAAAAGGAAGATTGCACTACAGGTGGGTGCACCTAATCAACGAAGCCACAGTTCTGATCTTGCAGCACTCAAACAAGGTTGCTAACAGTAAGACTTGGAGGTATCTTGTTCATAGGGTCACCATAAATCAAGGTGAACTTAATGGCAGTTAATAACAAGATTCCACTTAAACTGCCATGGTGATATCCTGTGGAACTGGTGATTTCTAGTTTGGTGAGGTACTAAAATTCTTTGGATGAGACTTCTAAATCTCCTTCCCTAAACTTCAAATCCTAGGATTCTATAGGATGTTGCATAGCAAAATTGCTGTACTATAACTATGTTGTGTGAAAGGGACCAGAGTGCTTGGAAATGAGTGTGACTTTCATGATAAAACTTTTTACCTAAATAAAGGATGAGGAAACATGTTCCTTCCCCTGATATTGTTGGACTGTGGTTTTCTTCTGTCTTAGTGAGTATAGCCAATTGCAAGGGATCATGGGTGTTACAGTCCAATAACAAACTGGAATTATATTATTATTATTATTATTATTTATATAGTGCTGGAGATTTGCACAGCTCTGTACATAAAACAATAAATATAAAAGAGTAAACCTGCCTATGGCGTACAATCTAAGAAATAATAGGATAATACATATAAAATACATAGCAATACAGGAAATGATTCAATAAAACAGGCAACAAAAGAACATTGAATAGCAAGTGACAATCATGCGATGCCTGGGAACGCTTCTTTGAACAGGATGGTCTTCAGCTCCGTTTTGAAGCTGGTTAAAGAAGTGATGGCTCTTGCTCGCGGGGGAAGAAGGTTCCAGGAATGAGGGGCAGCGAGTGAAAAGGGGCGAATCCGAGATGGGGCAGAGGAAATCCAGAGGTAGACCTTGACTACCAGAGAAGTCTGGCTGCAGCAGAATAACCAGTAGCAGGAGCAACCTGATCTATCATTTGTGAATTTTGTAAAGCTGATGAATTTCCAGCAATTTTCAGTGATAAGCGCACCATAAGTCAGAATCGACTTGAAGGCACACAATAACAACAAAACTGTATCCCAAACATATTTACTTGGCTCTAGAACAAGGAGGGGAATCATACAACCCTCCAGATACTGTTGGATTGCAAGTCTCAGAGTTCCTCACTTTTTACTATGCTGGGTATGGCTGGCCATGATAGGACTTGCAAGGGGCCTTGATCTAAAAAGTCTAATTTTTTGGGGCTTATGTTTGTTGGGGCTTTGTATTAACCATAACAATACTCCATTGAGAAATACAGATCTGTGTCATTGATAAGACATACAAGAGTTATTCAGTGATTTAACCAAGGGGTAATTAAAATAATGATGAATAGAGTGACACTTTTCCAGCCTTGACAGATGCAGCACCAGCCATGTCATATTTAATAAATATGCTTTGGTATCTGTATTCATCAACACATTTCTATAAAGAACCATAGATTACTGCTGAAGTCATTGGGGTGTTCTATTAAGTAAGACTATTTGTTATGGGGTTGGGGGCTGGTGTCAACTGAAAATTTGTCTCAGGTTCAAGAAGCAAAAGAAGCAAATGTAGATTCTATTAAATGATGAGAAAATGATATACCTGGAATCTTTTGGGTTGGAGTTAGGTTGGCATGCGTATATCTGTTACAATATTGATCAAAGAACTAAAGAGTTTAAGCAGCATTTTATTAGAAATGCACTGTTCTCTATTTGGACCAAATATAAGAAACAACTCTATTGGCAATTGCCAAGATGGACATCCTCGCAAGAGGCATTTCATAAGAAAGAGAAAAGCCTTCCAACAAATGGTTAAGGTATGATGACATATTAATAAGGAGGGGAGAAAAAGAAGAATTAAAGACCAAAGACGAACTAATGGAGATGGATCCTCAACTAAATTGGCTTAAATACTGGCAAATTAGAGAAGATTGGAAAAGAGATCAATCTAGGGACGGGATAGAGGGTAAAGAGACAGACTTTGTTAAAATTATTAATGGTTGTAGGTTCAAATTAATTTCAAAAATGTATACATTTTTGCTGAACATGTAAATGACTGAAGAAACAGTTAAGTCCAATATGATACAATGGTCCCAAGACATTGGCAGAGTTATTCCCTTGGACAGTTAGGAAAATGTATGGAAAAGAAATCTCCGTTTTACTAAATGTAATAATTTAAGAGAAAATTATTATAAGTTGTTCTTTAGGTGGTACCTGACCCCAGTTAAGATTGCCAAATTTTCTAAACAAGGCATTTCTTATTGTTGGAAATGTAATCAAAAAGGAGGTTCCTTATACCATCTTTGGTGGCAGTGTAAGTCGGCTAAAAAGTTTTGGATAATGATACACAGAAGTATAACAAGTGTGATGGGGAAAAATATTCCTTTTACCCCTGAATTATTTTTGTTAAACATTACGGATGGGATTCGGGATAATTTAGTTCAGGATGAAATGAGTGTTTTATGATATTCAGTTACTGCTGCCCAATTATTATTTGTTAAGTATTGGAAGTCCAGTTCTATCCCATCTTTAAAAGAATGGATTTTGAAATTGAATGAATTAGCAATTTTTGATATGATCTCAATGTCCAAAAACGAGAGAATGGTTCAACAATATAATGCAAAATGGAAAGAGGTTGCAGAACTATGGGAAAATAAGTTTTCTGGATAATTATTGGAACAGGAGATATGTTATGTTTTGAGTGGCATATATTTTTGTATTACTTGAATAAAATAAAATAGAATGAAACTGGAAAAAAAGAAGCAAATGTAAATTTAAAATTTGTGGTTCTACTCCACAGATGATAAATACATGGATTGTAAACCTTAATGTCATTGCTTGTAGAAACAAGGCATGCAAATATATACCAATAGACACATGGACATGTGTAAATATATACCTATAGACACATGGGCAGATAGTAGACACAAAAATCAAATAGATTATATAATTGGAAGTAAAAGATGGCAGAACTCTATACTGGTGGCCAAGACTAGACCAGGGGCTGATTGTGGTATAGATCACGAATTACTCATATCAAAAATAAGAGTAAGACTTAAGAAGAAACCAAAACCAGTGATTATACCAAAATATGATCTAAATAATATCTCAACAGAATTTACTGACAACATAAGAAACAGATTCGCATACTAAACATAAAAGACCGAGAACCAGAGGAACTATGGTCTGATGCCAGGGACATAATAAAAGAAGAATGCAGACAGACACTTTCAATAAACAAAAAGAAAGAGAAAAAAATGGATGACAGAAAAAATACTACAGTCGGCCCTCACCTTACGCGAGGGATCCGTTCCAGATCCCGTGGCGTAAGGCAAATTCCGCCTATGCTCAATGAGGCTCGTGCACGGTGGCGCGTGGGGCGCCATGGGCGCGCACCCATTCAATTGAATGGGATGTGCCACCCCTTCCGCCCCACACGCTCCTCGCGGCTTGAGCGCATACGCTCAAGACCGCATATGGCGCGCCCGCGTATGGTGCGGGCACACTGTACAAGCAATGAAAAGAAAAGAAGAGGGAAAAAAACAAAAGGGAGATGGGAACAAACTAAGAATTATGAATGCAACAATATAACGGCTTGTGCGGAAAGATAAGGAAAATTACTATAATGACCAATGCAGAGAAATAGAGGACAACAACAAAAAGGGAAGAACAAGAGATCTATTTCACAAGATCCACGCAATTAAAGGAAAATTCAAACCGAGGACTAGGATGCTCTATGACAATAAAAATAGCATAACTCAAAACCAAGAGAGAATAAAAAGATGTTAGATGCAATACACAAAAGGATTATACAAAAGAGATGACAAAATGAATGATACATGGAACGAAGAGCCATATGAAGATGAACTCCAAATTCTAAAAAGTGAGGTGGAAACTGCAATAAGAGAAATAGCAAAAAACAAATCAGCAAGAACAGATGATATTCTAATTGAACTGCTGCAATCCATATTGACAGAGTCAACTCTAGTGCTAACCAACATATGACAACAGATATGGAAAACAAAAAGATGGCCACCAGATTGGAAGCGATCAATATACATACCCATCTACAAAAAGGGAGACACAAGAAACTGCAGCAACTATAGAACCATAGCACTGATCTCCAATGCAAACAAAATTATTTCTCAAAATTCTGCAACATAGACTCCAACCATACATGGAAAGAGAAATCCCAGAGGTTCAAGCAGGGTTCAGGAAGGCATGCTTAATGTTGAACATAAAGAAAACAAAAATAATGACTACCGAGGATCTTCACAAGTTCAACGTAGACTATGAAGAAATAGAAATAGTAAAAGAATTCCCATACCTGGGATCAAACATTGATAGAAATGGGGACTGCAGCCAGGAAATCAGAAGAATAATTTTGGAGGTGGGAGTGGATATGAAAAAACTAGAAAAGTTTCTAAAATGCAAAGATATACAACTGAGCACAAAAGTTAGAATCATACACACCATTGTATTCCCTATTACCATCTATGGATGTGAGAGCTGGACAGTTAAGAAAGATAAGAAGAAAATTAATTCATTTGAGATGTGGAGAAGAGTGCTTCTTTTGGCTAGTCTAGGATCCACATTTGGAGATACAGGGCAAGGATGGGACACATGTGGCTCTCCAAGTATTGTTGGATTATAGTTCCCATCAGCCCTAAGTGACATTGATAATGGTGAGAGATCATGGGAGGTGTAATCTAAGATTGTTATTAATATAAGAGGTTGAATAGGATTGGTGAGTACTGATAAAATATAGGAGTGTTACTGCCGGCGCTGCTGTTTGCTCCGAGAGGGAGCCGCAGCAGCCAAACCGCGCGACTCCCTCGTGGAGCAAAAAAGAAGCTCCAAAATGGAGCTGCTTCCTGCGGCGCACCAATGGCGCACTCGCGACGTCATAAGCACCGCGTGATGTGCGGGCGCACAGCGTCCGCTACGTCAATATGGCGGCGGCCGTGTGGAATGGCCACTGCCATATTATACGTATTGACTACGTACTAGGGTTAGGGGGTGCAGAAGCACCGCCCCTTCCTAACCCTAATACGTAGTCAATACTTATTTTATGGCAGTTTGTAACCCACCATAATGACCTTTTTGATAAGTTTAGTTCTTCAGTTCCTGAAGCTGAAAAACATACCAAAAGCTGGCATGACAAAGTACACTTGGCCTTCTGTTTTCACAGGGGATCCATTCCAGACCTTCCTGTGAAAACGGAGACTCACCAATATTCAAGCCCCATAGGGTATGCACCATGGGAGTACAGCCCATTGAAATTAACAGAGGTAGTTCCTCTATGAATATTCAAGACCACAGATCTCAAGTCCACAGGAATGGAGGGGCAACTACCACTTTCATAAATAAGGCTAACTCTTCTGCATCTTTGTGGAGAATTCCCCTGGGTGTTGCTTCCAAAAAATTCTTGCTGGCACCATATCATATAACTTTAAAAAGATATTCTTTTCCCATTCCTGGTTATAAATAAATTTCATTCAGTGGCAACAAATTAAGAGACCCAAACAAATAAGAGGCCTTCTGTATGGGAGCTTGTGGTCTCATCTCACCTTCAAAACAAAGCAGAAGACTTTTGCCAACAACTTATTTTGTAGCATCTAAAAACAAAATAGTATACAGTGCTGATCCAGGAATGGGGAAAATCATAACTGATTAAGGAACACAAATTATTTTGTAGCATCTGAGTCTTTCCTATAATAAGTCTGCAGTACTTAATAGCTAAACCACGGTGTAATTGCAACATTAGCTGTTGCTTTCCAAACAAGCTCCTAAATGTATTACTAACTGATACTGGGGATTATAATTTAATTGAAATATATTCTTAAAACACTCTGTTTGTGCAATACTTTAATGGAAAGGCAGGAGAGGCAAATTCCAGGTTGCAGTTGTGTAAACGAGTTCCTGCATCTCATGAGCTATGCGGTCTGTAGGGCAAAATTCTAGCTTTGGTGTACAAAGCTGGGGAGGTTAAAATCAGTATTCCAAAGTACATCAAATGGAGCAAGTGTCTTTGAAGGGAAGATGGCTTTTCATTTGTTCTGTTCTAGCAATGAAAACTTCAGGGCAGTGTTAGATCTGGGGTCAAGACCCACTTGTCCTAACCTCTGTTCTTATCACATGCTGAGACGGGTATTAAAGTCTGCATTTTTTCTTCTTCTTCCCAGTAGCTTTGCTGAAGTGAGTGAAGTTAAGCCAGTTAGTGATCATAGAATTACTTTGTTCCTGAAGTGGGACCTCAGTTTTCAGATGTTGATAGCTCTCTTTAGTTCCAGTGTAATTGTAATGGGTTGGTGGATTAATGACCCTTGAGATAAGTGCAAGTGTATGTGTGCTTGCATGTATTAGTAGTTAATTAAAGCTAAACCATGAAGTGTTCAGCTTTCATCTTAATGGCTAGCTAGACATTAATAAAACTTATCTTTCGAGTAGAAGAATGCAGGGATTTTCCTTACCTTTATATGTTGAAGAAACATTACTGTTCTTCACTAGGTTACACTTGTGGTGCCCTTGTATTCTTATTAATCTGACTTTGGCTCATGAGATTTATTGTAGTCCCTGGATAAGTACAATTAAAAGAAATACTAAATCTACATCTATCTTCATGCACTGATTTGCACAGCTAGTTTGAGGCCCAGTTTTTACTCAGTTTGGGCAAACAAAAAATGTATATTTGTTCCTCATTGGTTGCATAGGAAACAAATAATTTCTCTTAATGAAGGTATTTGTGGGAAACTTCTATCATTCAAGCAGCAACCAGTTGTTCCTGGAATTACACATTTTAATTTCCCAGCAGTCGGGGAATGTTCTTGTTTGGGGTGTTGTGTGGAATGTGACAATGAAAGAATGCTGATGGATGGTGCCTGTCACATAGTTTGCAAGAGTCAGAGGTGATCTCTTGCTAATGCCATCTTGTACATCTCTCATATAGTTGTGGCACAAGACATGCAAGATATGTTTACTCTGAGGTAAGCCCTACTGACCAAGAGCCAGTGGCATACTTCAGTGGCCAACACTAGCAGAAGTGTGAATTTTTTTTCTTCCCATGAAACAGTCCTTTGTTTTGCCAATAAAAAAAAACCCTCCTGCAGAAAGTTTCTCACCTTTCCAGAGAAAGTTCCAGCATGTATGGAAGGTTGCAGGTGGAAAGGGGATCATGATTCTTGGGAAGGTAGCAGAATCCAACATGTATACCACTGAATCTTAACTATTGCTTTAATGGGACATATGCCCAGTTAAATGGGTATAGCATGGGCAAAATCTAAGAGTCCAGAGGCCAGTTGCGTCCCTCTTAAATTGCAAGTTCTTTAGTTCCTTTTCTAAAATTGGAAGCTTCTAGTTGGGGAGGAGGATAGAAAGCCTCCTCTTGATAAAAAAAGATGCTGAGCTTCACTGCTCTTGAGAGGAGCATCTAAGGGAGGGATGCAAAACTACCCTAGCAGGCTCCATGTGATCCAACACATGTATGGGATTGTACACCCAGTCTACGTAGTAGAGCTTATATTGTGAATTCATTCATTTATTTAGAATAAATCCATTTAAAACATTTATTTATTTCTATATTCTCCTTCATTTAAGGTTTAGATGTTTCCAATGTAGTTTCTGATAATAATAAGTAAAAGGCAGTGTTAAAAACAATTGCTGCTAAAGTAAAATGCATCTGATCTTATAAATACAAAGGTCTTTGCCAAATGTCCAACACCAGGCAAGTTTTCTGGCAGAAGGAGTTGTGCAAGGAAGATGCCACAACCTGAATCCCATTTTGGGAGAAAGTTGAGTTACAAAACCCATAAATAATTAAATAAATAAAATGTACTGTCTCAGTTCTTGCATTGTGAGAGGTGCTTATGAAACCTGTCCCAGCTTGAATGAAGGAAGGATTGTTGGCTGCTGAAAAACATGCTGGGAATTATTAGAAAAAGAATCTAATAAAATTTGCTGATATTGCAGTGCTTTTATACAAAGTTATAATGCTAACACATTTGGAATGCTATATAAAGTTCTAGGAACTGTACCCTAGAAAAAGGATGCTTTAGGTCTGGAAAAGGTGTAGAAAATGGCAATCAAAGGGATTGCAGCAAGTCACCTATTAGGATAGGCTGCAGTGTTAGCAGCAGTTTATTGACGGAAAAGGACAGGCAAGGGGAAGGGAATAGGATTGAAGGGTATAATGTGCATGATATGGCAAACATGGCTAAGAAGTTATTTTCTTCTCTCATAATACTAGAACTTGTGCTCATACAATGAAACTGAAGCAATCATGGGACTTTTGTGGCTCCCTAGGTGTTGGATTGTATCTGTCAACTTGGCTGTGCTAGCTAAGGCTGATGGCAGTTATAATCCAAGAACATCTAGAGATGCTCAGCCCCACACTAAATCATGAAAAATTTAGAACACGCACAACCAAGCATGTTATACAATGCATATTTTAAAAGTATAGCTAAAACTAGATAAAACTATTCACTTCAACAAGATGTAATGATGACTGTTTACCACGTTAAAAGAGAATTACACACATTCATAGAGAAGAAAAGTAGTCATAACTACCATATATACTTAGCTATAAATTGACGTCATATATAAACTGAGGGCAAGTTTTGGGTCCCAAATTTTTGGATTTTGATATGACCCATGGATAAGTCATGTAACAAAAGATCAAAAGGATAAAGCAATTGCAAATAACTTACAAAACTCTAGCAGGCATAACTGTTTGTGCTCACCCTAAAGGCTGGATGGATGAGGAAGCAAAGGGAGGGGGGGGGTCAGTGCTTCCAGGACAGATTACCATATATATTCGACTATAAGTTGACCTCATGTATAAATCGAGAGCAGGTTTTGATATGACCCATGGATAAGTCGAGGGTAAAATCTAGGGGTATATTTAACAAAGGATGTAAAGGATGAAGCAAAGGAAAGCAATGCCAAAGAACTTACAAAATTCCAGCAGACATAACTGTTTATGTTCACACTAAAGGTTGGATGCATGAAAGAATAGAAGGGAATCAGTGCTTCCAGTACAGATTATGCTCTTGCCTTTCACCAGGGGTTTGTTCCTTTTTTAATAAGAGTTAAAGTACAAGACTTACACTGACTCATGGATAAGTCGATCCAGGTTTTTGGGGTCAATTTCTTGACTAAAATTTCTAGATGTATAGGGAGTTTATACAGTATGCTCTTGCCTTTCACCAGAGGATGGTTCCTTTTTAAAAATAAGAGTTAAAGTACCGTACTTGCATTGATCTATGGATAAGTCGGCAATTTTTGGGGGTCAATTTTTTGACTAAAATTTCTAGACTTATACACAAGTATATAAAGTATATATTACCTCTAGTCTTAGAGACCGGATTAGAGCCACTGAAGCAGTGGGCAACTGATTTATCAAGTTACCACTATCTACATTAGTTGGGGCTAACAAGAGGATTTAGGCCTGTATCTCCAAATACTGGTTGCCAAATGACAAAAGAACAATCGTGCAGTTTTGGGATTCCCATAATAAATGGGTTAATTGCTGCATCCTTGGAATCCTGGACTAGATAAATATTTGGTTCTGAGTCAGCTGCACTAAACTAGGTGAGGACATATTTTGTCATACAATCATAGGGTTGGAAGAGACCAAAGGATTATCCAGTCCAACCTCCTGCCATGCAGGAATACACAGTCAAAACAGTCCCCCACAGATGACCATTCAGCCTCTGTTTAAAAACCTTCAAAGAAGGTTTAGATGCTACAGTCCTATTGATGCAGCCTAGGATCATACTGGCTTTTTTAGATGCTGCATTGCACTGCTGACTCATGTTTATCTTGTGGTCCATTAAGACTCCTAGATCCCTTTCACATGTACTGTTGTCGAGCCTGGTGTCACCCATCCTGTATGCATGTGTAACAATCAAAATGAGAATTTATTCCTGTGTGAATTAAGGTATGTATGTATGTACAGTATGTATGTATACACACAGGCACAAAGTTCACCTGATTTAAAGGTGCCAAGTTGTATGAGAAGCAGCTTCTGTTAGAATTCTCTTATTGTAAGGCTTTTAGCAAAGATCATAGCTGTGTTATATCTTCTTACTGAGAAAGCTAATGACATCTGATCAGTGTTGTCAGGCAAGATCTGAAAATGAGATTATATTGTATAGTTGCATACCTGAACCTTGAGTTTGTTGGCTTTGGTAGTAACTGGTTCTTGATTACACATGGATTTTTATTTTAATGTCAAGGTGTGGATGTTTAGTTGAATATTAAAACAGGGGATGATTCATCCATAATCTGTATTGCATCCAATAGACTATGGGCACCTTGTAATAAATGCTTAGTGTTTTACTTGAATCTGGATTTCACAATTAAAAACTAAAGTTTATAAAAGTTATTTTTTATCCTACAGCTGAAAAAACATCTCAGCCAGCCTGGTGCCTGGATTTGCTGGCTAGGGGACTGTGAGAATGGTAATCCCAACAACCCCCCCCCCAAACTTTAGTGAAAACAGGTTGAAGATAAGTTTTTTGTTTTTTTTTAATGTGCTAAATTGAAATCTGAACACAGGATGAGCCTGCTTGTAGATTTTGAGGCGGTTGTATGACAGTATTTGCATGATTTAATCTCTGACTCAGATGTCTTTGGAACTTTTTAACAAGCCTTTGTTGGTTTAATTTGTCATTTTTCAAAAAGATGAGCATATCTGAACATTTTTTGATAAAAAGCGGTTCTCAATGTGCAAGCATCTCTAAGTGGATGATGGCTTTGGTTTTGAATATACAGGCCATATGTTTCAACCTAAAGCTAGTGTGTGCGTGCATGTGTGTTTGTGCAAAGTGTAATATCCAGCCAAAATGGTAGCATCTGTTCCCGAATCTGCATTTAGTACGCTTTCCAATGACTCACTGCACTAAGACTTTAAATATAATTTAATCTGCTGATGAGTTATACTAATGGTGCTTTGTCAACTGAAGTAGTTTAATGGTACCCTTTTCCAGAATGATGCCATGGAATGAATCCAGTTTGTTAAAAAAGACAGGAGACAAATATTCAGACAAAATCTTGGAAGTAATAATGTGTGCCTTCTACAGAGCTGTACAACAGCAAATAGGATGCACATTGTGAGATGAATCTTTCCTATTTCAGTGTTCCTACCTGTCTAGTGTTGATTCATATTTTTTCTGCTTGTGCACTTTTGTGTCACCTTCAGGCTTTAAATTTGTGAATTTGATATTAATTGGTGTGATTAGTTATTTTTTGGCAGTCTGTACAGCCCAAGGATAGCTTTACACAGCAACAGGTATTGTTAGGAGAGGTTTCGCTTGAAGAAAACGGCAATTAAACACAGGTTAGATGAGTATCCACTTTGCTTTTAAAATGTGCTGTTGGTAGTGGAGGTGATGCTATTTTTATGAGTGTGTATATTATTTCCCAATGTTTTCCAGAGAAGCAAAAAGCTACAAATAGAATTATCAATAATAATAATAATCTCAACACATTTTGATGTCTGAGTTGGTAAAGGTTGGGCTAGTAATCCTAACATTTCTCATGGAAAGCATTCCAAGACCTAATGTTTAAGATCTTCAGCAATACCAAAACTGAAATAAGACAAAAGCACAAATAAAGTTGTACACAATTCAGTAAGGATACTGTGATGTCCTGCCAGGACTGATTGAATTTCCCCCTGCATTTTCTTTTGTGTTGGTTCAGGCAATAGATTATTTTAGTGTAGAAAAGTTCATTGTATTAGTTTGTGGGAGGAGCTGTAGGTTTCCCCTGCATTATTTCCAGGTTTGGTTTGCCCTTTCCCAGCATGGTCTGCTGTAGCTAGAGGTTTTTAGTTGGGAGCAGTCTTTGCTGAGAGCAAGCAGAGAGCTGTCTTTTGGTGGCAAGCAGGCCCAGACAGCCGGAAAGGGCATTTCTTACACTTAGCCAAATTAGTTACCACCTCAGCCGAGTTAGTTACCATCAGCAAGAAAATAGAGGAATTTAGGAGCTGAAAGACCCTGCACCAGCTCCATTGAGTGAGGAGAGCAAACTACATCGGACCCAGAAAGATGTCGTCTGAAAGAAAGCTGAATCTGTAAAGTATCTTTTGTTTAGAGCTGGGGAGGAGAAGACCTTTTATTTTTGTCCTTTAAATTAAATTTCCCCCTTTTAAACCTTACATTCAGCTTCAGATCCTTTTTTGGGTATCACAGTTTGTTCTCACCAGGGTACTGGCGTTGCACACCCAAACCTGCCACCACCTTTAGTTGGGTGTGTCTTCATAGATACTAAAATCAAGATTTAATATACATAAATGACACTGAATAGAGTACCTGGAATACTGTACATCAAACACAGGAGTTCTTCAGTATTTCTTTCCATTGTTTCATTGTGATATTAGGTGAATTCAAATGCTGATTCAGTAATGATATGAGGGTTCTTCATTCGTTAATGTATATTTGCTGTAATTTTGTCTGAGTGTCATACACTGTATCCACGTCCTGTGGAATTTTTTTCTTGTACAAGAAAATATATGTATGCAGGGGTGGTAGCCCTGTATCATAGACTGTTATTCTTTCTTTTCAGTGACAACATTACAACACAAAATTTGCTTCCTCAGAAAAAATATAGCAATAACAAGTGCATTTCTATACCACTTATCCATGAACTAGCACTCCCTAAGCAGTTTACAGTGTGTAAGCCAATTGCCTCCAACAAGCTGGGTACTCATGTTACTGACCTATGAAAGGATGGAAGGCTGAGTGGACCTTGGAGCCCTTCTCTAGGAAGGAACTTACGATGTCGTGGCTGCAGTACCGGCATTTAACAACTGCACCGTCAAGACTCCTTCATGGTGTCCCAATCCAATATTTCAGTGTAGGAGATTACGAGACTAACAGGACAGGCTGTGCAAATACTTCCTAATTATCTCAGTGTCTCTTGAGTTTATTCTCCTTTCCCTTCCAAGTTAATCACATTTCTGGTGTTGGAAAACAGATGGCAGGGTGACCCTGTGAAATGTTGGAGAGCATTTTCAGAAAAAAATGAGTGGTTAGGAGGACAGTTCACGATCCCGCCTTCTTCACAAATTTTCCCTACCAAATGCCTTCACAGCCCTATACAGCTTTCCATATCAACAGATATTTTTTTTTATCCACAGATTCAGGCATCCACAGCTTGAAAATATTTTAAAAATATGTAAGTTCCAAAAAGCAAACCTTGATTTTGCCATTATATAAAAGGGACACCATTTTACTAGGCCATTATATTTAATGGGACTTGAGTATCCATGGATTTTGGTATCCACAGTGGATACCAAGAGCCCATTGTATTAGCTTTATGAGGAAATACAAGGGTCAGAATGTGGTGTTTCTGTTTAGACAAGATACTTCATTACAAACATATATGTAAATAGACAAGACTGGATGCTGTTTTTTTTTAAGTATACATAATAGTTCTAAAATATTCTTCCATCTGGAGTTAAGGAAACATGCAGGAATGATACCAACAGAGAGGATCCAGGGATTCTTTGGATTTGCTTGTCTGTCTATCTCTTTGTTGCAGTGTTGTGATGAATACAGTATAAGACAAAACCTTTCTGAGGTTCTTGTGTAAGAGTAACATTGGTATAATTGTCTGCCTTCAATTACCATCTATATTGTATAAAAACCACACAGATAATGTTAATCTAGTGTTGGATCCCCAAGGATCCTTGTAGCTGATGCTTCATTCTAAAACTGGAGTGGGCAACTGCAAATAGGGCTGGGGCTAGTTTTCCTTCCTGTACCCACATGGTGGACCATAGAAACATGTTTCAGTATGCCCAAAGTGACGTATGTCACTTCCAGCCACGATTTTGGCTTATTATTTTCTTATTTTTTCTCTCTGCTTTGGGGAGATTTGGAGGCCTGGATGTGATTAATGGAACAAACTGTTGCCTTTTAAAGCAATTTTTAAAATGGGGAGAGGGGCTTCTGTGGTCTTTGAGGAGCATCGGGGGGGGGGGGGTCTCACAGGATGCACTATAGTTCTGCAGGATGCACTTAGGGTCCCTGGGGCCGCATACAGACGATGGGCTGAGCTTTTCCTGCTCCTGTTCTACAGCCTCTCAAAGCCCCATCCAGTGCCATTAAAGAAATAAATAAAAATCAACGAAAATGGTTTTGTTGTACTTCTTGCCCTTTGGTCTTCCAGAAATTTTAGACTTTAGATCCCAGAATCCCTGTTCATTGGCTGTGCTGGCTGGGGTTTCTTAGGATGTCTTCCACTTCAGAGACACAGTTGAAAGCCAAACCATCATCTCTAGAACAATGGCATATTTCTGAATATATCCAGCTTCAGCCACTGCTTCTGAAACTGGATTCAAGCTTTTACTGTTTTGCTCTTTTAGAATCCACCTATGCAATGAGAAGGGTTGTAGCACAGTGTAGAGCAGACCTGCACAACTTGGCAGTAGGTAGGTGCCAAAATTAAAATAGGCTGCATATAGGTTTTAATTAAATATTAATTAATTATTAATATTAAATAATATTAATTCTATTCTCCTCCTCCTCCGTCTGGTCCTCTCTGCAAGAGAAAGCTGAGTGGCAGAAGAACCTTGCCTCTTTTCCTTTTCCTCCTGAACTTCTTCTTGGGAGGAGCCTTGAGGGGCGAGCATTTGCCCCTCTTTTTTGTCCACTGCCTGGCCTTCTCAGAAGAGAGGAGGAGCCTTGCAGGATGAGCATTTGTCTGTCCTCCTCTTCCATAAGCTGGCCTTCTCCTTGGAAGAAAGCCGGGCAGTAGAGGAGCCTTGAGGGGCAAGCGTTTGCCTGTCTTCCTCCTCTTCCATACACACACCCCGGCCTTCTCCTCGTGGGAATGCTGAGTAGTGGAGGAGCCTAGCAGGGCAACATTCACTTGTCCACCTCCTCCCATACATGGCCCTCTCCTCAGGAGGAGGCTGAGCAGTAGAGAAGCCTTGAAGTTGTTCCACATCCTCATTGGTTGCCCAAAATCCTTTGGTGGGCTACAGGGGAATTTCAGCACAGAATAAGTAAAGAGATAGTAGAGGAACACCTTATTAATCTAAATGAATTTAAGTATCCGGGACCAGATGAACTCCATCCAAGGGTATTAAAAGAACTGGCAAATGTAATATCGGAGCCATTGGCAATAATCTTTGAAAACTCCTGGAAAACTGGAGAGATCCCAGCAGACTGGAGGAGGGCAAACGTTGTCCCCATCTTCAAAAAGGGGAAAAAAGAGGATCCCAACAATTATCGTCCAGTTAGTCTGACATCAGTACTAGGAAAGATTCTGGAGCAGATCATTAAACAGAGAGTCTGTGAACATCTAGAAGGCAATGCCATAATCACAAAAGGTCAACATGGGTTTCAGAGAAACAAGTCATGCCAGACAAACCTAATCTCTTTCTTTGATAAAATTACCAGCTTGGTAGATGAAGGGAATGCTGTGGATATAGTATATCTTGATTTCACTAAGGCCTTTGACAAGGTTTCCCATGACATACTTGCAAACAAGCTTGTAAAATGTGGGCTAGACAAAGGAACTGTTACATGGATCTGTAATTGGTTGACCGGCCGAACCCAAAGGGTGCTCAACAATGGCTCCTTTTCATCCTGGAGAGAAGTGACCAGTGGGGTCCCACAGGGCTCTGTCCTGGGCCCAGTGCTATTCAACATCTTTATCAATGACCTGGATGACAGAATTGGGAGCATACTTATCAAATTTGCAGATGACACCAAATTAGGGGGAATAGCTAATACCCCAGAGGACAGGATCAAGATTCAAAATGACCTGAATAGACTAGAAAGCTGGGCCAAAGCTAACAAAATGAAATTCAACACAGAGAAATGTAAGGTATTGCACTTAGGGCGGAAAAATAAAATGCACAGATATAGGATTGGGGACACCTGGCTGAATGAAACTACATGTGAAAGGGATCTAGGAGTCCAAGTAGACCACAAGTTGAACATGAGTGAACAATGTGATGCGGCAGCTAAAAAGGCCAATGCTATTTTAGGCTGCATCAATAGAAGTATAGTGTCTAGATCAAGAGAAGTAATAGTGCCACTGTATTCTGCTCTAGTTCTGGGCACCACAATTCAGAAAGGACATTGAGAAACTGGAGCGTGTCCAAAGGAGGGCGACAAAAATGGTGAAGGGTCTGGAAACCATGCCCTATGAGGAACGACTTAGGGAGCTGGGGATGTTTAGCCTGGAGAAAAGAAGGTTAAGAGGTGATATGATAGCCCTGTTTAAATATTTGAAAGGATGTCATATTGAGGAGGGAGCAAGCTTGTTTTCTGCTGCTCCAGAGAACAGGACCCGGAACAATGGATGCAAGCTACAGGAAAAGAGATTCCACCTGAACATTAGGAGGAACTTCCTGACAGTAAGGGCTGTTCAACAGTGGAATGCACTCCCTCGGAGGGTGATAGAGTCTCCTTCCTTGGAGGTCTTTAAACAGAGGCTGGATGGCCATCTGTCAGGGATGCTTTGATTTGGATTTCCTGCATGGCAGGGGGTTGGACTGGATGGCCCTGGTGGTCTCTTCCAGCTCTATGATTCTATGTGCCCCCCCGAGCCATATGTTGTGTAAGCCTGGTGTAGAGCAAAGGAACCCAGGTTTAGTCACTTGCATATATGGATAGGACTGGGAGCAGTGGACTGTTTGAAACTCTGAAGAGTCACTGCCAGTCAATGTATGTACTACTGAGCTAAATAAACCAATGGCTGGGTTCATTATACCGTACTTTTCCAGTATATTGTGTTCATATATACATCAAGTCTTCTTGGTTTGAAACAAATGTCTCTTTTTTTTCTGGAAAGAAACAGAACAAGGGAGGAATAAGCCTCAGCAATTTCAGAAATTTTTGTAGTCCGAAGAGTTACTTCATTACGCATTCTATTAATTAATATCAGCTATTTTATGTACAATACTTTGTTTTTGAATAGCTTGTTTGCTTTTTGATTGTTCTGTCTGCTTTTATAGTATTGTTTTACACTATGGTGTTACATGTATTTATATTTTAATTCTTATAATTACAGTAATTCTTTTTAATAGAAATAAAACATTGGCAAACTGATTGTTAAGCCACTTAAAAAAAACAAAAACCAGCACAGATAAACACAGACATGCACAACTAAAAATCAAAGTCTGAAATGGGATATCCTGTGAATTGAAAATGTTTATACTATTCTGAAGAAACCTTAGAATGTGTGTTGAGATCTTAATTAATATAGCTATGCTTATCAACACTACTGAATAATTTTGTGATTGATTCCTAATATATATGTTTATGTTGGTTTTATTGGCGTGCCCAATGTAAAATGAAGTGTCCAAACATCTCTTGCATGTACAACACACTGGAAGGCCAATGGTGGCTAAGAACTCCAGGCATGTGAGGCATGCTGCTGATAAACCGCTCTATATATAAACAAAAGCATCCAGTGTTTCTCATGTCATGTTATCTGATAGGACAGGCTATTTGCATTGCCCTCAACACTTCATAATTTTTTTAGACACTTTCCTTCAGGCAGCCTTCCTGAAGGTCTGATATTGCAGGGCTGGCTGAAATCAAGGCCTGTGTTATATACTTGGAGCATGCAAAACAGCATCTCTAAGGGATCATGAAGCACTCCAGCTGTTATTGAACTGCATGTCCCAGCAGCCTTATCTGGTATAGTCAGTGGTGAGGAATGCTGGGTATCTCAGTTCAAGAACTGAGCACTATACAACTCCCACCTCCCACTGAAGACTATTTACTCATCAGCTTGCAATAGTTTTGTGGCCATAAGCTGTATTGAACTGACTTTGTGAATGAGTTCAATATGTATTTGTGATGACTGTTAGCATGTGTTATGTAAACAAATATGGACATGATCTAGTTTGTGTGTGTGTGTGTGTGTGTGTGTGTGTGTGTGTGTATTCAGTTGGCTCTTTCTTTAGGATGCAAGTTGTACTATATGCTGGATGTAAACACTTAAAACTTTTTTGACAGTTGCTCTGATTAGGGCAAAACATCTTTGGAAGAGGGAATTTTATAATGATGGAATAGTAAGAAATGTCATACAAATTCGTTCTGCCTCCTTATTTTTTCCATTGCAACCCTTTTCTTCTCCTGCCATCACTTGTTGATAACTGTTCACAAGAGTAACATAAGAGTTTAAATGTGAAAGCATTGACAGTGATTTTTCAGAGCAAATGGCAGAGTTTCTGGTAATATACCTGAAGCTGAAGGCACAAAGTCCATAGGAGGCTTATGGTTCTTGACTGCCCTCCAGTAACTCTAGTGTATGTGGACTTTATTAGTGGATGAAATGGAAGAAATTTTGCTAATATCATTTTTGCCTGCCTGCTTCTGAGGTTCATACCTCTGAGTAAGCATGAACCCAAGGACGTAGCCAGGATTTTGGGAAGGGGGGGGGTCAAGACTAAGTGCCACCATTTTGAGAGGCTAAGAGCCCCCCCAAGACACAAAAAGAGGGTCGAGCGTTTACCCGCGACACCTCGATGGCACCACTTTAACTTCCGTTATGGCTTCGTGCTATGGAATCTTGGGATCTGTAGTTTTGAGGACCTGTTGAGTCATCTGTCAGGTTCCACAACAAACTACAAATCCCAGCATTTCACAACATGGAGCCAAGGGCAGTTAAAGTGGCCAGTTGGATTATTTTTTCAGTGCAGATGCAAACTGAGTCCTTCCTCTGAAGGTGTTTACATCAGATAAATTCAGCTCGATAAAGCAAAGTGTAGCTGCTCAAGCAATGAGCGGCAGCCACTCTGTTCATGCTCAGACACACTCTGCTCATGCTTTGAGACACTGTATTCCAACATCTGAGCTGAGTTACGAACCCAGGCTGCATCCACACATTTCATTCCCACTTCCAAGAGGGATTTTTAATTTTGAGATACACACGCACACACACACCTTTTAATTCCAAGACCTACCTACCTATCTATCTATCTATCTATCATAATTTTTAATTCCAAGCCTTTCTTTTTATATTAAACAAACCCCTTTAAGAGAATCCTATTTTGGGAGAAAGGCAGGGTATAAAATCAATCAATAAAAAATTATAGTGCAATAGTCCATCAGTGCATGGCTTACATTATAAGACTTTATACCTTTATACATTTAAAAACAATTAAAATCACAGTAGGCTCAGAGTGCTACCGAATCATGGAATCATAGAGTTAGAAGAGACCCCTAGAAGGGCCATCCAGTCCAACCCCATTCTGCCATGCAGGAACTCCCAGTCAAAGCATCCTCAACAAATTATGTAATAGAGGTGTCCATCTGCATTGTAGAAAGATATACTATAGATTAATGCTATGGAAAATCACCACCTTGAGTCTGTATATTGGGAGAAAGGCGGGATATAAGAAAACAACAACAACAACAACAATATCTGGATATTGTAGTTTTGTGAGACATTTAGCCTTCTTTGTCAGAGAGCTCTGGTGGCACAAAACATACTACAAATTGCAGGATTTTCCATAGCATTAAAGCAGTGTTGAACTGGATTATTTCTGCAATGTGCAGCCTTATTAAACTGCAGTTCCCATCAGTCTGTGGTGCTGCTGGATGATGGGGCCTGCAGTCTAGCATTGCCTGGAGCAGGGCCATAGGACTCCACAGCCACGATTCATCATCTTAGATTGATTCCATATATTAATTAATTAATCATAAAAACATAGAGTTAGAAGAGACCCCACGAAGGGCCATCCAGTCCAACCCCATTCTGCCATGCAGGAACTCTCCATCAAAGCATCCCCATTGACATGCTGAAAAAGGGCCAGCTAACTGTATTTTATTCTATTTGTCTTTTTAAAAAGAGAAAAAACAAGGCTGGAAGGAAGCCTCTTGCCTTTTTGCATCACAGACCCTCCTCTTTTTTGTTGTTGCAAAAATCCAGAAATGACTGTTTTTGAAAACCTGAGTCCATTCTCAGGAGAAATATCCAGAGTAGAGCCTGAGTCTCCTTTCTCTGGACTTCCAAAACCCCAAACTGACCCTGAGAGCATCTGGTCTGACCCCCAACTCAAGGAAACTTGGAAATCCTGAAGGTTTAGATCAATGACTGAATTATTGAATTATACAGTGGTGCCTCGGGTTACGAAATTAATTCGTTCCGCGGCCGCTTTCGTAACCCGAAAAGCCTTCGTAAGCCGAAAACCCATAGGCGCTAATGGGGAAAAGCCGCGATTTCGTGTGAAATAGCGCCGAAAAGCACCAAAAATTTTTTCGTAACCCGAAAAAACATTCGTAACCCGGAACAATTATTTCCTATGGGATTTTTTCGTATCCCGGAAATTTCGTAACCTGGGTATTTCGTATCCCGAGGAACCACTGTACAAGGCATAGTGGTCTCAGGGTTTTGCTGAAGCTCAGTATGCAGAAGCACAACATTATTTTAAAAATATAGTGCATTAAATTACCTTCAGTCTATGTCTATGAGATGCATATGAAACATACATGGATCCCATCTCCCAGTATAATATCCCATTAGACATAATACTGTATACCTGTATAAATATACCCAAATCTGAAAAACTCCAAAATCCAAAATACATCTAATCCTCAGCACTTTGGGTAAGGGATATTATTATTATTATTATTATTATTATTATACTATATTGTACATGGATATAACAGCTAAAAGTTAGAAGTCACCTTTTCTTTCTTTTCTTCAGTTCTCCCTGAGGGAGGAAGGGGAGGAGGAGGAGGAGGAGGAGGAGGAGTGGAAGCCGGACTCTGAAGGAAACGAAAGCGAGTCATAGGGACTCCCTCTCCCTCTCTCTCTCTCTGTCTGTCTCTCTCCCCCTCCCTCTCTTCCTCCTCCCTCCCCCCTCCATTAAAGCCACGGAGAGGGAAAAGAGGAACTTTTGTTTTGTCTTTCCTCTGTTCCCTCGCAGTGGTTTTAATGGAGGGGAGGGGGGAGGAAGGAGCTTGAATGCCCCAGGGCCTGATAGGGGGGGTTCCGACCCCCCAAACCCCCCCCCCCCCGGCTACGTCCTTGATGAACCTAAATCCATTTGTTAGTCCCAGCTGGAGTAGGCCCATTGAATCAGTGGAATTTACCTAAGGGTTGATTTACTAAGTTCCCTGTGATTCAGAAAAGTCAACTCTAATTGGGATCAACTTTAATGTTTAAGCAAACTAAGCATTCCAGTGCTTCACTAAAACAAAAATCCACAACACAGAGGCAAGTTTGAATAAGGAAACCCGAGTAAAAGGAGTCTGAGTTTTAAACAGTTGGATCAATTTTTCATATTTTCTGGGGTTACCAAAGGAAATGTCTGTCTATGGAAACAGTATTGCATTACTCCAAATACCTCAATTTGAATGATTGTTTTTGTTTCTCATCCCAGTGGCAGTGCTGAAGTTCAGCTTGAAATGCCAGGGCATGGGGGGGGGGGGGGGAGGCTTGCTAGACCCACACACCAGGAAATCATGATACTGTAGATGTTTTAAGTTGTAGTGGCTGTTTTCAGTCATCCAAGGGACTTTGAAACATCTTTCTCCCCACAGTTTTTTAAAAAAACTTATACAAAGTTTTATGACAAAATAAAATAATCTGACTGATGGGTTTTTATAAAAACTCTTCCTTCTTGCAAGGACAAAGAGAGTTACATATTCCCCAACACTATCTTTTCCTGTGTCAAGCCATCTAACAAAACAGCCAAATAATAAGATGAATACTTCTCATTAGGAAATGTGTACTAAAAAAGGATAATGACAGAGAGCTTCAATATTGCCAGCTCCCCACATACATTCCCTCTGGGTGATTATGGTTTTCACATATTTGCTAGTCAGAATTGCTGTTGGCATTGTCTGGAATTGCAATTTGGCAAGTGCTTTCATTATCTATGGATGTATTGTCCTCAGATAACTTGGTCAACCAAATGATTTTCCATTAATAAGGCTATATCAGCTGGAGAAGTGGTTAGACTGGATTAAGATGTTATCAGTGGATTTGTTATAACTAAATACCTGCTCTCCTAATTTTTCCCCTAGACCTAAACTGATCAATGTATCAGGTGTGACCCTGTACTTAAATATGGATGAGACACAATAATGAGCCCATCCCCCACTTTGCTAAATTGTTCAAACCATGGCATTTTGAGGAGGCAATCATCCTCCAATTGATTCATCTCAAGCCATAAGTTCAGCTTGTATAGTACAGTACACCTCTGGCTCAGATGGAGGACAAATGTATCTCAGCTCTAAGCAGAGTTGCTGAAGTTCCAGACTGTAAGTCCAGTAACTTTCTCAAAAATGTTCCACATGATGCCATATCTTCCAGATGGACCATGCCCCATGTTTTAGCCCCATAATAACTATCCCAGGATGTTATATGTATGTTAGATATCACCCTGTCTGTTCAGCCTGTATGCAGAACATATGATATGAAAAGCAGGCTTGAACATAGAAGAAGGAAGAGTGAAAATAGGAGGAAGGAATACCAACAGTTTAAGGTAGATGACACAATACTACTAGCAAAAAAGATCAGAGACCTAGAACAACTACTAAGAAAGATCAGGAAAAAAAGTACAAAGGCAGGCTTATTGTTGAACATAAAGAAAACAAAGATAATGACCATGGAGAATATCCACAAATCCAACGTAGACAATGAAGAAATAGAAATAGTAAAAGAGTTCTCTTAACTAAGACCAAACATTGATCAGAGCAGGGACTGCAGTTGAGAAACCATAAGAAGACTAAAAATGGGAAGGGTAACTATGAAAAAACTATTAAACATCCTAAAATGTAAAGAGATACAACTCATCACAAATGTTAGAATTGTACAAGCCACTATACAGATGCAAGAGCTGGACAGTTAAGAAAGTGGATAGGAAGAATATCAATTCATAATAATTTGAAATGTCATACTGAAGAAGATTGCTGAGGATACCATGGACAGTCAAGAAGTCAAACAAATGGGTACTAGAATAGATCACACCAGAAATCTCTCTGGCAGCCACAATGACTAGACTAAGGCTGTCATACTTTGGCCACATCATGAGAAGGCACAACTCATTGAAGAAAACAATACTGCTTGGAAAGGTGGAGGGAAGCAGAAAGAGGGGAAGGCCATATGCTAGATACATGAACTCTATAAAAGAGGTCATGGGTATGAATTTGCAGGAACTGAGCAGAGCAGTGGAGGGCAAGGAATCTTGGAGATGTCTCATCAATAGTGTCGCCATGGGGTGAAATTGACTCGAGGGTGGATAACAACAACAAACCTTCAAGATGGGGTTTACCAGTTGTCTTCTCTTGGTGTAATAGAATTCAAGTATTTAAATGTGTTTACTTGTTCTGTTATCTGCCCATTCACATGTGACTCATATACTTTCTACCAAAGACCACTACCTTTTCCTTTGAGTAGTTAATCTGAAAATATTCTTGCTTGCAGAGCTGGTCAAACTTTAATAACATCTGAGGCCAGTCAGTGAGTGAAATCAAAACTACAGTGGGCCCTTGGTATACGTGGGGGATCCGTTCCGGACCCCCCCCCCGCGTATACCAAAATCCGCGTATGCTCAAGTCCCTGTTGTCCACAATGGCGGTGCGCGTGCGGACAAAAGTCCCTGGCTTACCCTCCAGTTTCCTTCCCTCCCATCCTGCCTCTCTCCTTCCCTCCCTCCCTTTCCCTGACCCTTTTGCAGAGGCGGCGGCAACGAGGAAGCCGAAGCCTGCCCGACAGCCCGGCCTCCTCGCAGATGCAGCCTCCGCAGAAGGGCCGGGTGGCTGCCTAGAGGCCTTTTGGCCTCCAGCGCTGTCCGGCCTTCCCACGGAGGCCGAGGGCCATGCCTCCTTGCCGCTACTGCTGCCACCGCCACCGCTAGTAACGGCGACTCGGGCTCCAAGGCGATGGCGACAGCGGCGGTGACGAACAAGGTAAGTGGGGAAAGGGAGGGAAGGAGGGAGGGAGGGAGGGAAGGAAGGAAAGGGAAGGGGAGGGTAAGCCAGGGACTTTTGTCCGCAGTTGGGGACAACTTCCGGGTTTGCCTTCCGTGGATGCTCAAATCCGCGTATAAGAAGAACCGACTGTATATCATCATCATACAATTATACATCAAATATTCTATCTCCAGTTGTTCGTGCATGGAATGTTGTATAGGCAAAGGTCTGAATGATACTGTTAAAGTAAAAGTTAAACAGAAAGGAGGCCAAGATACATCCTTCTTTGACTCCTTTATAAATGTTGACTGTTTTTGGTTAGGGCTCCTTTGAACTCAATTCTAGTATGCATAGTATTTCAGACATGTTGTTTCTACATTAGCCAAAGAAGACAATGTTGGGCTTACGAAGTTTATCTCCGAGTTGCTACCAAGTAACTACTAAATTCAAAGCTGATGAAAGAGCCACGAAAGCTGTAAAAAGATTCCCTGTGGGAACAAAAATAAATTTTGTAATTATATGATGCAGAATATAGCAGTGTTCTAGCATTGAATGTCCCTTACAAAAGCCTGCCTGATCTTTGTTTATGGTTTTGATAGATTCTTCCCACTGTTCCAATTAATAGAGAAGATAGCCTGTGTACAGCTGGGATGCTGCATCTAAGAGGCATATAGGTCTGTAATTACATGAGTCATCTCTGTTCTCTCCTCTTTTTAGTTTTATTTACAGATGGGTACTACTGTGCGAGGTGACCCACCTGAAGGTACATTCCCTGTATTATATCTGTAAACAATCTGGATAGGATTGGCACCCACCATTCCATATCATCTTTAAATATTTCTGAAGGTAACATATTCTCTCCAGATGCCTTGCCTGGTGTAAGTGTTTGAATCGATCCTTCAATATCCTGTGGAGTTACTGAAGGTCAAATAGATCATTCTTTTTCATTCTGTGTTGGATTCAGTAAATTATTTGAAGTCCCTTTTCCAAAATTATTCTCAAAATAGGTTACCCAAGTGATAACAAATATTTCTGGCTATAGCATCCTTTCATTTGGCCCTATAGAAACAAATGCTCAAAGTTTCTTTTCATTGAGTTCCACCACTGTCTGATTTAGCTCCATTTGTTAACAAAAGGTTCTTATTTTTTCCTCCGGAGTACTCACTTTTATGGTCATTTTGCATCTGCGCTAGTTTTTATGACTACCCTTCTGTTCTTTCTTTCTATGAATTTCCTGCTAAAATTCCCAACACTTTTTTCATTTTCCTATAGTCCTGATCAAACCAGCCAGTAGTATATGGGCTGTGATTCCTTGGAGTATGCATAGGAGTTATTCAGACAGTGAAAATAATCCAGGATAAATCCAGGTTGAATCTTTGTTGTTCACATGCATCCTGAATATACTTGATTCAGTTTGGAGTGGGCAAGAGGCTGCCAAAAAAACCCAATTAACCCAGGATAATTGGTACTTTTCCCCCCCTGAATTTTAAAAAAGGATTTGCATTTTGGCAGTGTGAATAACAATGTGAATACACTCGGGATTGAACCCTGAGCTGTGTCTTTCTCCTCCAATGCAGGGAGAGGACTTTTCCTCTCTCATTTCTCCCTTTCCTTGCTGTCTCTTGGCAGCCATGGCTCCAGGGAGCAGTGGGAGACATTGTTACCGCTGTCTCAGTTTCTCACAGGGGTCGCCATCACCCTGAGGGAGGGGGAGGTGCAGGGCTGGTGAGCATGTCTGAGTAACAGAACATGGAGAGTTGTGGTTCCATTGACAAAATGCTGTGAATAACAAACCCAGAATGCATGAGTTGGCTTATTCGCATCATCCAGCTAACAAAAAAAGTGTCTGAATGACCCCATAGGTAACAGAACTGGCTTAAGACATGCAGAGATTTCTTCATAGATGCTCTGAAATGTCACCACATCCCTCTATTTCTTGCCTCCTCAGATCTAGCATTTGCCAGCTTCAAAATGTGCAAGTTACACTTTCTATTGAATATATCATAGACTATTTTGGTCCTTTATAGCCTGTAACTATGCTCTCCATTTTATGCTCTATGTCTAGATTGGAAAACCATCTCAATCCAATTTATTGCAGTTGGAGAGGTAGAAAATCCTCAATATCTAGCATACTTATCAAAGGGTATAGTGCAATTGAAACACAAATGTAATAACTACACGAGGTCCTAAATTTGTTATGTATGTGAATTTTATTAATGACATGTACTGAAAAAACTACAATTCATCGTGAGACATCCATAATGTGAAACTTTTCTGGAAGGTTGTATTTTCCTCTGAATAGGATAGAACAGGGGTAGGCAATCTTTTTGAGCCGGGGGCCGGGTTGCTGTACCTCAGACAACTGGGGGGCCGAAGCCAAAAAATAAATAATTAAATAATTTTAAAAAACTAAATATATAAATAAACTAGGACAAATGTAGGACAAAATTTTCAAATGGAAGACACTTTTTTAAAAAAATGGAGGACACATGAAAAAAATTTGCTGATTTTTTAAAAAATGTTAATATAAATGCATGTTTCTGAGGCTTCTATAGACAATTGCCACCCAAAGGCCCCAGCGGCAATCGGCGGCAGGACCGGGCTGGGGCCGGTCCCAAGGCCTTGCCGGGCCGCATCCGGCCCGCGGGCCGCAGGTTGCCTACCCCTGGGATAGAATGACTCTTTAAGAAATTAGAGGTGCTTCTAGATGAGGCTTTTATTGTAAAGAAGCCCTGCCTTGTTCGCCAAATTTTAAACTGGGTGCCATATTTAGATGATTGTCATCTTTCATTTGTAACTTTATTTTGTCTTCCTCTTTTCTTCCATATTCTTTCTTACCATGCAAAATCAGCAAAGGAAGTGAAAGGTATCATAACCACACAAAGTCTTTAAAGTAGCAATATAAGGAAACTTCTGTCTGGAAATCCTCCTCAGCTGTATATGTGGTATTGGAATGTACAATCTATAACTGTGCATGCTCATTCACTTGAACATGCACTAGTATAAATCTTTTTCTTGCTTTGAATGTGGTCTGCATTTTTATTTTTCAGGGTCTCTTAATCTCTACTCCCTTAAGAGTAAACAATTGACTCCTCACTTGGTAATATCTGCTTGAGAAATAATTTCTATTTGTGTTCTTTGTGAAACAGTATCTTCTGAGTTCCTACAGTTTAATCCTACAATATTACTGATTGAGCTGCTGGCAAAAGCTATCTTTAGACTGTCTGGTGCTTAATACTTTCTATAATAAAATGTTTACAAGATTTTTTTCCCCTTAAAGCTTTTCACTCTCTCTATGACAGATTTTCTGATAGTGGTATTCCAAAGTTCCCAGTAGTGTGGCCTCTGGTCTGTTTCTTCCACTTTAAACGCTTTAAATGCTGAGAAAACAGGGTGGTAGTTTTTTTCCCTCCTAATTAGCACTGCTTTCATATTGAAAGATAACAGGGCCAGGTAGTTATTGAACTCTGAAGTAATTTGGTATTGTTGCAAACACATAATACCATGATGCATAATTAATGCATCGTTGTATGTGGACTTGCTAGGATGATCACATGCTCACAGGTTTCCCTTGTATTAATGATGCATGCACATTCTCATATCAGATAATGTGGACAACATACTTATCTAGTTCATGATTTCTCCTGATGCATGATGAAACCAATTGGCTTTATAGTTGTCACAGAAAGGAGGGACGGGGGTTAGTGGCAAGACGTTGTGTGACTATTTTTTTAAAAACAAAAACACAGCTCCCTGGAAAAGATGAGAGCAGAGCCAGGAAAATTACTTTTACAAAGTTATTTAACAGTTGTAATTTTAAGGTTCTCAAAGTAAGGAGGTAATTACATTTTTGCGATTTTTAAAAAGTACTGTAACATTTCTTAGAGGTAGTTCTGAAGAGTTCTCAAACAGATGTGTCAGATTCCCTCTTCAGACTGGCCCTGCAATCCCAAACCCTTGGGATCCTGTTACTCATCCGGGGCCAGCCTGGAGAGGGGATCCGTCAGAGATGTATAGACCAGGTAAATGTTACAAGCAAGCTTACTTCCTATACACTTCATCACTGCTTCAACATCGACAACACTGCAAAAATTAAAACTGCAGGAGGCACAGCACAGGCCAGCTTTTGAATCACATAATACACTTGTCCCTCCCAATTCGCTGGGGATCCATCCCCCCCCCCTCAAATCGGAAATATCGCAGATACTCAAGCCCCATTGGTTATAATAGGGGCATGCTCCTGTGCATACCACTGCATGCATGCCCCAAGCATGTGCCCAGTTTTGTCTCTCCCCACTTGCTGTCCACGAAGGACAAAAACCGGAGATCCCAGGTCCACAAATGAAGAGGGATGAGTATATTTCTTCTGCACCATTTAGTGAGGCTACACCCTTGTAGTTATAAAAGTAACTGAAATAGCTGTAGTTACACTGTTAAAAGCAATGACATTATGCCTTTTAAAGTTACAGTTATAATGTAAAACAGGAATTAATTGCATATTACACTTTATTTGTAACTAGTTCTCTCTAAGCTATGGAAGAAAGCATATGTCCTTGAAATCCAGAAATAAAAGGAATCTCTCTGTTGTGGTCTCTGTACTCTCTATGAATGAATGACACTCCCAGACTTGCTTATAATTCTGACAGTTCCCATTAGTTGAAAGCTTCTGAGTAATTATTATAAAATGTATCACAGCATTTTGTTTGTGGGTTGGGCTTTGAATTATGGTAAGCATTTTGTTTGTGGGTTGGGCTTTTTTTTAACCTCTTCTAAGCATGTGGCTTTAGGGGTGGAGGTTGTAAATGAAAGCTGTCATCATTTGCTTTGCACTGAGGCAGTGATTTGTAGCAATGAGACTTCTTGCAGGCAACAACCGAAATGAACTTTCTCCCTTTGATGACTGGTAAAGGTGAGTGTCTTGGGAGCTAATTTCTGTTCCCCACCCCAGCTCAAGAAAATGTGTTTATTTTGGCATAGATAGAACTGTGTAGCTTCAAGGAATCATCTAAACAATCTTTGATAAATTGAGTTAAAATTTACCCTAAATCTAGATTTCATTCTCTGTGAGAGCATCTTGGTCCCCCCCACCCCATTATATGATATGGATAGACTCAGTAAGGGGGGTTGTGGGCAAAGGCTTGCAGGATCTGGGCAGGGCAGGGCAGGGCAGTGGAGGATACTGATTCATAGAGATGTCTCATCCACGGGGTCACGATGAGTCGGAACCAACTCGAGGGCAACTAACAACAACAACAAATTATAAAGATGTTAACAACTCTCCCATTCACCCCAGATTTTTCAGTGGTGGGGGAAGGGACCTATACTTCAATAGGTCTGTTTTTTTTAGGTACAAAGAATGTGAGCTTGGACATTTTTGATCAGATTTCAGCTGCAGGTAAGGATAATAGTTACATACCTCATAATGCCATTGTAGGAATTATTGACACAAACTACCCAGTGTGCTTTGATTAATCTCAGAGCCCTATGTAAACTGCTAAATGTTTTTATGATCATAGTTTTAATCGAATAAGGTCTGTACACATCTTTAAAAAGTTCTAAGGAAATTGCAGTGTTTTAATAGAATTAAGTGCAACTTTTCCTAGGATCTGGCCATGTCAGTGAATCACCCCCCCCCCCCCCCCCCCGGCCAAGATTGAACAGGAAATTCTTTATAAAGATGTCGATGTCCTGAACAAACTCTCTCCCTTGTTTCAGAGAGGCTTGAAAGTTGCACATTGACACAAGTGAGAATTGTCTTTGCTCAGAGAAAAATAATCCAACAGTGTGTTAGTGCAGAACATACAGGATTGTGTGCGTTAGTTTGAAACTGTCTGTTTGAGCTAGGCAAATAAGAGGGAGTGCCTGGGAAAAAACTGACTCGCCTGAAGCTGCAGCAACAGGTATGACTAGAAAAAGATGTCCAGCCAGTAATGTTACCTTATTGGTCCGAAGCAGAATGCAGAATTGTTCCTGGTTGCTTTTCTAAAAAATACGTCATTGATTTTTTTTGGTATTATTTTGCTTCATTACTCTCAGGAATCTATCTATCTGTCTATCTATCTAGTTTTATAACAATTGTTTATTTCCCTTTGTTGTTGGGGGAATTAGAGGAAGCTTTGAAAATCTTGTTGCTTCCACTGAGAAAAGATTAATGGCATACATTGTGAAAGGGGGAAGGGGAAAGCAGATAAACTGGAAAAAACACTCAGAGTTGCTTTGTTGGCCATGCTGCAAAATATTACAAAATCCAAAAGCAATGTTACCTTTTTGGGCCAACTCCAAAAGCATAAAATACATTGTGTATGCTTTTGAAGCTTCACTGGCTTCTTCATCAGGCAAAGATATTAAAAATCATACAGGAAAACACTGAATTTCTCAAGGATTTTCCACGTGGATAGAATGACTAGCCAATTGTGTGGATCAGGAGTGTGTGTGTGTGTGTGTGAGAGAGAGAGTACTGTGAAAAGCATCCTTTACATTTTAAATAGTTTGTGTTGTGGACATAGGTGCCATAGAAAACATCTAAACCTCCAAGTGTTGTTGGGCCACAGTTCCCAGCATCCTTCACCACTGGCTATGTTGACTGGGCAGTGTAATCCAACAAGAGAGATGTAGTAGTAATGGGCGACTTCAACTATCCTGATATTTGCTGGAAGTCAAATTCAGCAAAATCCTCAAGGTCTAGCAAATTCCTCACTTGCCTGGAAGACAATTTCATTGTCCAAATGGTGGAAGAGGCAACAAGGGGTTCAGCTATTTTAGATCTGATCCTAACCAACAAGGATGACTTGGTTAATGGGGTGCAAGTGGTGGGATCTGTAGGTGGGAAGTGACCATGTTCTCCTCCTGGAATTTGTAATACAATGGAAAGGAGAAGCCAGGCATAGTCAGACACGCATCCTAGACTTTAGGAGAGCGGATTTCAGTAAACTTAGAGAAGTATTGAGGGTGATCCCATGGTCAGAAAGACTAAAAGATAAGGGAGTTCAGGATGGATGGGACTTTCTCAAAAGGGAGATACTGAAGGCACAATTTCAAACAGTTCCAGTGAGAAAGAAAAATGGGAGGTGTCTCAAGAAACCAGGATGGAAGACTAAGGAACTTTCAACTGAGCTACGTTTTAAATGGAACATGTAAAAGAAATGGGAAAAGGGGGAAATCATGAAAAAAGAATTCAAAGAAATAGCTAGCATGTGTAGGGGTAAAGTCAGAAAAGCTAAAGTGCAGAATGAACTCAGGCTTACTAGAGAGGTTAAGAAGAATAAAAAGGGCTTTTTTGGATATGTCCACAGCAAAAGGAAGAAGAAGGAAATAGTAGGGCCACTGCGTGGAAAAGATGGCAAAATGCTGACAGAAGACAGAGAAGACCCAAGCTCGACTCAGGCTTGCATCCTTCCGAGGTTGCTAAAATGAGTACCCAGACTGTTGGGGGCAAATTAGCTTTGGCTAGTAGCTTACTTGCCCTGTTCCACCGCTCATGATCTTAGGAATCAGCGGTAATATAACATAAAGCAAATTATTCATTAATTATTATTATTACCATCCAAGAAGTATGTCAACAGACACTGCCAAATGTACATATCAAGAGCCGCAATTGGGCAATAAGCTTTTGAGAAAAACTCCTAGAGAAACAGAGACAGTCACCAGCAACTGCGGAGGGCAATACGTTGTTGTCCCACATCTCAAAAAGGGGAAACAAAGAGGATCCCAACAATTGTCGTCCAGTATTCTGCAAATCAATACCAGGAACAAGATTCTGGAGCAGATACTTAAAAAGCAGAGTCTGAACATCAAAGAAGCCAATGCCATAATGCACAAAAAGTCAACAGTTGGTGTGTTCCATAGAACAAGTTCAGCCAGACAAAATCTAATCTCTTTCTTTGATAAAATTCAACCGGCTTGCGTCAGATGAAGGAAATGCTGTGGAAAATAGTAAGAGCGTGGATGTCAGTAAAAGGCCTTTGACCCAAGGTTTCCCAGACATTCTGCAAACACAGCTCTGTAAAAGGGTGGGCTAGAACAAGGTAACTGCTACATGGATTTGTAACTGGTTGACTGGCTGAACCCAAAAGGGTGCTCAAACAATGGGCACTTTTTCATCCGGGAGAGAAAGTGTGGCACAGGGGGTCCCACTAGGGCTCATGTCCTGGGCCCAGTGTTATTCAACATCTTTATCAATGACCCTGGATGACAGAATTGGGAGCCATACTTATCCAATTTGGCAGAGACGACCACGCAAAATTAGAAGGAATCAGCTAAATACCCGCACAAGGACAGGATCACAACAGTCAAAATGACCCTAATAAACTAGAAAGCTGGGCCAAAGCGAACAAAATGAAATCAACATGGAGAAATGTAACGGTACTGCACTAGGCAGAAAAATAAAATGGCACGATATAGAATGGTGTACACCTGGCTGAATGAAACGACATTTGAACGGGATCTGGGAGTTCAAGTAGAACCACAAGTTGAGAACCATGAAGTTAAACATGTGAGGCGGCAGCCTCAAAAGGCCCAATAGCAATTTTCATTAGAGGCGGCATCAATAAACCAGTACAGTAGAGTGTCTAGATAATAGAAGCTAAAGAGTGCAACCTATATTCTGCTTTGGTCAGGCCCCACCTGGAATATTGTGTCACAGTTCTGGGCAACCCCAAAATTCTAAAAAAAGAATGTGGAGAACTGGAGCGTGTCCCAAAGCGCGAGGGGTGAACTAAAATGTTTTTTTTTGGGAAAGGTCTGGAAACCATGTCCTATGAGGAACGACTCAGAGCGGGGGAATGTTAGCCTGGAGAAAGAGAAGCGTTAAGAGTGATATGAATAGCCCTGTTACATATATTTGAAAGGAGGCATATGTGAGGAGGGAGCCAAGCACTTGTTTTTCTGACTGCTCCAGAGAACAGGACCTGGAGGCAATGGATTGCAAGCTGAAGGAAAAGAGAATCCCACGCTTCACATTCAGGAAGAACTTCCTGACCAGTAAGGGCTGTTCGACAGTGGACACACGCTCCCTCGGAGTGTAGTGGGGTCGCCTTCCTCGGAGGTCTTAAGCAGAGGCATAGATGGCACATCTGTCGGGAGAGGCTTGGATTTGGAATTTACCTGCATGGCAGGGGGTTTGAACTGGATGGCCCTAGTGGCTCTTCCAACTCTACAGCATCTCGAATGATATTTTGAGGACACACAGTTTGCCCGACTCCCATCCCTGTTTTAAAGCAATGATCCCATGGCAAACATTTCAATGTACAGTTGGCCACTTCTTATACGGCGGATTTTTTTATACAACGGATATTAAGCATACCCAAACGGTTGAAAATGTTTCCAAAACAAAGTATAAATTTACCTTGATTTCCCATTTTTATTCAGGGACCCAGTTGCTATTCATTATACTTAATGGGACTTGAGCATACACAGCATTTTGTTATAAACACAGGGGCATTTTGGAACCAAACACCCAGCGTATACCCACAGGACAATCCACGTAGTTAAGTTCTTTAATTAATGTGGCTTCTTCAGATCATTATGGTTCCATACAATTTACATTGTAGGGCCTTTCTTAGATGGTAACTCCCTCCTTTAGACAATGCAAAGAATCATCTAAACCAGATTATGTTATTTGTGGCCATTCATTTTTACCCGGTAAATTGCCTAGTGTGCAGGCTTTGCTCATTGTCAGTGCCTTATAAAAATCAGTTGTTCAAATAAGCAATAAATAGCCTGCACAATATCATGTGAATTGCATGAGGCTGTTTAATAACCATGTTCCTGATTTTTTATTTCATCAAAGAGCAAGTGGCGAAGCAGCCCTGTACAATGTTTTCCAGCAAACCCAGTTGCAATCTGCACGTTTCAAGAAATTTGCGAGACAACGTACAGTAGTTTCCTACAAGGTTACTGAATAGATTTCAGTTAGTATTGAAAGCGGTGTATTCTGCAACCAATTCGTCACTCAGATTATCACAGCCATAAATTGATCAGAATCCATCATTGTGCATTGCTGACGGGAGCACCATAGAGAACTAGTCCATGTCCTCTTTCTCCTTTTTCTTTAGCGAAACAAATTCTCTCGCTTCATTT
>NC_056522.1:281806749-281823713 GCF_019175285.1 Sceloporus undulatus | reverse complement strand
CCCATATATAATATATATATATATATATATATATCCATGCATTTAATCTTTTTGGGCCTTATGACCATCTTATGTACAGAATTCCATAACTGGGAATCATTCTTCTTCTATTGCATTTACGTCTTTATGATTCAAACAAAAGGTCAATTTATCCATCTCTATCATTTCCAATAGTTTACATATCCAATCATCTATCACTCGCATTTCATGACTTTTCCAATTTTGAGCTATTATCATTCTAGCAGCTGTTATCATATATTAATCAATCATTGGAGGAATTTCAATTTTATGTGTTTAAAATATATATTTCCGGCTTCATTTCAAATTTAATCTGCAACACCTTTGCTATAACTATGGCCTTATGCAGGCCGTCTTTAAAGGCCGGCTTGGGGGTAGAGTCGGGGTGTAGCGTCCACATGATGTATGCCCTGACTGCACCCTCTGGGAGGCATGATGCCACAACCCATTCCACACGGCATGCAGCATCATGGCGCTCCTCTGGACGTCTGCACAATGCAGCACAGAAGGAGCGCCATAAAGCCGTGGAAGCACAGCTATGGCAGCCTTCTCAGGGCGCAAAAAGGCACAATTTTTGTGGCTCATTTTTGCACCCCTCCAAAGCCAGATCAGGGCTGCGACATGTGGTTGCCGTGACCCCGATCTGGCAAAAATGGAGGCACCCCTTAGGGGTGGTCCGCAGAGCTGCTATGCGTATCTGTTTCCAGAACCTTTTGCATTTCAGGCAATGCCACCATACATGAAACCAAGAATCAACCACAGAACACCACTTCCAGCAAACATTTGAGGTATGTTTATAAATTTTTGCAATTTTATTAGGTGTCAAGTGCCATCTCTGTTCTATTTTCCAGTAATTCTCTCTTAGGTTTTGTGACTTAGTAATTTTTAAAAATCTATTTCTGGCATATTTCCAGCTTTCTAAATATAGAGTAACCACAGCCCAATGCCCATTTGATCATCACCTTGGATATTAGTTCCTCTTCTTGATCACGACTCCGTAAAAATTTATATAACTTAGCAACCCTCATACTTTCAAGACTAAATAAAATCTTATCTAAATTTAACTAGTCTTCTTGCAATTCTTCGATCTTTTCATCCATTTTAAATCTCTCTTTTAATTGCATATAAGAACCAATGCATTTTAGGATCAAGTATTGTCAAGTCCTCTATTGATTTCATTTCAAATTTTTTAACTCCTGTTTTCTGCAACAGATCCTTATGTGTAAGCCACATATCCAAAGATTTTCATCTACCTATAAAAAGCCTCTTGTGGTGAAATCCAGAGAAGTATTTTCCTATAGAATCCCTCTAAATTAAGTAGTCTTGTGTTCTCAAGTGTTTTTCACTCTGGGCCTGAACAGAAAGGCCAAGATAAAGCTGCTTTGGGCCACTTTAGAAGTGTGCTGTCTAAATGACACGTGCGTCCTAAGAGGCCAGAAGCCATGCCAAAGCCACGCTCCAATCGAAAGGACTGGAGGACAGCTTTGGCGCAGCTTCTGGCCTCTTAAGATGCATGGATAATTTAAACAGCATACCTTCAAAGTGACCCGAAGCAGCTTTATTTTGGCCTGTCTGTTCTGACTCTCTGTCAGCCAATTTAATACATTCCCTTGGTAATACAGACTCAGGTCAGGCACTCCACCTCCTCCTCCTTCAGTCTGCCTCATCCTAGTTTTCCAATTTGCTCGTGATCTTTTGTTTTTCCAAATATCTTTCTGCCATATTTCCAATGGTTTGTTGCTATTCAAAGTTGGAATACTTTGAAACAAAAAAAATCATTTTGGTCAAGATCTTTATTTTAATAGCTTCAATTCTTCCCAATAAAGATAACTGCAATATACTCCAATTAATTAAATCTTTTCTCATTTCTTTCCATTTGATTTTGTAATTGTTGTTGCATAAATCCATATTTTTTATTTGTTAGCCATATTCATAAATATTTAACTTTATTTTTAATTTGACATTTTGATAAGTTATCGATCTCTTGTATTGCCCTTTTCAATATATTTTTGACTATTAACAATGTCTTCTGTCTATTAATTTTAAAGCCAGATATCTTTCCAATGTCCTCTATGACACTGAACATTATTCTCATTTGAGAGTTGGAGTCTTCCAGGATGATCACAAGATCATCAGCAAAAGCCATCAGTTTGTATTCTTGATCTTTAATCTTTGTGCCAATGATCTCTTCATCATTCCTAATTCTGTTGGTTCATACTTCCAAGACAGTTATAAACAAAAAAGGAGACAGGGTGCAACCTTGTCTGGTCCTTTCCACATTCCAAATGTTTTAGATTTTTCCCCATTCACTATTAATTGCACATTTTGATTTTCATAAATCATAAAGTGACAAAGTTCTCGCCCAGACCCATTCTTGTTAGTATTTTGAACATTCACTTCCAATTAACATTATCAAACACCTTTTCTGCATCCACAAATATTAAGACTAATTTTTTTTATCATTATTCTTGTCATAATGTGTTAAGGTGTTACTCACTATCCTAATGTTATCTTTCATCTGGAGTGTAGGCAGGAACCCAGTTTGATCACCGTTTATATATTCACTCAAAACTTGTTTAAATATTTCTGCCAAAATACTTGCAAAGATCTTAAATGTCTGTACTGAGTAGCAAAATGGGTCTATAATTTGACATTTCTTGAGTGTCCTTACCTTCTTGGGGAATTAAGGCTATATCCACACATTTCCAGGAATCTGGAAGCCCCTTACTTTTAGTTTCATTTAATGTAATTTGCAAGGGAATTTTAATTTCTTCCTGAAATTTTTATGGTACCAGGCAGTAAATCTGTCTGGACCAGGTGCCTTATTTATTTTTCATTTTCTGATCACTTCTGTGACTTCGTCTACTGTAAATGCTACATTCAAATTTTGTTGGTGTTTTTCAGAAATTCTTTTTATTTCTTGCTTATCGAAATAGTCAGTTACTGCTTGAAAAGATACTTCATCCTTTTTATATAAATTAGTGTAATATTTCTGAAAGGCATCCACAATCTTTTCGTGGTTATTATTTCACCTTTATTTTTTAAATTGTCTTTTTCTGTTTTTCTTGTCTTAAGTTATTTGCTATCCATTTTCCTGCCCTATTAGTGTTCTCAAAATGGCTTTGATTTATAAGTTTCATTTTCCTTTCTACTTCATTCATTATTACTTTTATCCAATTGTTTTTAAAGAAATTTCATCTGCTTAGTCAATCTATCCTTAGTCAGTCTATCCAGTCTATCATTTCTGTTTTGCTGATCTCTTTTTCTATCTTTTGAAGATCTCTCTTGGCTTTGTGCTTAAGCTCTGATCCTCCTTGGATCAACATCCCATGTTATCTTCATCGGCGTCTTAGCTGTGATATTTTCCATAAAGTAATTCTTCAATATAGATTTTACTTTTTCTAAAAAGATATTGTTATTTAAAAGAGAATTGTTGAGCCTCCAGTTAAATTGTTTCCTACCCAATTCTAGTGACAAGGTAATTAAATTATGGTCTGAAACAAAACTGGGCAAGATATCAATTTTTATGGTGTTTGACAATAATAACCCAGAAATCAGAAACTTATATATTCTGGCAAGTAGCTTTCACACTGCAGCAATTACGTAAAAAAAGTGAATTCATGAATGAAATCAAAATTAATTTCTAATATTTTCCCCAAAATGCTTGTTTGCTGGTTCATGTTACTTTCTTGTTAGATTTTACATTTATATTTCTGCTTTTAGTAAATCATTTTAATTTGCTTACTGCCTTGAGCTTATTAAAAGAAAGCTGGTATGCAACTGATAGATATGAACGTCTTTATCTCCTTTACAAAAATGATTGCAAGACTAGGTCAAGTATGGAATAGACTTTGCAGTTAGGCTTCTAGGGCCCTGAAAGCTCAGCAGCAGCAGCAGCAGCAGCAGCTGCTGCTGCTGCTGCTTCTTCTTCTTCTTCTTCTTCTTCTTCTTCTTCTTCTTCTTCTTCTTCTTCTTCTTCTTCTTCTTCTAAAAGAATCATTCTCTCTGCTGTACAAGATTTTTTGTGTTTTGACTTGAAAACAGCTACTTGAACCACAGTCTGAAATTAGATGTATTCAAATTTCTGCATCAGTCAGTTTGAAAAAGCTCTTACTACACTGAATGGGTTTTCCCAGCATGTCTAGTGCGTGCACCCTAGAATGGAAATTTGTCTTGCAACATGGATTATTGTGTTGTAATATTAATTAATGTCTGAGGAGCACCAGTATATGCTGTCATAACTGTCCCATCTATATTTCTGCAGTTCTTTCAGGCCTTGCTTAACTGTCCAATTAACAATTTGTAAGCCGCTCTGATAACCTTTTGGCTGAAGAGAAGGGTATAAGTATATAATTATTACTATTATTATTATTATTATTATTATTATTATTATTAGCCACTTTACTGAGTGATACATACTGCGGCTGTAACTAATATGAAATGTGGGTAATCAGGTTCTTAATAGCCTTGTTTCCTTCACAGCACTGGAAGAGTAGAACTACTGATTGCCTAGTACATCCACTTAGGTTGTTATTACTTGTGGTCAAGTTGGCTGCAATGTATGGTTGCCCTAGGAATGAGAAACCTGCCAGAGCCCTGGTCATCAACATGCTTGCAAACTCAGAGCCAGGACTTTCTTTATTGAATAATCCATTTGTGTTCCTCTCTTCCTACTGCCTTTTCCAATTAGACATTGTATTTGTTTCAAAATGTGCCACTCTTTGCTGGTGATCACTTAAACTCATATGGTAAAACTGATGGCAATCTTGCTATGATTTAATAAGTATGAGCTTTCTCTCCTTCCTTTTAGACCAAGAAAACAAACTCTGAGCAAGATAAGAAATCATGACTTCCGATGCTAGCCATATGCTTGAAGCTGCTCTAGAGCAAATGGATGATATCATTGCAGGTATGGTAATTATTTACTTTAAAGCCATTCTAATAGCAGACCTGTCTTCAAATGTCTTGAATAACTGTGTCAAGAAAAGAAATGTTTAAATTTCCCTAACCTACACTCACCTCGTCCCATCCCCATGTTTTTCTGCCTTTTATTTAAAAGCTGTCTTTTATTTAACGGAGAAAGCGAAATTTAATGTTGAGAGATATGTACAACTCTGTATAATATGCAGCATAGCCCTCTGAATACTTGCTTGGTTGTTGGTACATCTGTTGATTAGGTATGTCAGACTGAAAACTGGAGAAGGCTCCTGTGCTTTTAATGGTTGTGCAGAAAAGGGATTCTAACAAGTACTGCTTGTCACATAACCAAGTAACAAGCCATACCTGCTGAAATGTGTTCTTCTATACAACCATTAAGGGTACAGAAGACCTCTTCAGTTTTCAGTCTGGTAACCCTACTGCTGGTGGTATTCTTAAAGAGAGGTTGTAATGGCGTTTTGAAAGAAAGGAAAGGCAGTGTTAATTCAGTTGTGTAATTCAGAAGAAGGCATATAGACTGTCTGGAGTGACTTACTGGAGGGCATTAATATGAAAAAGTGGTTGTCACATTGGGTAGGCTTACAATAACCTGTCTTCAAGAGAACACCTGAACTGCTTTCTTACTTAATATATGGTTGTGTGGTGTAATCTTAAGAAAATGAATGGGGACATAAATTAAAGCAGTCTAAAATTTATAACAGTGTGGTATCTATGCATATCTGCTCTGAGGCAAGGTTTATTAAGTTTAGTAAGATTCACTGACAGGTGAGCATGTAGGAATGCAGCCTAAACCTTTCTTTGACTGCACCTCTAAAATTATAGGCAATTCAAGCTCTCCCATTGCTTGGGGCAAAAAGCAAAGTGCCACAGTCCCTGCTCTCCCCCCCCCCCCCAATTACACAGAAGGACAAGAACCATGCTTCTCTTCTAGCCTCATTAAAAGGAAGATGCCTTGGCATCACTAGTACCTTTCCCATGCCCCAGAAAGGAGATAAGGATGCAGCAATGATGGATACACACCCTTCCTGCCCCCAAGAAGAAGGTAGTGCCATTCTGCCACAAGAAGGAAGAGGGCATAGCTACAACCCCTCTAGAGGCTGGCATTGCTAGAAAGACAACTTTTTCATTTATGGTGGTCTGTGACCGTAATAAAGATGAACTGAACTAACTCTTTGATCAAATAGCTAGCTTTGTGTTGAGGCTTGGTGGAGAGGTGGGAGTAACAATGCTCTCTTGCTCTTCTTGAAGTGGTATTGAAGTCGTACTGGGGTATCGAGCATGGCCACTGCTACTGTGCCCTCTTCTATCCTGGGCAGTGCAGAGTGGGAGGCAGTGTGGTATTCTCTCTGTGGGATGGGAGTGTGAGCAGCAAGGGCCCTATCAAGGCAAGGGGAACTGCTTACTTTAACTCTCTCAGCCACCACTGAGACTGGTAGCAGTTCTTATTCTGTCTAAAATATTGAGTGTAAATAGTAATGAAATCCATGAGATCTAATGGTGCTGTTCAGGAAGACTGAACTTCTCCCACTCTTAGGGACATACAGTATTATCATAGGTCCAAAACACTACGGAGATAATCCATGTGAGACCTCTTTAACTGCCCTGGCTCAGTGCTATGGAATCCTGGAAATTGTAGCTTATTGTGACACCAGAGCTCTTTGACAGAGAAGGCTAAATGTCTCACAAAGCTACAGTTCCCAAAATTTCCTAACATTGAGCCAGAGTAGCTAAAGCTGTCTCAAACTGGATTATTTCTGCAGTGTGTTTGGACCTTAGATTTATAGTGTTGCAGCTCCTCCACACAGACGATAGTGTCTCAAGGGTTTGAAATTTTAATCTAACAAATAATGTTTGGTGAGTTGTAGCCTGGAGTGTGTTGCTCTGTCCATTTGACTGAGAAAAAGTCAATTTCTTTTTTTAAACGAGCACATGTCAGAATGTAGAAATTATGTTCTATGATGGAGAAAACTTAACTACATCTTCAGAGAGATGGGCATCTGAAAGGGAAAGAGGAGAGCCCAGATATTTAAATTGATACTGTTTAGTGTGGTACTTCATGTTTGTCTGTGTGGGAAATTTAATGAGCATAATGTAGAGAACAGAAATTAGGTGTATCATAAAAGGACAATCTGCCTCCCTCTTTTATGGTTAGGCATGTTTCCAGAGCTAGTAGAAATAAAAGCTTTCTTGCTTGCAGTTCTGTACAATTTAAATATGATACGACTGAAGCATATGAGAGTACAACTGTCTGACCAGATCACCAAGTGGAATTGCATTTGATATGATCAAATGTGACAGATAAGTCAGTGTCTCTAGGCTCTTCTGCTTTGTTACAGCTACACTGCTAACTGCTTTGAGAATTAAGGATGCTTCGGTGGTCAACCTTAGTTAGGCTAGCTCAGTTTAAGAAATGCAGGCAAGATTATAATGAGCATGACTAATCTCTTACCTTGCATGCTCGTGTATATATTAGTGCTGTAAGCTTTGCACTTAAACATCCCTATATATACAACTAAAAATGCCTTGGGTATCCCTAATGTGTTGCTCATTTTACACTGAGAGTTGCTACAGAGTCATAGCTATAATTTAGAGATTAAAAGAAAATTATTATTTTTTTCAAATATGTTGATGTTCAAACTATTAGACTGATTTAAGCTGCTTTGGGGCCCAGTCTGGTAGAAAGGTAGGCTTTAAATAAAGTGTTGGATGTATAGATACAGCACTTGAGCAGAGAGACAGGACCACAGAGACCATCTGGAGGTAGGAATAGGTTACAGTATACTACAGTATTGCTGGCTTGGACCTCTATTTTGCCAGTGGAACACTTTTGCCATCACTGCATTTGCAAGTAGGTGCCTAGCAGAGCTGTTTTGAGTGGTCAGAGGTCTATTACATACTAGTCATCAAGTAGAGAATCCAGCCTGCTGTGAACAATTTGTATGACACTTGGCAGATAAAATTGCTCAGACCTGCTCAGATTTGGATGCTGTGGTTGACTCAGTTCTAATGGATGTAACCTTGGCCCCAGCTGTGTTATTGAATACATATCAGTTTATTCAGCCTGAGGATATGTACAAGATCCTTAGAGAAATTAAAGCCATCTTATGTGTACTAGAACCTTGTTTGTACTGGTTCATTAAATAGGCCAGAGGGGGACCAGCTGAGTGGGTGAAGGGGGTAGTCAGTGCCTCTTTATAACAAGGCAGAGTTCCACTTTGCCTAGCGGTTGTTGGGCCTTTTTTGAAAAAGCCATCCCTGGATCTGTCTGTTATGGATAATTAACAGCCAGTGTCAAACATACCAATTTTGGGCCAAGTTATTGCATTGTGTGGTAGCTTCTCAGCTCTAGCAGTTCCTAGATGAACCAGGCTATCTGTATCCATTTCATTCTGGTTTCATGCCTGGTTATGGAACAGAGAAAGCTTTGGTTACCTTGATGGATGATCTACACTGGAAACAGGATGAGGGAGTATGTTCCTGATGCTTCTGCTGGACTTCTTATTGGCTTCAATATGATCAACTATGGCATCTTTCTGGACCACCTCACTGAGAAGGAACTTGAAGATATTGTTTTACAGTGGCCATCCCTTCCTGGAGGGGTGAATTCAGGTGGTGCTGAAGGACATGTCTTTGAGGGGTGAATTCAGGTGGTGCTGAAGGACACGCCATCGGCCTGTGTGGTCCATTGGGGTTCTGTTTTGTCACCACTGGGAGATATTGTCCAGTTTTGGGGTGCAATGCCATGTCCATTGGTAGACAAAACTCTGTTTATTCTGACAGGCTTTTAAAACAAAAAGTTTTTAAAAAAGAGACCAAGGGATTACTTTAAAATGTATTGTTTTAAAATGAACTGGTTTTAATAGCTTTTTTGGTAATTGAATTGTATTCTTTTAACTGTTAGTCTGAATTATTTTAATATTGTGAATAGTTTAATTCTATTTTAATGTGCACATTTTGTATGACTTTAGTAGTATTGTTCTTTATAAATTGTAAATCACCTTGAGTCCCAATATTTGAGAAATTTTGATACAGACAAATAATAATAATAATAATAATAATAATAATAATGGTGGTGTACTGATAAAATGGCTTTGCTAAAGTGTCTTTAAATCCATGTCTCCTGTATAATTTTCCAGAGTACTGTATCATGATGTACTCATTTTATATTTCTCCTTAGGGAAGGGTAACTGACTCTAAAAGGGGCAGAAAGAGCTATTTTAATTTGATAGTGGTGTCCTCGCTTATCTTCTGTCATGGAAATAATAATTTCAGAAGTTTGTTCTCAGTACTTCACTGACAAAGGTTGTTCTACCTCAGTCCACATTATTTTAATTGTAACTGAAAAGAGTCATTAACTTTGAGTCTAGTAACTATACACTAATAGCTGTAATGTCTATGAGACTGTTGAGAGTCTTCATCTGTAATAATTTCTTAGGCTTCCAGAATAGATTTTAATTCTGTCAATAGCACATAGTTCATTTGCATTACTCCTTTTTTTGTGTGTTACTGGACTGTTATAATTTTCCTGTTGTTATTATTTCTATTGTGGTACATGAACTCCATAAAGGGAACAAATTAAGTATCCTTTTTTTCATCTCAGTTGAATAATGTACTAGGAGTTAGTAAATACAGAAATTGTGAAAGGCTGTTCTTACATTTGGAAAACAGCCTTAAATCTGATAAAATAACAGCCCTATTGGTCTTGATGACATTAAAAATGGTCAAATCTAGAAAACAAAAAACAAACAACCCCCCCTCCTCCTCCGTGCAGAGTATCATGAATAGTGCTCCCAGTTTTTTCTCTAGATTCTTCTGTGGCTAGTTCCCAGTGTCTTTTAGTTGTGTTTGCAATTAAGGTTACAGCAAAGCTTCCTTGAACAGTCACTGTTAACAATTCCCTCTTGTGAAGAAGCAAGTGACAATGTACTTGTAGAAATTTTAAGCTATATGTAAGACACCTCACAGCAGGGATGAAAACTTTGGGCCTTCCAGATGTTTTGGTCTACAGCCCTCATAATCTTTTATTATGACCATACTGGCTGAATTGAAATGCTAAATATCAGAAAAACCAAAATGTTCCCATCCTTTTCTCAAAAAACCCCCAAACAAACAAACAAACCACATAAAACAACAACAACAAAAAAATCCTTTGATTCTTTTAACAGTTCTTTTACTGGCTTGTAAATTCATTTTAGTTAGTCTAAACTGAATCTTGTAGGGTAAAAATACTTCATAATTCTACTATATATCATAGAGTTTCAAGTGCTTCTCCCTGTATATACCTGCCCAAGCACTGAGATTTGCAGGAGGAGGCTTCCTTTGTGTTCCACAAGTATGGAGCGATATTCTATGGGAGAGGCCCCTGACTTCTTATTATACTCTTGAGAATGATCAGAGTAGACCAGTCAAAAGCAAGTGAGTAAAAATAAATGGAGAAAGGAGTAAAGGCAACATTGTGGTAGGAATTTATTACAGGCCACCAAACCAAGAACAGGTAATGGATTATGCTTTTCTGAAACAAATCTCAAATAGCTCAAAAATCAAAGTTATTAATCATTGTGAGGGACTTCAGTTACTCTCACATCTGCTGGGAGACTAAGGAGCTTATCGCATGGGCTTGGGGAATGAAAATGACATGGAATGAAAGAGGGCGGGAAGGGAATGGAACGGGGAAAGGATGCATTTTACTGCATGCCAGAATGCAGCCAATGCCGCCAGAAGTCCCTGTTCCATTCCTCAACCTTCCCACAGAGGGCGATTTTCAGGAACTGTTTGGCAGCATTCTGGCATGTGGTAAAATGCGTCCTTTCCCCATTCTGTTCCCTTCCCGCCTCCTTTCGTTCTATGCTGGGCCCATTCTAAAAGCCCCGTGTGATGAGGTCCTAATTCTGCCAAGCATAGGCTCCAACAAATTTCCGATATGCCTTGCAGATAACCGAGGAAGGAACAAGGGGATGAGCAATCTTGGATTTGATCCTAACCAGCAGGGCAGAGTTGATCACTGGAATTAAAATAGTCACTTCTTTAGGGGAAAGTGGCTGTGTAATGCTAGAGTTTGTAGTTAGTGGGATGGTCCAAAGGAGAGTAGAGTCAAACACAGATGTTGAATTTCAGGAAACCTGATTTTTTTATGCTCAGGGAAACACTGGTGGAATCCCATGGCAGGAGATGCTTAAGGAAAAAGATTCTCAGGAAGGAAAATCATAAAGGAGTGGTAAAAAATGCAGCTCCTAACAATCCTGTGGCAGGAGGGGAGGGAGAAAGGGAAAAAAGCCTTTCATGCATCATGCATTTTTATTAGAAAAGCCCAACTCCTTCAACCCTTCCTCATATATTTTTCTCCATATATCTGATCTTCCTTGTCACCCTTCTCTGAACCTGCTCCAACTAGTCTACATCCTCCTTAAAATTATTATTATTATTATGCTTTATTTATATAGCACTGTAGATTGTGAAATAATGCACTACTCCAAATGAAGTCTGAACTGTGCAGAATATAGTGGGACCACTAGTTCCCTTGTCTGAGAAATTTTGGTTCTATTAACACAGGCTAAAATACTATGTCCCTTCATTGCTGCAGCATCACACTGTTGGGACATATTCAATATATCAACAATAATCTTAAGGCCTTATTCACAGGCAGTACTGCTAAGTCAGGTATCCCCTGTCTTATATCTGTTCATTTTGTTTTTACAGCCTAAATTTAGAATTTTGCATTTATCACCGTTGAATGTCATTCTATTAGTTTTAACCCAACATTACAATTTATCAATGTCCTTTTGAATTCCTGTTAGCTATCTTCCCAGTTTTGTATCATCTGAAAAGTTTATAAGGAGTGCCTTTACCCTATCATCTAAGTCATTAATAAAAATGTTGAATAAAGATCATCTGGCCTTGCAGATTTGAACTCATTTAGGTTAACTAGGTGGTTCCTGACTTTTTACTTGTCAATCTTGATTTGAAATTTGGATTCCTTACCTGGCAATCTTCAACATTTTTATTGATGACTTAGATGATGTGGTAGAGGCACTCCTTATAAACTTTTTTTTTAATGGGCATTGATAAATTGTAAAGTTGGGTTAACGTCCCTACATCTTGTGATAATGTCCCTACGTCTTTTTCCAGTCATAAACACATGCCATTGTTTTGTACTGTTATTTTTATCCCAAGTTGCTGGAGCTGCCATATTAGCTATTTTGATTTCTGTCTGGAATAAAAGAAGAAGAAAGAACATTGCCTGCAGAGGAACTCATGATCAAAAGGGATTGTGTACACACAGAGAGGGAAGTGATGTAGAAATTCAAGGAATGATTTAAACCATACCATTTTCTGTTTTTAACCAACTGAGCATAAACATGACACTAAAGATATAAGGATTCTAATTTCTCTCATTTAGTTCTTAATCTGGCTCCATATTTGTATTTATTCATCCAGTAAGACATACAAAACAAGTTACATAAATTAGAAGCAACAAATGAAATGAGTAGTAATGATGAAAGGTAAAACTTCATTTTTCTTCTCCATTCTCTTATTTACATTTCTAAAATATACACACTAAAAATATACACTTCTAAATGTATTATCCTTGGCAAGAACTTCAGTGCAGAAAAATGTCAAATCATGTGCAGAAAGAATGAAAAGGTTAATGAATGGTAAAACATCTCCAAGCATTCTGAATGATAGCAGCTATGCAGTAACATGCTTCAAATCTGATGATACCTTTTTGGAACAAAGGTCCAAAACACACTGCAGAAATAATCCAGTTTGGGACTGCTTTAACTGCCCTGGCTCAGTTCTAGGGAATCATGAGAATTGTAGTTTACTGTGGCACCAGAGCTCTCTATCTGACAGAGAAGGCTAAATGTCTCATAAAACTACGGCGGGTTACATACCGCTGAGAAGCGGCGGTCTGGCTCCACCTCTGCTTGCAGCGTCTGGGAATTGCAGCCTTTAAACCGCACGGCTCCCGAACGCTCCGAGGAAGGAGTGCAGAAATCGCGCTCCTTCCTGGGCCCTGGGAAAACGCGCACTTGCGGCGTCACTTCCGGGGTGCGACGTGAGATGGTGGCGGCCGTGTGGAACGGCCACCGCCATTTGTTACGGACTCAGTCCGTGCTAGGGTTAGGGGCGTCTGGAAGAGACGCCACTTTCTAACCCTAGCACAGACTGAGTCCATCCTAGGGTGCCCGTCTGTAACGGGCCTACAGTTCCTAAAATCCCCTAGCACTGAGCCAGGGCAGTTAAAGTGGTCTCAAACCAGGTTATTTCTGCAGTGTGTTTGGGACCTGAGTCTCATCCATGTTAGCTTGTGTCCCTAAATACAAAGGGCTAAAACTGATTTTAATCCTACCTAGAGCAGGCACAGTGAAATGATGAAACTTATTAACCAACATTTAAAATTAACATAAGTGCTGTTGCTTGAATGTATCCATTCTAGTTAGGGGTCAATCCAATTTTAGTCCCAAAAAGTTTAATTTCATAGAATACAGCTCAAAATAGTGTGTGAAATCTTACACCAAATAAAACTTGTTCATTTTTACAATGCCACAGCAATCTTATTTGCTCTTTTTCATGCATTTTACTCAGCACATGGAATCTGTTTTAGAGAACACCCTCATAGGATATCCTTATGCCATTTCTGTAACATGTAGCAAGAGTTGTTATATGGCTCTTCCAGACTACATAGTGAGTTTCCACACCAGAACTGGACAGACCTGCAGATGGCTACTCTGAGCTGGATGTTCTTCATTAAGTCCAGAAAAATGAAATTATAAGCCATACTAACATTTATTTTATCATGTACAGATGCAAGAGCTGAACAGTGAAGAATGTGGATAAGAGGAAGACCAACTGTTTTGAGATGTGGTGCTGGAGAAGAGTGTTGAGTGTAGAGTGTAGAGAGCCAGAAAGATAAACAAGTGCACTCTTGAGCAGATACAGCCAGAAATTTCCCTGGGAGCCAAGATAATCAAATTTAGCCTGTTGTACTTTGGCCACATTGTGAGAAGGCACAACTCATTAGAAAAGACAATAATGCTAGGAAAGGTGGAGGACAATAGAAAGAGAGGGAGACCATATGCCAGATGGATATAGGCTGTATTGAGAGGGAGTGACTGGCCCATTTTGTTCTGTAAATATAAGTCTGAATTTAAAACATTTTATTTTTGATAGAGCAATTAGAGCAGCAGAAGAAACAACGATACTAACAGTTGCACTTTTCAGCTGAGTGGTTAGTACTCAGTCACTGACAGTACACACTTTGGAGTTTATCAGACAAGGGAAATTGGAAGTATAATCCAATGGCAATCTGAACGCAATCATGGGGTTTAACATTATTGCGTGATAGATTACCACATGCAATTTCAGGCAATGGGAAGTCAGTCCGAATGCAATCATGGGGTTTCACATTATTGCATGATAGACTACCACACACAATTTCGGGCAATGGCAAGCTATTTTTGGGCAATGGGAAGTCAGTTCGAACGCAATTTGAATTCACGTAAATTTGCCGAACTAGCAAATTCACTTGAATGAGTTCTGGCCCCACTTTCTTTTCATTTGAAATTATGAGATATTCCTCCCGTGGGATAAACTCTTTTGTGTAAGATGGTGCACTTACCTATTTTTCTCTACAGTTGTATTTCATTGCATGTCACAACTGTCTTTGGCACATAGAATCACAGAGTTGGAAGAGATCACAAAGGTTATCTAGTCCAACCCCCTGCTATGCAGAACCCATAATCAAAGCACTTCCTGACAGATGGCCATCCAGCCTCTTGTTTAAAAACCTTCAAAAAAAGGGACTCCACCACTTTCCAAGGGCGTGTGTTCCACTGTCAAACAGTACTTACTGTCAGGAAGTTCTTCCTAATGTTTAGAATCATAGAATAATAGAATCGTAGAGTTGGAAGAGACCACAAGGGTCATCCAGTCCAACCCCCCTGCCATGCAGGAACTCTCAATCAAAGCATCTCCGACAAATGGCCATCAAGCCTCTGTTTAAAGACCTCCAGGGAAGGAGATTCCACTACATTCCGAGGGAGTGTGGTTCACTGTCTAACAGCCCTTACTGTCAGGAAGTTCCTCCTAATGTTGAGGTGGAATCTCTTTTCTTTTAGCTTGCATCCATTGTTCCATGTCCTATTCTCTGGAGTACCATCCAATTCTTTCAACCACCCCCAGTCATTACAAACATGCTTGAAAAACTCCTTCCCTGTCCGTATCTGTACTTATAGAATTATAGAATCATAAAGTTGGAAGACATTGCACGGGCCATCCAGTCCAACCCCCGCCATACAGGAAATCCAAATCAAAGCATCCCCAACAGATGGCCATCTAGCCTCTGCTTAAAGACCTCCAAAGAAGGAGACTCCACCATACTCCGACGGAGTGTGTTCCACTGTCGAACAGCCCTTACTGTCAGGAAGTTCTTCCTAATGTTGAGGTGAAATCTCTTTTCCTGTAGCTTGCATCCATTGTTCTGGGTCCTGTTCTCTGGAGCAGCAGAAAAGAACCTTGCTCCCTCCTCAATATGACATCCTTTCAAATATTTAAACAGGGCTTTCATATCACCTCTTAACCATCTCTTCTCCAAGCTAAACATCCCCAGCTCCCTGAGTCATTCCTCATAGGACATGGTTTCCAGACCTTTCACCATTTTAGTCGCCCTCCTTTGGACACGCTCCACTTTCTCCACATCCTTTTTAAATTGTGGTGCCCAGAACTGGACACAATATTCCAGGTGGGGCCTGACCAAAGCAGAATACAGTGGTACTATTACTTCTCTTGATCTAGACACTATACTTTTATTGATGCAGCCTAAAATTGCATTGGCCTTTTTAGCTGCCGCATCGCACTGTTCGCTCATGTTCAACTTGTAGTCTACTTGAACTCCCAGATCCCTTTCACATGTAGTTTCATTCAGCCAGGTGTCCCCCATCCTATATCTGTGCATTTTATTTTTCTGCCCTAAGTGCAGTACCTTACATTTTTCCGTGTTGAATTTCATTTTGTTAGCTTTGGCCCAGCTTTCTAGTTTATTCAGGTCATTTTGAATGTTGATCCTGTCCTTTGGGGTATTAGCTATTCCTCCTAATTTGGTGTCATCTGCAAATTTGATAAGTATGCTCCCAATTCTGTCATCCAGGTCATTGATAAAGATGTTGAATAACACTGGGCCCCGGACAGAGCCCTGTGGGACCCCACTGGTCACTTCTCTCCAGGATGAAAAGGTGCTATTGTTGAGCACCCTTTGGGTTCGGCCGGTCAACCATTTACAAATCCATGTAACAGTTACCTTGTCTAGCCCACCTTTTACAAGCTTGTTTGCAAGAATGTAATGGGAAACCTCGTCAAAGGCCTTACTGAAATCAAGATACTGTATACTATATCTACAGCATTCCCTTCATCTACCAAGCTTGTAATTTTATCAAAGAAAGAGATTAGATTTGTCTGGCATGACTTGTTTCTCTGTAACCCATGTTGACTTTTTGTGATTATGGCATTGCTTTCTAGATGTTCACAGACTCTCTCTTTAATGATCTGCTCTAGAATCTTTCCTGGTATAGACGTCAGACTAACTGGACAATAATTGTTGGGATCCTCTTTTTTCCCTTTTGAAGATGGGGACAACATTTGCCCTCCTCCAGTCTGCTGGGACTTCTCCTGTTTTCCAGGAGTTTTCAAATATGATTGCCAATGGCTCCGATATTACATTTCCCAGTTCTTTTAGTACCCTTGGATGTAGTTCATCTGGTCCTGGAGACTTAAATTCATTTAGATTAACAAGAGATTCCTCTACTATCTCTTTACTTATTCGATACTGAAATTCCCCTAATCTGTCCTCTGCTCCATTATCCTCATACTGTACTTTCAAATACAGTGGTACCCCGGGATACGAATGCGCCGGGTTACGAATTTTTCGGGATACGAAAAAATCCCATAGGGATTTATTGCTTCGGCTTACGAAGGTTTCTTCGGGTTACGAAAAAAACCGCGGCGCTATTTTC
>NC_056522.1:281696249-281806739 GCF_019175285.1 Sceloporus undulatus | reverse complement strand
CGCCACCGGAGGGCAGCAGAGAGCTATTTTTCCATTAGCGCCTATGGTCCACTCAGTCAATGCATCCAAAGTACCACTTAGTCCAGTTTTGTTGATGATTGCTACCTAAGAAGCTGTAAAGCCAATAATTTGTTATGTTCTTGACTAATAGTACCAATCATGTAGGTAACAACTGAATCGATCAACAATACTGTTACTGCTGCCTTGTGGGAAGAAGCAAACTCAGTTGCGTTGAAAAAACCGCGGCGCTATTTTCCGCCACCGGAGGGCAGCAGAGAGCTATTTTTCCATTAGCGCCTATGGGAATTCGGCTTACGAAGGTATTTCGGGTTACGAAATTAACCGCGGAACGAATTAATTTCGTAACCCGGGGTACCACTGTAATGGTATTGAGGATTGTGCTGGAGTCGCTTATTGAGGCTAAAGAAATACTGAGGAACTAGCCACTTCCTCAGAGAATACTTGCAGACCATAACCATTCAGTATTATTTCAGATAGAATACTATACATGATTCCTTGAGCTTTTTTCTACTGCAGTAACAACCTACACAAGATTTTGGTGAAGGATCAGCAATGTTTTGGCTATCATTGCATATATGATAATCCTAAGTCCACAAACCCTGGAAGCTGTGTCACAACCAAGGACAGCATGTGTAATAGGAATATTTTGGTTACTTCTTCTTTTTGAGCAATTGTACTTTTTCAAGCCTTTGAGGCCTCTTTTTTTTTCTTGTCTTTTTTGTTAGCCTGAAAGCAAAGCTGGATGGACAAATCAGTATCATCTGTTACTAGGATTATGTCAGTGGACAGGGTTGTCTTGACAGATGTTTGAACAATGAAAACTAGCTTGAAGGACTGGAAATCCCTTGTTTTTCAGATATGTTGTAAGTTCCATGATGAGTCACTGTTTTTTGATTTGCACAAAAAGAATTCTTTTTCACTCGTCTTCAGTTTCATTTCATGGGTGAAGGTACTTTCTAGATCACTTCTTCTAGACCTGCCAGTATGTGTCATGTGCTTGATTGAGTGTCCATCTGCATCTTCATCAAACACTGCTGTAGCTCCTGGGTAATTTTTGTGTACGTAATTAGAATGCTGTTTCATGATGACTGAATATGACTAATTCACAGTCATCACCAGGCCCAAAAGCGAAGAGCCTCACCATCCAGCACAAACATCAACACTCACAATGGCCTACATGCTCTAGCACTGTCTGAGATAAGGTTTTAACAGTATGAATTAGTTTAAATTTATTGGGTTTTCAAAAAGGAAACTACTGTTGGGTATGAGCAAAATGAACATCTGAAGCAAATTTGCTTCAGATATGTAGCTGGATTTAGTAATGGAGAGGAATTGCTGGAACAGAAATATTGCATTCAGTTGTTTGTTTGTTGTTTTTGTTTTTTTACTTATATACCGCTATTCCAAAGATCATAGCGGTGAACAGCAAGCAAGCTAATTAGCAAGTAAGCTAATTTGCCCCCAACAGTCTGGGTACTCATTTTAGCAACCTCAGAAGGATGCAAGCCTGAGTCAAGCTTGGGCCCTTTTGCTAGTCTTGAACTCGCAACCTTGTGGTTTTGAGTGAATGGCTGCAGTACAGGCATTTAACCACTGCGCCACCAATTGTCTGATTACTCCTAATCGATGTTTGCCTATACTGTACAGTGGTGCCTCGGGTTACGAAAGTAATTCGTTCCGCGGCCGCTTTCGTAACCCGAAAAGCCTTCGTAAGCCGAATTGCCATAGGCGCTAATGGGGAAAAGCCGCGTTTCGTGCGAAAAAGCGCCGAAAAGCACCAAAAATTTTCTTCGTAACCCGAAAATACATTCGTAACCCGGAACAATGATTTCCAATGGGATTTTTTCGTATCCCGAAAATTTCGTAACCTGGGTATTTCGTATCCCGAGATATTTGTACAATTTTGCTTTTCTATTTAAAAGGACAGATTTGAATCTTCCAGAGAAGAAAAGTGCAAGGGTGTGAGAGAGACCTCCCCAGCACTGAATTGGCTGTTGGAGGCAGGAGCCTAAATAACCTAAAGGCACCAGATCCTGTATGATCTTGGGAGCTAAGCAGAGTCAGCCCTGGTTGGTACTTGGATGGGAGACTATCGGTGAAAACCAGATACTGTAGGCTATATTTCTGAGCAAGGAACTGGTAAAACCACTTCTGAGTATTTCTAACTTAACAATACCCTATGAAACTCATGGAGTCACCATAGGCTGCCAGGTGACTTGAAAGCACACACATACATACATACACACTGGAGGCAGGAAAGCTCAAACAAACTGAGAATACTCATTGGCCTCTAGGAGTCATGGGCAGGAAGAATTAGAACTGGGCTGCTTGAGTCCCTAAGAGCTTTTAGCAACCTGGAGGGGGAATGAGTACTTCCTCTTAAGGGCTCTTAAAGCCCATCATATCCCCTTTAAAGTTAAAATGAAACAGGCAGAACTGTGAGGAATACATCTTGTAACCCCAGCTCCCACCCTGCTCTGCATCACTCAGTGCAGGGCATGTGAGCACCTTATTGCACTTGTCACTCTAATCCTCAGTACTGAGAGGTAGACACATCACAGCACCAGACTGCTAAGAGTCTGGATTAGATAAATTAGAAGCTACTTAATTAGTCCTGGAACAAAGCAGTCTCATGCTGTGGTGTGAGGGAAGAGGGGAAATTTCTTAGTTAATCCCATATTTCGTTTAAGCTTCTTGTGAGCTCCAAAATTATGTTACTCAGATCTGGAAAACACAACTTCACGACTCACCAGTACTAAAGGAATCACTGAGAAAACTTATTCTCTTTGCAAAAACATAGAAGAATAATGTCCCTATATAAGTGCAAAGCAGTCCATGGTTCATCTAAGCTAGGTATGTGGGAATGAATATATTTCTTTTGGGGAAATAATAAAAAAGAAGAAATGTGTAGGAAATAGTCAGGCTGCCTATTTACCAACTTTTGATAAGAAGCCCATAGGCCCTCTTTTCCATAAGGCATCTTGAGTATCACTGTGGATGAAATAAGGGAATATAAAATTTAAAACAATCATTTCAACTTGGAACATTAGAAATGAAAATTAAATACCAAACAGTTTTCTTCTTGTTAATAAGATGAATTCAGTATGCCTAACTCATCTCCCTGTTTATGCTCTGGTCATGGTTGCCAGTTGTCTCTTATTATAAGGGGAGTTCTTTATTTGAGGGCAAGAAAGCTTGTCCATTATCGGAGGGGCAAGTATCCCTTATTAGGAGGATTGTCTCCTGTTTGAGGGCTGCAAATCTTTCCTATTGTATAGACTGAACAAGATGTCCCCAAATCCCATGTTTTGGGTGTGGGCCATTTATAAATATAGAAACACATTGCTAAATTAACTGAAATCAAAAAGTACCCAATACTTTCTTTGGTATTGGGTAGCATACAAACTCCTGATAGACTAACCCCAGTGATGTCCAAACTCTGGCCCTCCAGGTGTTTTGGACTTCAGCTCCCAGCATCCCAGACCATTGGCCACAGTGACGGAGACTTCTGGGAGCTGAAGTCCAAAACATCGGGAGGGCCAGAGTTTGGACATCACTGGACTACCTATATGTCAGGAATTTTTACTGTTCTCATTGTGTTATTTTGAAAAAACCTGGCAACACTAGTTTATACAAATAAAGTCATTGGAGTGTTTATGTTGAAAAGTTAAGTAAAAGTATTTATTAATTTAAATAAACTTCTTAATTTTACTGAGTATAATAAAAATTACACTGTTTCTGCAGAAAGTCTTTTCATGGTGCTTTCGATACAGTATGTCCGGAAAAACAGTGACACAATGGTTGCTAGGGACTATTGGCAGGTTTCTCATTCTTCAGAATTCAAAATGCTTTTGATATCTCCCTTGACATTTTTAGTAGAACAAGATAATGATAGTAAATTAAAAACTACGTTAACTTGAGGGGGTAAAAGAGTACGTAAAATGAAAAACCTCCTTGAGGAAGTTATTTCTGTATGAGTTTGAAACGGTTAAATCTTAGTAACCTTTCTTTTATGAATTTTCTTTCTAGGGTTAAATTTTAAAGGTGTACAGTGGTTGCCCCGGGATACGAAATGATCGCGTTACGAAATTCCGGGGTACAAAAAAAGTTAGATTGGAAAAAACTGTTCCGGGTTACGATATTTTTTTTCGGTTACGAAATTTATTTCGCGGCGAAATTCAAACGCAAAGCGCGGCTAGCGGCTTTCCACGCGCTAACGGAAAGCCTTTTCGGGTTGCAAAATTATCGGGTTACGAACGGAACGGCGGAACGAATTAATTTCGTAACCCGAGGTAGCACTGTATTTCACTTTCCTTGTTTTCAGAGTTCTGTTGTAATGATGATAATTCTGTTGTTTTGTTGTCTGAGCGCCTTCTGAGAATCCATGGAAATTATGCTATTTTTGTTAGCGTTTGTTCTGTTAACTACAAGTCAACTTCAGCATATGGGACTCTGTAAATATAGAACCTTCAGGACTGGCTTCCTTAATTGAGCCTATCCACCTATAGTGCAATCTTCTTTCATTCTGCCTTGCAAAGCATTAGGTCGTTTCTATTGTCATGTCTTCTTATCATGTGTCCAAAGTATGATAGACTCAGTTAAGTCATCTAGGCTTCTAGGGAGAGTTTCGGTGCGATTTGCTAATAAGATCCATTATTGGGGTTTTGGGCAGTGCATGGTATCTTTAGAAATCTCCATCAGCACCGCATTTCAAATGGGATTATGCTCTTCTTATCATTTTTTTCACTGTCCACTTCACAGTCCTGCATAGAAATTGTAAACACAATTGCATGAAGAATGCTGACGTTGGTATTCAGTGATAAGGATCTTGTCTGGTTTCCCATAACTATCTTCTGATTTTTGAACATCAGGTGACTTTCAGTGTCTTCACTGATTATTAAAAGTTAATAAATCACTGGTTGTCATCATTTGGTTTTTTTTAATGGTCAACTCTAAATGTGCCTTTGAACTTCTTCTTTGACTTTGTTTAGTAGTTGTTCCAAGGCTTTGCTGTCTTCTAATAGTATAGTGTCATCTGCATATCTTAAGTTGTTGATTTTCCTTCCTCTGATTTTTACACCTCCTTCCCCAGTCTTCTTCTCTTCTTCTCTTCTTCTCGTCTTCTTATTATTATTATTATTATATTTTATTATTATAACCTTTATTTATAAAGCGCTGTAAATTTACACAGTGCTGTACATACAATCCTTTAAATTAGATGGTTCCCTGCCCAGGCTTACAATCTAAAAGACACAACACAAAAGGAGAAGGGAATGGTGGAGGGGAAGGGAATCAGGTCCAGCAGTTCTTCTCAACCTCCGAGGCCTGGACCGAGGCAGATGGACTGAGGGAGGCCTTGGCTTCTTGGAGCTAGCTTGCCTTCCTCTCCCTCAAGATTGTCGTGAAGGGAGGGCTTGTCTCTTCCAGGCAGGCCTGGTGGAGCTAGCCTGCCTCTCTTTCCTCAAGATGAAGGGAGGGCTGTCTTCTTCCAGGCAGACAGTTGCAGCTAGCCTGCCTCTCCCTCCCTCAAGATGGAGGATGAAGGGAGGGCTTGTCATCTTCCAGGCAGGCCTGGTGGAACTAGCCTGCCTCTCTCTCCCTCAAGATGGAGGATGAAGGGAGTTTGTTCTTCTTCCAGGCAGGCCTGGTGGAGCTAGGCTTGCTATATCCTGCCTGTGGGCGGGACTTTCCCGGTTGTTGGCGGGTCCGCACGGTCCCACCCGGGTTGGCCCCGCCCCAGGATTTCCCCTGCCCCCGGGCTTTGTTGCAAAGTGGTGCAACAGCGGTGGCGGGGGAAAGAGAGAGAGCCTCTGTAGGCCCTCTCCTTGGCAGGGGGGGCTTCCCTCCCCTCTTTGGCTCTGCTGGAGCCGAGGGAGGGAAAGAAAGCCTCGCCTGTCGAGGCCAGACTTCTTTCCCCGCCTGAGCTCCACCGGCAAAAACGGAGCCCAGGCAGGGGGGAAAAAGCCTCCCTGAGGGAGGATTCCTTCTCTGCCTGGGCTCCGTCCTTGGTGAGAACGGAGCCCAGGCGAAAAGGAATCCTCCCCTCAGCGAGGATTCTTTTCCCCCTGGGCTCCGTTGGCAAAAACGGAGCCCAAGGGGAAAAGAAAGTCTCCCTGGGGGCGGATTCCTTCTCCACTTGGGCTCCGTCCTTGGTGAGAACGGAGGTCAAGAAGAGAAGGAATCCTCCCCTCAGTGAGGATTCTTTTCCCCCTGGGCTCCGTTGGCAAAAACGGAGCCCAGGGGAAAAGAAAGCCCCCTGGGGGCGGATTCCTTCTCCGCCTGGGCTGCGTCCAACGGAGCCCAGGCGGAGAAGGAATCCTCCCCTCAGCGAGGCCCTTTTTGAAATGTAGGACCCAAAAAAAGTCCTACATTTGAAAATTTTGTCCTACATTTGTCCCGGTTTGGAGGTCCGGACTAATGGCAACCCTAGGTGGAGCTAGCCTGCCTCTCTCACACTCAAGATGGAGGATGAAGGGAGGCTTGTATTTTCCAGGCAGGCAGACAGTTGGAGCTAGCCTGCCTCTCTCTCCCTCAAGATGGAGGATGAAGGGAGGGCTTGGCTCTCTTCCAGGCAGGCCTGGTGGAACTAGCCTGCCTCTCTCTCTCCTCAAGATGAGGATGAAGGGAGTGCTGGTCTTCTTCCAGCAGGCCTGGTGGAGCTAGCCTGCCTCTCTCCTCCCCCTCAAGATGGAGGATGAAGGGAGGGCTTGTCTTCTTCGGCAGGCCTGGTGGAGCTAGCCTTCCTCTCTCCCCGTCAAGATGGAGGATGAAGGGAGGGCTTGTCTTCTTCCAGGCAGCCTGGTGGAACTAGCCTGCCTCTCCCCCTCAAGATGGAGGATGAAGGAGGCTTGTCTTCTTCCAGGCAGGCCTGGTGGAGCTAGCCGCCTGCCTCTCTCCTCCCTCAAGATGGAGGATGAAGGGAGTGCTTGTCTTCTTCCAGGCAGACAGTTGGAGCTAGCCTGCCTCTCCTCCCCTCAAGATGGAGGATGAGGGAGGGCTTGTCTTCTTCCAGGCAGGCCGGTGGAACTAGCCCGCCTCTCTCTCCCTCAAGATGGAGGATGAAGGGAGGGCTTGTCTCTTCCAGGCAGACAGTTGGAGCTAGCTGCCTCTCTCTCCCTCAAGATGGAGGATGAAAGGAGGGCTTGTCTCTTCTGCCCAGGGAGACAGTTGAGCTAGCCTGCCTCTCCTCTCCCTCCTAAGATGGATGATGAAGGGAGGGCTTGTCTTCTTCCAGGCAGACAGTTGGAGCCTAGCCTGCCTCTCTCTCTCCCTCAAGATGGAGGATGAAGGAGGGCTTGTCTTCTTCCAGGCAGACAGTTGGAGCTAGCCTGCCTCTCTCTTCCCTCAAGATGGAGATGAAGGGAGGGAATGTCTTCTCCAGGCAGACAGTTGGAGCTACCTGCCTCTCTCTCCCTCAAGATGGAGGATGAAGGTGGGCTAGTCTTCTTCCAGGCAGGCCTGGTGGAGCTAGCCTGTCTCTCTCTCCTCAAGATGGAGGATGAGGGAGGGCTTGTCTTCTCCAGGCAGACAGTTGGAGCTAGCCTGCCTCTCTCCCCTCAAGATGGAGGATGAAGGGAGAGCTTTCTTCCAGGCAGGCCTGGTGGATCTAGCCTGCCTCTCTCTCCCTCAAGATGGAGGATGAAGGGTGAGCTAGTCTTCTTCCAGGCAGGCCTGGTGGAGCTAGCCTGCATCTCCTCTCCCTCAAGAGGAGGTTGAAGGGAAGGCTTGTCTTCTTCCAGGCAGACAGTTAGAGCTAGCCTGCCTCTCTCTCCCTCAAATGGGATGAAGGGAAGGCTACTTCTTCCAGGCAGACAGTTGGAGCTAGTCTGCCTCTCTCCTCCTCAAGATGGAAGATGAAGGGAGGGCTTGTCTTTCTTCCAGGCAGACAGTTGGAGCTAGCCTGCCTCTCCTCTCCTCCTCAAGATGGAGGATGAGGGAGGGCTTGTCTTCTTCCGGCAGACAGTTGGAGCTAGCTTGCCTCTTTCTCCCTCAAGATGGAAGATGAAGGGAGGGCTTTGTCTTCTTCCAGGCAGACAGTTGGAGCTAGCCTGCCTCTCTCTCCCTCAAGATGGAGGATGAGGGGTGGGCTAGTCTTCTTCCAGGCAGCCTGGTGAGCTAGCCTGCCTCTCCTCCTCTCCAAGATGGAGATGAAGGAGGGCTGTCTCTTCCAGGCAGACAGTTGGGCTAGCCTGCCTCTCTCCCCCTCAAGATGGAGGATGAAGGGAGAGCTTGTCTTCTTCCAGGCAGGCCTGGTGGAGCTAGCCTTCCTCTCTCCCCGTCAAGGAGGAGGATGAAGGGAGGGCTGTCTTCTTCCAGGCAGGCCTGGTGGATCTAGCCTCCTCTCTCTCCCTCAAGAGGAGGATGAAGGGTGAGCTAGTCTTTTCCAGGCAGGCCTGGTGGAGCTAGCCTGCATCTCTCTCCTCAAGATGGAGGTTGAAGGAAGGCTTGTCTTCTTCCAGGCAGAACAGTTAGAGCTAGCCTGCCTCTCTCTCCTCATATGGTGGATGAAGGAAGGCTTGACTTCTTCCAGGCAGACAGTTGGAGCTAGCCTGTCTCTCTCTTCCTCCCTCAAGATGGTGGATGAAGGGAAGGCTTGACTTCTTCCAGGCAGACAGTTGGAGCTAGCCTGCCTCTCTCTCCCTCAAGATGGAGAGGAAGGGAGGGCTTGTTCTTCCTCAGGCAGACAGTTGGAGCTAGCCTGCCTCTCTCACACTCAAGATGGTGGATGAAAGGAAGGTTTTCTACTTCCAGGCAGGCCTGGTGGAACTAGCCTGCCTCTCTCCCCCAAGATGGAGGATGAAGGGAGGGCTTGTCTTCTTCCAGGCAGACGTTGGAGCTAGCCTGTCTCTCTCTCCCTCAAGATGGTGGATGAAGGGAAGGCTGTCGTCTTCCAGGCAGGCCTGGTGGAGCTAGCCTTCCCTCTCCCCGTCAAGAGGAGGATGAAGGGAGGGCTGTCTTCTTCCAGGCAGGCCGGGTGGAATAGCCTGCCTCTCTCCTCCCCCTCAAGATGAGGATGAAGGGAGGGCTTGTCTTCTTCCAGGCAGGCTGGTGGAGCTAGCTGCCTCTCTCCCCCTCAAGATGGAGGATGAAGGGAGTGCTTGTCTTCTTCCAGGCAGACAGTTGGAGCTAGCCTGCCCTCTCCCCCCTCAAGATGGGAGGATGAAGGGAGGGCTTGTCTCTTCCAGGCAGGCCTGGTGGAACTAGCCTGCCTCTCTCTCCCTCAAGATGGAGGATGAAGGGAGGGCTTTGCTTCTTCCAGGCAGACAGTTGGAGCTGAGCCTGCCTCTCTCTCCCTCAAGAGGAGGATAAAGGAGGGTGTCTTCTTCCAGGGAGACAGTTGGAGCTAGCCTGCTCTCTCTCCCTCAAGATGGATGATGAAGGGAGGCTTGTCTTCTTCCAGGCAGACAGTTGGAGCTAGCTGCCCTCTCTCCTCCTCAAGATGGAGTGAAAGGAGGGCTTGTCTTCTTCCAGGCAGACAGTTGGAGCTAGCCTGCCCTCTCTCCCTCAAGATGGAGGAGGAAGGGAGGGAATGTCTTCTTCTCCAGGCAGACAGTTGGAGCTAGCCTGCCTCTCTCTCCCTCAAGATGGAGGATGAAGGGTGGGCTAGTCTTCTTCCAGGCAGGCCTGGTGGAGCTAGCCTGTCTCTCTCCCTCAAGATGGAGGATGAAGGGAGGGTTGTCTTCTTCTCCAGGCAGACAGTTGGAGCTAGCCTGCCTCTCTCCCCCTCAAGATGGAGGATGAAGGGAGAGCTTGTCTTCTTCCGGCAGGCCTGGTGGATCTAGCCTGCCTCTCTCTCCCTCAAGATGGAGGATGAAGGGTGAGCTAGTCTTCTTCCAGGCAGGCCTGGTGGAGCTAGCCTGCATCTCTCTCCCTCAGATGGAGGTTGAAGGGAAGGCTTGTTTCTTCCAGGCAGACAGTTAGAGCTAGCCTGCCTCTCTCTCCCTCAATCATGGTGGATGAAGGGAAGGCTTGACTTCTTCCAGGCAGACAGTTGGAGCTAGTCTGCCTCTCTCTCCCTCAAGATGGAGATGAAGGGAGGGCTTGTCTTCTCCAGGCAGACAGTTGGAGCTAGCCTGCCTCTCTCTCCCTCAAGATGGAGGATGAAGGGAGGGCTTGTCTTCTTCCAGGCAGACAGTTGGAGCTAGCTTGCCTCTTTCTTCTCCTCAAGATGGAAGATGAAGGGAGGGCTTGTCTTCTTCCAGGCAGACAGTTGGAGCTAGCCTGCCTCTCTCTCCCTCAAGATGGAGGATGAAGGGTGGGCTAGTCTCTTCCAGGCAGGCCTGGTGGAGCTAGCCTGCCTCTCTCTCCCTCAAGATGGGATGAAGGGAGGGCTTTGTCTTCTTCCAGGCAGACAGTTGGAGCTAGCCTGCCTCTCTCCCCTCTCAAGATGGAGGATGAAGGGAGAGCGGTCTTCTTCCAGGCAGGCCTGGTGGAGCTAGCCTTCCTCTCTCCTCCCTCGTCAAGATGGAGGATGAAGGGGCTTGTCTTCTTCCAGCGGCTGGTGGATCTAGCCGCCTCTCTTCCCTCAAGAGGGAGGATGAGGGAGCTAGTCTTTCTTCCAGGCAGCTGGTGGCTAGCCTGCATCTCCTCCCTCAAGATGGAGGTTGAAGGGAGGCTTGTCTCTTCCAGGCAGACAGTTAGAACTAGCCTGCCTCTCTCTCCCTCAAGATGGTGGAGGAAGGGAAGGCTTGACTTTCTCCAGGCAGACAGTTGGAGCTAGCCGTTCTCCTCCCTCAAGAGGGTGAAGGGAGGCTGTGACTTCTTCCAGGCACGTTGGAGCTAGCCTGCCTCTCTCTCCTCAAGATGGAGATAAGGGAGGGCTTGTCTTCTTCCCAGGCAGACAGTTGGAGCTAGCCTGCCCCTCTCTCCCTCAGATGGAGGATGAAGGGAGGGCTTGTCATCTTCCAGGCAGACAGTTGGAGCTAGCGTGCCTCTCTCTCTCCCTCAAGATGGAAGATGAAGGGAGGGCTTGTCTTCTTCCAGGCAGACAGTTGGAGCTAGCCTGCCTCTCTCACACTCAAGATGGTGGATGAAGGAAGGCTTTTCTACTTCCAGGGCAGGCCTGGTGGAACTAGCCTGCCCCTCTCCCTCAAGATGGAGGATGAAGGGAGGGCTTGTCTCTTCCAGGCAGACAGTTGGAGCTAGCCTGCCTCTCCTCCCTGCAAAGGGAAGATGAAGGGAGGGCTTGTCTTCTTCCAGGCAGACGTGGAGCTAGCTGCCTCTCTCTCCCTCAAGATGGAGGATGAAGGGTGGGCTAGTCTTCTTCCAGGCAGGCCGGGGTGGAGCTAGCCTGCCTCTCTCTCCCTCAAGATGGAGGATGAAGGGTGGGCTAGTCTTCTTCCAGGCAGGTTTGGTGGAGCTAGCCTGCCTCTCTCTCCCTCAAGATGGTGGATGAAGGGAGTTTTATGTTTAACTAATAAATTAAATAGCGTGAAAAATGCAGCCTTATCTGATAGAATGACAAAATGCCCCTTGCAATTTGGAAACAATTTTGTTTCTCCATGTTCTGTCCTAACAGTGGCCTATTGTCACGAGTACAGGCTACACATTAAGATAATCTATCAATGTGGTACACCCATTTCTTTAAGAGCAATCCATACTTCTTCATGGCCTACACATGCAAAGGTTTTCTATAGTCTGTAAAGCTCAGGCTGATTTTCTGAAATTCTTTGGTGTATTCCATTACCCAACCATTTTTGCATAATTCCTCTTCCCTTTCTGAATTCATCTTAGACAGCTGGCATTTATTGCTCCAAATATGATAAAAATCTCATAGACTTTTTTTTGCATTAGTTTCATTGCACAGAAAATTAATGTAAATGTCCGGTTGTTGCTCTAATCTCTGGTGCCCCCCTTTCTTTGAGGATTGGACTGTATGTTGTTTCCAATCTGTGCGACATTTTTTTTCTTTTTTTGTTGACAGATTTTGGTTAGAACTAGAGTAGATTCTGGCTCTGTAGCTTGAAGCACCTCTATTAGTATACTGTCTGTTTTTGGTGATTTATTTTTTCCAAATGTTCTGAAATGTTCACTTCACTTTCTAAAACTGTAGGTTCATCTTCAAATGGTTCTTCTTTGAATAAATTTGTCACCCTTTCATTTCTTTTATATAATTCTTCAGTGTATTGTTTCCATCATCTTTTTATTTCATATTATATATGATTGGTCATATACAGTGGTACCTCGGGTTACGAAATTAATTCGTTCCGCCGCCGCGTTCGTAACCCGATACATTTCGCAACACGAAAAGGCTTTTCCGAAGCGCGGCTAGCGGCTGGAAAGCCGCTAGCCGCGCTTAGCATTTGAATTTCGCGCCGAAAAAAAATTCGTAACCCGAAAAAAATATCGTAACCCGGAACAGTTTTTTCCAATCTAACTTTTTCGTATCCCGGAAATTTCGTAACGCGATCAATTCGTATCCCGGGGTACCACTGTAATATGTTTCCTTGCTGGCCATCGAACATCCCCATTCTTGGTCCAAAATATCCCTTTCATTTCTCGTATCTTGCGGAAGAGATCTCTTGTTCTTTCTCTTTTTGCTGCATCTTGTTTTTCTCTCCATTGACTATTAGAGCAGTTCTTCTTGTGCTTACACACAAATCATGGAACAGTTTCCTACAGGGTTCTGACTCTTTTTCTGTCACCTTTTCTTTTCAATTCTCTTTTCTCCTTAATTACTTGAAGTTTCTTCTGTCATCCAGTGATCCTTTTCTTTCTTTTTGAGCTATAGATAGTGGGGTTTTTTTTTCATTCTTACTTCACAATGCCCCTTGGTTCAGCCCAGAGTTCTTCTGGCTCTCAGTCAGTTCAGCTTAATAGTGCAAAACAATTTTTACATTACCTTTAAATTCTACAGGGATTTTCTTCAGGTTGTATTCTGGCACAATGATTGATTTAGTGTTCCCTTTTAACTTTAATTTTTCATTTTAGTAGTTTGTGGACTGTGCCACAATCTGTTCCTGATCTTGTTTTTGCAGAGGAAATGTAGCTTCTCCATCTTCTGCTTCCAATTATGTAGTCTATTTGAGTTCTCTATTTGTCATCAGGTGACATCCATGTATACAACCACCTTTTTGGTTGCCTGAAGAATGTGTTTGTGATAAACAAACTGCTGGCTTCACAAAATTAAAGCTGTTACTCTCTTGTCTTATGTGTTCATCATAGGCCAAATTCTCCAGCAATGTTTGGTTCTACTCTGTTTACTACTTTTGCAGTCCAGTCACTTATAATTACCAACATGTCCTGTTTGTTTTGTGATCACTATCTTCCTGGACTCTGTCTTAGAGTCTCTCAAGTTTTTTTTTTCCCTTTTCTGACTCTGTAATTTGAGTGCAAACTTAGGCCTGTTACAGACTGCCAAAATAAAGCTGCTTCGGGTCTCTTTGGAGGTATGCTGTTTAAATGATGCATGCATCCTAAGAATCCAGAAGCTGCACCAAAGCTGCACTCCAGTGCTTAGGAATGGAGTGTGGCTTTGGCGCGACCTCCGGACTCTTAGGACCCAGACATCATTTAAATAGCATACCTCCAAAGGGATCCGAAGCAGCTTTATTTTGGCAGTTTGTAACAGGCCTTAGATTATGTTAATGGGGTTTCTCTGAAGTCTTGTTGATATTATTTAGTGATGCTTTGCATTATATTCCTTGACTGCTTTTGCTACATCTTTGCTCTCTTTTAATCTCACACCATTTTAATTTCCTGGGTAAAACATTATGTAATTACCTGATTGAAAATGTCACATTCCTATCCACACTAAGTATTGCAGTTTTTATACATTCCATTGTTTAACAATGTCTACTTCCCCTGGTTCATGTGTCTCACATTCCATGTTCCCATAATATATGTTGTGCCTTTCCTTCTGAGCATGTCAACAGCTGAACATCCTTTCAGCTTGAGTCCAGTTTTGTCAGCACAGTAAAGAAAGAATGATGGGACTAGATCAGATGATTCCTTTCACCCCACCCTGCATTTAACCAGTTCATAGAATGCATAGGTGTTCTCGTTATAAAATAAGACATATCTTAATACTATTTGTAATTTCTCAATACTCCCTCATAAAATCTCCCCAAAGATATAGTGGCATTGAGGCCAATGAAGATATACAGTTTAATAATCATTGAAGCCTTATTATAAAATTATTAAGTATCTCTAAAAAAGAGGAAATGGTCTTGCATATCAGGGGAGGAGGGCTTTTGGTGCAGAAGTGTTTAGTAATTTTAAGCTCCTTGTCAATAGATCTGCTGTTTCTGTTTGTAATCAATGGTTGGAATTCAGTGATAAATTGTAACTAACAATCTTTTTAAAAAATTACTCAAGTCTAATATATTTTGGACATAGATGGACTCATATGGAATGCATTCATATGATACAGGAATATTTTGTATATATTAAAAAGCTGGTTTTCCATGTTTTTTCCCCTTTAATTCTTTTTATTTTTCTTTTAGGTACCAAAGCAGCTGCAGAATATACAAATGGAGTCTATGACATGGTGTCACCTGCTCAATCAATGTATTTTGGTACACTCCAAATCCTTCACCTATTAGAAGATTTGAAGTTGGCACTTGAGATGCTCAAGGATCCTCAAGAAAAAGAAGCTTTACGAAATCAGATACCAGGGACCACAGCTGCTTGTATACGTGATTGGCTGGAGGAAAATCTGGTAAGCAGCAGGAGAAATGAGAATGTGGATGTGTGTATTGGGGAAAACATTAACCCCTCTGTTAAATTTGTTTTTGACTCAGTTAACAAATCCTCTGAGGAAAGCTCTTTTTTTATTATGGCTTTTTGCCCTTGCCTAATTCCCCTCCCTTTTTCTCCTAGTCCTCTCCTGGTTGACCTTGGGTGGATTGTGGAGGAGGGCTGGAGAAGCACATGTATGTAGTATGCATTGCAATAAACAGGCTTGAACAGGAGACTACTCTAGCCAGTTATACTGTGGACAATGGACATGTGTTTACAACAAGCAAGAGTAAACAGTAGATATTTACAGAATCCCTTATTCAACATGTGTGAAAGAAGATAGCAGATAAACCTCACTACCTCCCTCTAGTATGTCAAAAAAAAACCCAACCCATAGATCTAGATATTTGGCCACCAAAATGTAAATCATAAAGGTTGAAGATGGTGAAAGAAAAAGTAATCCCTGGATGTATTTTGGATGAATCGTTCATTAGAAGGCTCAGAATGCTTTTATTTATTTATGCAAGGCTTACCTGACCTGGTTGCTTCATTTAACATATGCATACTGTTAGTTCTGAATAAAGGTTTGCTGGAATGTGTTGAATTGCTCTTATTTTTTGTGGTGTAGGAACAAATCCCTATTCTTTGCAAGTAATTTCTCCTTTTGGTACCAAATTTTCTGTTAAAGAAGTAATGCCCAGGAACACATGTATTTCATTATCTAATGTATACCAATATATATTTTTAAAAAACATGATATAGGTAGTATTTTATATAAGCAATAATGGCCTTAAAAAGATGATAATGCTCACTGCTTATTTGTATGGTCCTCTCCTCTCTGAAGTCTTGTCTATCAACTGATTTTGCTCCCAGTATCTCAGTCATATTGAAAGAAAATGAGCATTCAGGCACAGACTGGAGGGACATGTCCTCTGGTGGACATTTACTTCAATTAGCCAGAATGAGGTTGGCAGCTATCAGCCAGAGGACATTTTCTTCAGCCGCCCCTAGACTGTGGAATGTCCTGCTGGAAGAGATTCGACAGCTGGATGTGCTGTCTGAACTTAAAACAGGATTAAAGACCAGTCTCCTCTGGCAGGTTTATCCAGATGATTTTTAAATTGTGAATTTTAAATCATGAATTTTAAGTGTGGATTGTTTCAACATGTGTACATCTTGTTTGTCCTTTTAAATGGATGTGTGTTTTAACTGATGTGTTTTAACTGATGTCATGCAGTTGTTAATTGTTGTTCCCCATGTTGGCCCATGGGGAGAGGTGGGTAAGACTATTATTATTATTGTCATGGGCACAATGAAATTTCCTGTTCTTTTGTTTTTATAATCAGGCCCACCCACCCTACTCTCCACTTTCTGTATTTGCAGTAGGTCCGAGTTGGACTTTAAATGCATAAATGTGTTGCTCTGTTCTTTGGCTAGGAGATTCTAGAAGATGGTTGCTGCTCAAGAGAGGTCTGATACTTGAGTGATTTAGGGACTGATGGAGAAATGTCACCTGCCTCAGTCCCCCCTATGAAGCTTGGTTATAGGCTGGACAAAGAGGTCCAGACTCTCAACCAGGGGTCGGCAACCTACAGCCCGCGGGCCGGATCCGGCCCGCCAAGGCCTTTCTGCCGGCCCCTGCGCAGTCCTGCCGCCGATCGCCCCCTTTTTTCTGCCGCTCCGGGCGCCATTTTGTTTTTCAAAACGGCGGCCGAAGTCTCGCGTGACCTCAGGATGGCAAAGATCACACGAGACTTTGGCCGCCATTTTGAAAAACAAAATGGCGGCGCCCATCTAGGAGGCCCAGTGCAGCCCCTGGAGCATTCCAACAGGGCTCCAGGGGCTGCAGTGGGCCTGCAGCAGGCTCCACCTCGCCCTCCGCCCTCCTCCTCCTCCTCCCTAAGAGCAGGGAAAGGAGGAGAGACAGAAGGAGTGCAGAGCCAGAGTGGCAGCTGCAGCCACAGCGAGAGGTTGGTAAGGTTCATTGGGGAAGGGGGTTAGCTGAAGTAAAAACAGTTGAAGAAAAAAAAGTTGAAAAAAGTAAAAAAAGTTGACACAGTGTGCATGCTTGCTGCAGTTTATTTTCAATTGCATTTTAGTAATTTCCTTGCTTGTAACTTTATTATTATTATTATTATTATTATTATTATTATTATTATTACTACTACTACTGTAGCGGGTGACCCCAAACTCATGAACCCGAAGGCCCATGGCCTGCCAGAGGACAAGCAGAGTCAAGGAGACCGAACTGGCTAGAATAAAAAACGCTTTATTGTCTGCGCAGGGCAGCAGCACACCAACGTAGGTGTCACCAAGGCTGCAGCACCGATGGCTTCTTGTCACCCCCCTTTTATGCCCTTCGAAGAGGGCTGTTTTCTAAACAACAAGCGATTGGTTGCGTTCACTGTTCACTCAATGGTCCTGTATTTTCTTCTTGGCATTACATCTGCTTGGAGCCTGGAATGTAGAGATAGCTAGCTACTGCAAAAGAGATACTTAGCTAGACTGATCCTGTTCTCTTCCAAGGCCACTTGCTAAACACAGGCCATTGTATTCAGAGCCCTCCAGAGGAAGGAGGGGGTGATTATGTGAGTGTGTTTGCTACGGCCACACACAGAAAGAAAGAGTGGGGGCCAGCACAGCCCATTTGCACTTTACTCTGTAGGCTCAATCTATGGGCCTTCTGCAACTATTGATTCTTTTGCAAAGCAAAGTACAGAAGCAAGAAAGCATTATTATTATTGTGTTCCTATCACTACTACTTGCCCTGGGTGTTCTTTCTGCAAAATGCCCTTTCACCAACTTGTGGCTTTTCTGGGTTGACACAGTGTGCATGCTTGCTGCAGTTTATTTTCAATTGCATTTTAGTAATTTCCTTGCTTGTAACTTTATTATTAGTATTATTATTATTACTACTTGCCCTGGGTGTTCTTTGTGCAAAATCCCCTCTCAATGACAAAGAGGTGGAGGAGGAGGAGAAAGAGAGGGAGGTGGTGGAAAGGTGAGTCATTTCAGGTCTGCCTTGGGTTTTTTCCATTAATTTTAAAAAATATATAACACTTATTTTTGTTTTTTTATTTCATTATTTTTATTATTGCTTTTTATTTCATTTCATTATTTTTATTATTTATGAAGGTGAGACAGTGTGACTTTCCAAAGTGCTGTAACAAAGGTCTGCTGTAATAATAATAGTGGTGGTGGTGATGATGATGATGATGATGATGCTTCGGTGGAAGCTCCACCCCCGGTGTGTGGCTCCGCCCCTGGAGGGTGGAAGCTCCACCCCCCGGCATGCGGCCCCCCCCCTGGAGGGGGGAAGCTCCCCCCCCCCAGCTTTGGCCCCCCAGTTGTCTGAAGGATAGCAACCTGGCCCCCGACTCAAAAAGGTTGCCTACCCCGCTCTCAACCTTCTATGAACATTCAAAGACACAAACAGCATCTGTACTGTGAGTACAGTAGGAATGTTCAGCTAGTTGCATTCGGTATTACATTACTTTCTAACCTCACATGAATATGATATAGACTGCTTTGGAACTTTGAGACTCATCTTAAGTAATAACCTGAAGGAAGTTCAAGATACCCTTTTGCTAATGTAAGATTGCTTGCTTAGAATAAAGGTTTTCCTGAAAAGACCTCTTCTTTTCCATTTTCTCTTCACGTGACTTTGCTCTGTGTGTGCGTGTATGTGTGTATAGGATTCTCTTCTGACATGGGAGATGGAGGCAAACTCTCTTCAGAGTCAGAGGTGGGGGAAAGTGCAAGTTAAACCTCCCAGTAATTTCTCATTAAGTTACTGAGTCATATGGGGTGAACTAGTGGGTGGTGGCAACTAGATAGAATAAGAGGGTCCGTCTCCTGTTTAAGAGCAGGAGACAGGGACAGAGCCTGTTAAAGCGGTTTTATTAATTTGGCTTGTGTTATTGTTTGGGAAAGAGTTCCTAAAGTGAGTTAATATGTCCTGACACTTTGGAGCAAGTTACTATGTGCTAACACTTTGAAACACTCAGTTTGATTGTTAGTAAAATGAACTGGCTTCAGATTGCTTGCAGTGAGGTATTGTATCCCAGTTAGAAACTTAACACTGAGAACTGGTTCTTTGAATAGGTTGATTCTTTTTCCAGTTTAGCTTTTACTAGTTATGATTTTACTAAGTTGGACAGTTTGTCTAAGGGCAAAAGCCTCTGTGCAAGGAAATTGCATCCCAAGGAAAGATCTTAGAATTTGTCTTAAAGTGCATGCCTAGCAGTTCATGGACAATGTTTTTAAAATAGTACTTACATTACAGCACACCCTGGACAATAAATCTAATTATCTTTGAGTCTGATTTTTGTTGTCTACTTCCTCTGTTGTAGTTTAATACTAATAAGAAGTGTACCAGTGGGGAGAAAGGCATTATTCCATTTGACATCTGACTTGTTGTTCTGTAATAATCTTTCAGATAAATGAATGTGTTCTCAGTACTTTCCTGTACAGGAAATTGCCCAATATTAAGAAACCACAAGAAAAATAAAAATATTTTTCTCTTAATTGGTATTTGTCATATTACTCCTATTCTCCCATTAGTTGTATTGATTTCAGTAAAGCATCCAGACAGGCTTGCAAATACTTTTCCTTGTTAATATTGTTAACCTTACAGTACCTTACATATTTCTCATTGAACTTCATTTTGTTAGTTTTGGTCAAGCTTTTTAATCTGTTAAAATCATTTTGAATTCTGATCCTGTCTTCTGAGGTATTAGCTACCCCTCTTCATTTGGTGTCATTGCAAACCTGATAAGCATGCCCTCTATTCCATCACCCAAGGTATTGATAAAAATGTTGAATAGCAGGGGGCCCAGGACAGAATCCTGTGGCACCTAAGTAGTTGCTTCCTCCAGGATGAAGATGAGGCATTGGTAAGCACCGTTTGCGTTCAGTCAGTCAACCACTTAACAGTCACATTGCCTTGACAACATTTTATTAGCTTGTTTGCTAGAATATCATGGGGGACCTTGTCAGAGGCCTTACTGAAATATATATCCACAGTATTCCCTTCATTTATCCTGTAAGTTTGTCAAGGAAAAAAAGTTAGTCTGGCTTTATCTGTTTTTGAGAAACCCATGCTGACTTTTAGTCATCACGACATTCCTTTATAAGTGCTTACAGACTGTCTGTTTAATGATCTGTTCTAGAATCTTTCCCAGAATCTGGTATTGATGCCAGGCTGACTGGAAATTGATTCTGTTGTTGAACAGTTCTTTCTATCAAGAGGTTCCTTGTAATTTTCAATTGAAATCTACCTTCCTATAACTTAAAAATATTAGACCCGATCCTGCCCTCTAGGGTACCAGGGAACAAACTTGCACCCTCCTCTCTGTGACAGCTCTTTAAATATTTAAAGTGTGCAATCATGTGACCTCCTAGTCTTCTCTTCATCAGGCTGGGAATGCCCAATTCTCCCAATCTTTCCTCATATGTTTTGTTTTCCATACCCCTTATCATTCATATTGCCCTTCTCTGAACCTGCCTCACCTTGTCTGTATCCTTCCCAAAATGAGATGCCCAGAACTGAACACAGTACACCAGATGAGGCCTGAAATAATAATAAATAATAAATAAAAATTTTATTTATATGCCGCCCTTCCTACGATCAGGGCGGCTCACAGCAGGCTAAAATACAATCAGATTAAAATACACAATACACAAATTAAAAAACAATAAATCAACCCAACAGCAAAAAGCCCCATAGCCCAACCTCTTGGCCACGGAAGAGGAGGGAGGCCCACAGGATATTTATTCGGGGAATGCCTGTTGGAATAGGAAGGTTTTAAGATCCTTCCTAAATTGGGCCAGGGTCGTAGACGAGCGGAGCTCTGTGGGCAGCGCATTCCAAAGGGCTGGGGCAGCTATGGAAAACGTCTTCCGAGTAGTGGAGACTAACCTAGCCCCAGGCACCTTCAGTAGCTGCTGCCCAGACGTTCTGAGGGTGCAAGGCTGAATGTACGGGGAGAGGCGATCCTTTAGGTATCCTGGGCCCAAGCCATTTAGGGCTTTATAGGTGATTACCAACACCTTATATTGAGCTCGGAAGCGAATGGGCAGCCAATGGAGATCTTTTAAAACCGGTGTTATATGGCTGGTTCTGGGAAATAAAGTGAGACTATTACTTTCCTTTACTTGTAAACTGCAGTTCTACTAATGCAGGCTAAAATATCATATGCCTCTGTGAAAAGATATCAGTAAAACTTTTTTTAGATCTTCATAAAACTGATTTCTCTTGGGAGTATCTGTGGAATGTATCCCTATCAATCAACTTTCTAGCTAGTGTCCATTTCCTGAGCTTTAAAAACAAACAAACCTGGAATTCAGTGTTGGTGATAAGAATATTTTCCCTCCTCTCTATTTTTTATATCCAACCACATGCAGAAGACAGTAGAAAGCACCGTTTACCAAGGCTTTTATAATATGACCAGTACCTTTCATCTATAGGTTATTAGGTCAAATGTGGCTACAAGGTTCCAAAGAGTCAAAGATACTGTGATCTGTTTAGTTAGTAAGTGATCTGCAAAGCTGGAGGTCAGAGTCTCTGTTTGCATTCTTAGTGTTATACTGTATTATGGTTCTCTAAGCCCAAACAATCAGTCCAACATCCCTGTAGCTATTGATAACCAACCATGGAAATAAAGAGACCAGACACAGAAAATTGGGTTAAAGAAGGGCCATTTTATTTGATCTAATGTATTTAAGATGTGCTGGCCTGAAAATGAAGCAAGAGGGGAGAGCAACCTGATATTAGTCCAGCTGAGGCCAAGTGTCAATGCCTTGCTAACCTCTTCTGACTTCCCTTGGGCAAAACACCTTAGCCCCAAGGACAGTCCAAATACTTGAGTTGCTCCCCGGCTGGCTGCAACTGGACGGTAACCTAGGGGACTCCCACACAAGCTTCAGAACTCTACAAATGACAGCCCAGATCTCATATTTTACCTCAAGGGTAGCGTTCTTCCCCCCCCCCCCCCCCCCCCCCCGGCTTCAGAATCCTACAAGAAGATGTTTCACAGCCCTGCCTTACACCAAAAGGATGCTAAAGGTGATCACCAAAGACTTACATTTACCCCCACTACCTGCCACAGGCAACTGACAAGCATCTCCTCAGTCCTTTTCACTCACAAGGCCAACTAACATGGCTTTTACCCCCTGCTGCAACTCCCCCAGGAACAACCTATTCCCCTTTCAGACAAATTAATGCCATCAGCTTTGTAGATCTCTGACTGACAGAAAAGAATGGTGGGATGTGGGAGAAAGTGGCCGAACCCCTTACCCAAATAGGCATTCTATTTAGAAAATACTATGTATTTTTATATCTTTAAGAAAAAGTACAAATATCCTCCAACTGTCCTGATTTGGCTAGAATTTCTGATTTGGCAATAATTTCTGCTGTCCCGCTTTTCAACTACTTTTAAAATGTCTTAGTTTCTGTCTCCTCTTCACTCTTTCTCCCTTTGTGTTAAGCCTACTTAATTTGCTGCAGACTGACTTGAAAGTGCAAAAGTAGTTTCCTATCCAAACCCCTTCAGATTATAAGGTCCCACTGCATTCAGTGATAAATCTTTACATTTCACGATCTTGTCTAGTTGACTCTTGTCTAGTTGTCTATCTTGACTATAGTGGCCATTCTGATTAATGACAGAGCCAAGGTATGGAAAATCTTGAATTATTTCAATGTCTTCATCATCTACTTTAAATTTATGTAAATCACCCTTATTATTTTTCATAATGTTCATCTGTGAACCAGCCTTTGCACTTTCATCCTTGACATTCTTCACTAATCGTTCCAAGTTTTTGCTATTTTTGGCTAATAGTGTGGTATCATCTGCTTATCTTAAATTGTCAGTGTTCCTTCCTCCAATTTTCCTGCTATATTCCTCTGTGGGAGTCTAATCCTATTTTAAATATGATATATTCAGCATACTAGTTAAACAGACAGGGTGATAAAAATGCAGCCTTGCTGGACCCCCTTGCCAATTGGATACCACTGTTTCTCCATATCCTGACAATACTGAGTACTGGTTACGTGTCACGACAATCAAACGTTGTGACATACCCATTTCTTTAAGAAAGATTCATATAATCTATACAGTCAAAGTCTTTGCTATAATCTGTAAAGCACAGGCCGATTTTCTACCATATATACTTGACTATAAGTCAACCTCATTTATAAGTCAAGAGCAAGTTTTGGTCAAAACTTGGAGGCTCGTTCAGTGAGTGTATGCGAGCAGCAAGAGGGAAGCAGCAATCAATGCGAGGCTTCAGTGTTTCAGCCTTCACTCCCAAGACAGCAAAACACAGATGGGTTGGAAAGGGACTGTTAAACAAAAATCAGTCAATCAATTACCAACTACTCTGTCTGCTTGGCTCAGGACAGAAAGAAACTGCATGGGAAAATCTGAAAGAGTTGCTATCACATTACCATATTGACCTATAAATAAATTGAATAAGTTTATAATGTAACTAAAAGGGACATATGTTGTTGTTGTTGTTGTTGTTGTGTTTCTTCAAGTTGTTTCTGACTTATGCCCTAAGGGTGACCCTATAATGGGGTTTGCTTGGCAAGATTTGTTCAGAGGAAGTGCCTTCCCTTGAGTGACTGAGGCTGAGAGCATGTTCAGTGGGTTTCATGACTGAACGGGGAATCAAACCCTGGTCTCTATAGTCACAGTCCAACATTCAAACTAGGTTCCTAGGTGTCTCGCTGTTCTGCAGGGCACATATGTTTCAGACTTTAATGACCTTATCACACTAGCCAAGATCCCGCGGGAAAACGGGATTTAAATGAGAGTTAAATTAAATTTGAATTTATACAGAACCCACAAATTAGGGAAGTTAACACATCAAATTGCTGCTAAAGTGAAATAACGCGAAGTTAAACCAAAGTTAAAATGGAGAAAAACGCCACCTTTTTACTTTCAGAATTTCCCAAAAGTAAAAAGGTGCCATTTTCCCCCGGTTTAACTTCGCGTTATGTCATGTTAACAGTTATGTTGTGTGATAATTTTCTGGTATTTCTGGGTTTTCTCTCATTTAATTCTCGTTTAAATTCCACCAGCCTGGCTCCTTGCCATTGCCTGGTTTTCCTTTGGAAAACCAAACCTCAACAACAAGGGGTGGATCGCAGCCCTGCCAAGCGGAAGTCCCACCCCTTCTGGCTGGAAACCCTACCCCTCCAGGCAGAGGTTCTGCCCCTTTCAACTAGAAACTTTAACCCTTCCAGCCGGAAGGCCCACACCTTGCATGCCTTGGGATTCTAGGAACTGTAGTTTTGTGAGGTGTAATGAGTCCATCCATGGGGTTTTCTTGACTAGATTTTTTCAGAGGTTTGCTATTGCCTTTCTCTGAAGCTGAGAGAATGTGACTTTCTCACGGTCTTGCAGTGGGTTTCATGGCTGGGCTGGGATTCGAGGCCTGGTCTCCAGAGTTGCATGCTCAATCTGCTGACTTTCTTTATTCTTGTTATTGTCTTGTGCCATTTGTACTTTATTATGATTATTGTTGTGGTGGTGGTGTTAAGGAAAAAGCAACATGGGACATACAGTAGTGAAATAAAACTTGTATGTGAGAGTCAGAGTGACTCAGCAGAAGCCAATAGAGAACCACACAGGTGTGAATGGTAAGACAATTAACAAGTGCTGAATGCCAAGGACAAGAATTGCAAAGTGGATAATTGAACACACCTGACAATTGTAAAGTGGTCAAGGCTGAGATGATGAAATCATTAATTGTGGGATGGACAAGGAGAACCAATGGGAATGATGTACACGCCTACTGGGTGGAAACAGACCACAGTAGGTGGTACCATGATATGGCTATAATAAGGACTATACATCCCAATGCATTTTGTGGGTAGTAGTGGATTGTTGTGTGGGTTGGAGAGTGAGGAGTTGAGTATTGTTTGGAGCTGTGTATATAGTAGAATAAAGTACAGGGGTACCCCGGGTTACGAAATTAATTCGTTCCGCCGCCACTTTCGTAACCCGGAATACTTCGTAAGGCGAAAAAGCCATAGGCGCTAATGGGGAAAAGCCGCGATTTCGTGTGAAATAGCGCCGAAAAGCACCAAAAAAATTTTCGTAACCCGAAATAACCTTCGTAACCCGGAACAGTTTTTTTTTAATGGATTTTTTTCGTAACCCGGAAATTTCGTAAGGCGGCGCATTCGTATCCCGGGGTACCAGTGTAGATCTTTTATAAGACTACTGAGTTGTCTGGTGTCTTGGGTGAAGCTACAAGAACCAGCAGGACCCTGGTGAAGAAGGGTGAAGACTTCTGTGGAGGCAAGAGTGAGAAGGCTTGGAGAGTTTGTCGGGGTCTTCAGCCTGTTCTCTGCAACTCTTGCAAAGATACAACAACTGGCCAAAACTGGTCAGCGTGGTGCACAACCAGGTGGTGAGTTCCAGGCCAGGTGAAGAGCCACAACTCCCATCATCCCTGACAGGTGGTGGTGTTTTCAACTTATGGGTCCAGAGCACCCTCTCTCCTTTCTGAGCACCAGTTCCTGTTGGTCCGAAGGTGAAACTGTCATGGGGACAAGCTTTGTCAGAGGGGAATTTCCATTGCCATCCTCTGAGGCTGAGAGAGCATGACTTGTGTGAGTAGTACCTTCAAGTTGTTTCTGACTTATGGTGAAACTATCATGGAGTTTTCTGGGCATGTTTTGTCAGAGAGGGGTTTGCTATTATTAGCCTGAGGCTGAGAGATTGTGCAATGGGTCCCCCCCAAGACAGAACTCCTCCTGGAAGTCTCTAAAAGATTCGCCATCACTGTCCTAGCTGCCCCAATAACCTCCTTAAATAATCAACTAAAGCTCTGTCCCAGGTTATGTCAGGTGCATTTTGTTGGAGCATCTGCTATTCTGATTCATTCTTAAAGAGACAGTACCTTAATCTCAAGGGCATTTGAAATGAGCTCTTTGTTTACTGTTCTCCTAGTTGGATCTTGTTTTACTGCACTGTTGTTGCTGTTTATTGACTCAATGATAGAGTTTTAATGTTGTGATTATATTTATATTTGAGTTGAAAACAACATTGGGAGTGACATTTTGCTCTTAGAGCAAAAGGGTGATTTATACATGTTAAAATTGTTATATCAATAAGGAACCGTAAGGAAGAAGTGAAATATAAATCATTAATTCATATAGGCAAGGAAACTAAGGGATTTTGTTCCAGTTGTTTTGTAAATTTAAGGGTTAACTCTTCAGATTATGTTCCAGGAAGTTAGAGTCAGTTTGTACAATGACAGTTTACTTTTATTTTCTGACATGGAGAGATGACAGTATACTTCTCAACAAAAGTAAAATATTAAAGGAATATACCAAGTAAAGAAAGACTAGATGATTTTCAGTAGATTTCTGCATTTGTAAGTAAATAAAGGCAATTAATAAATGTGAGTAACCGTGTTTCAAAAATTGGAAATGCAAACATTCTAGTTCTGAACAAAACAAACAAATGGCATGGGAAGGGCTTTATTAAAATAAATTGTTTCTAGAGATGCTCTTTGGGTGATGTTGATACTATCCAGTTTGCTTTAAAAAGAATGAATAGTGTTCAGATTTATACTTGCATTCCTTGAAGTTGCATGGGACCAAAGCTCAAACCTGGCATAAAACTAAGGCACAGGTATGAGATAGCTTGTGACTCAGTGGAATGTACTTCCTCAGCATTCCTAACCCATAGCATTCTGAACTGATAGGGCACCGAACGGGAGTGCCAGATACAAGCCTTTGAATTTCTAATTTCCGTTTTGGCCAACAAGAAGAACAGCAACAAAAATCAAGGTACAGTTTCACAGAATCTGGAATAAGCTACTGCTAGGAAGAGGTATGTTAGATATTTTAAATAGTCCTTTTTGACAGGGACAGTGACGTCCACGTGACTGAATGTTCAGCCTGGCAAACAAGAGAGTTGCTTTGCCAGTTTTCTAGGAGGGGATGTGTTTCTGGATAGGGCAAACTAGACTTAATTGCGATGTTTAAATGTGGTAGGGCAGTCAGAGAGGTGCTAGGCCCATCTAAACCAGTGCCTTAAATGCACATATAGCCATAACTTGTGCATTAAGTGCAGTCAGTCCCTGGAGAGAACTAAACTGCATTTTCTACTGTAGCTTGAAGAAATAATTTGTTGCTGTTGTGTGCCCTCAGGTTGTTTCTGATGTATAGTGACTCTATCATAGGTTTTCTTGGAAAGACATGTTCAGAGGAGGTTTGCCATTGCCTTCCCCTGAGGCTGAGAGCATGTGACTTGGCTAAGGTCACTTAGTGGGTTTCATTGTTGAGCTGGGAATCAAACCTGGTCTTCAGAGTCTTAGTCCAGCACTCAAACCACTATACCATGCCAGCTGTCCAAAAATATACGACTTTAACATTTGGAATTCTTTAATAAAGTAACTGGTTAGCAACTCAATTTGATTAAATTTGTGCCATCAAGTTGTCCAGCCCTTTAGGTGTTCATTTATTTTGCCATTTTCTAAACAGTTTGTTATTAGCTGCAGTGGTGGTGGCTGGCTTCCACTTCAGTGGTCAGTGAATTAACTCTAGATTTTAAAGTTTGGACTAAAGGCTGGAGCAGACTCACCCCTCAGTGACACAGAAACCACAAGCAACACTAATTGGTGATTCTCCCTAGGCATAAATAGTTTGTGCAAAATCACATATATAGGATCAGTGTTAATTCTTTAGGATCCATTCAGATGTTTCTCTCTTGGCAGACTCTACCCAGGGGGAGAAGGTAGCAGTGGCTCTAGTGTTTATGGTCTGTTTTCGTCCCCCCTTTCCTATTTATTTATTTATTTAATTTTTATAATATTTCCATAAGCAAATATCTCCTACATTCTATTACATTCTATTACATTTTAACAGATTATTTTATATACCCCTCAGTGCCCCCCTTCCCCGGAGCCATTCTTTTCTCAGTACTTTCTCAATAAATTCTTTCCAAAACCCCTCAAAGTCATTTCTTTCCCATAGTCCTTTTTTTTACTTTCTCACCTCCGCACCAAACAAATAATCAAGTGGGAGATCCTTTGTTTATCAGAAAGTGAGGTGTCATTGACTCTTTAAGATAGTACACCAAGTGAGGGAAGTGTATCTGGGGCTTGGGAGAGTGTGAGAACTGAAACTCCCCAGACTTAAAGATCTTGAGGTGGGGAAATATTGTCTTTATGAACCTATAGTTTTAAAGTGAGACGCACTTTGACTGGATGTTCAGGTGTCTTTAAAACATTTTTTCTTCCCACTGTAGATGGTGGTGCTGTGTGTGTGTGTGTATGGGTGGTGAAACAGTTTCTGTTGAAAATCTGCCAGGATAGATGTCCTCCAGGCTAGAAACTTAATTGAATTGTCTGATCTCCTTTACTGATGTAGAAAGCAATATGTGTGGTCTCAGGGGGAGATTGGTTTTAGTGATCCTGTGTAAACTTTTCCACTAAGCCCCATGTTTGTTTGTTCTGTTAAGAAAGAGCCAAGATGTTCAGTACCAACACACCTATAGTGTACCCACGTGTACATTTTTCCATCTGTTTTTGTTTTGTTGTTACATAGTCTTTTGAGATGAAGCATCCTCAGATCAATTTACAAGATTATAAAACAATAAAGCTTTTTGCAAATTATATGTTGCTAAAGCAGCAATTGTCTATTCACCTGTCTGTGGCTCGCTGCTGACTAGTTAAATAGTTTCTTTCTAACTTGACCAACAGGTGTAGGTAGGCTGCAGTTTTTATGAGGATCCCACTTCAGATGTGGGATCCCCATAAGTCCATAGGGCTCTCCCACAGCTAGCGTTTAAAGTAGGAAAATTGAACACATTCTAAACTGTGCATTTAAGATGTACTGTATACTAGAAAAATCTACTATAGTTACAATCTACCTACTGGTTTGAAGGGGCAGGAATCCATTTTAAAGTCTTCTTTTTTTACAGACAAGTTGAAAAGCTGAGTTTCACATATATTTATCTTATTGTGTGCATTAGGTCATTCTTATTAATTCTTATTAATTTTAGGGCCATGCTGATTGTTTAGCCAGTCCCAATGCCTAACATGACTGCAATTTATATATATATATATATATATATATATATATATATATATATATATATATGTATACACATATGTATATATATATATATATATATATATATATATATATATATATATATATATATTTGTAGTGGCATTGTGATGGAATGGAATATCCTATACCAGTGGTTCTCAACCTTCCTAATGCAGAGAACCTTTAATACAGTTCCTCATGTTGTGGTGACCCCCAACCATAAAATTATTTTTGTTGCTACTTCATAACTGTAATTAAAAATACTGTGTTTTCCGATGGTCTTAGGCGATCCCTGTGTAAGGGGTTGCAACCCACAGGTTGAGAACTGCTGCCCTGTACCATTGCTTCTTCGGCTATCCGATGTGAGGGAATGGTAGGTTTCTTTTTCCCCTAATGTGTCAGAGACCAGGACCATATTTGAGCCCATTGATTTAAATTGGTTATTTCTTTCCTGGAAACTCACCAAGGACTGAGAGGCAATGGCTTGTGTAACATCAGTCCAGAGACACCACGTTGAGTAACACTGTCCTATAGCATTCTGATATTGTTGTGTCTCCATCGATTAGTTCCATGTTTGTATGTTTTGGTTCATGGTGCATAGCTTCCTCATTAACTTAGTAAATATATGTGAAATGGTCTTTAATCACTTCATTTTATCTAATAAAACCAAATATGAAACTCTGTCTTCTTTCCTGGCACAATAAAACTGGTTATTCAAGGAGTGAAGCCTATTCACCCCTGTGGAAAAAAAAGGAGGGCTACTTAGCTGGTCCACTTGACCATGTTAAAGAGAACATTCAGTAGTAGCTTTAAGGAGAGCTGGAAAACTGTCTGAAAGCCCAGAGAGCAGCTGTTAATCTACTATAGTTGTCCCTCTCTTTTCATGGCCTTGGGATCCGCAGCCTCGCTCTTCCTGGACAGCGAGCAGGGAGGGAACTAAAAGGAGCCTGCGTGCGAGAGTGTGAAGCCATTGAAATACATGCGACCTCAATATTGACAAGTTTTCAGATTCACGGAGGGGTCCAGAACGGATCCCCCACGAATCGGAAGGGCTGACTGTATGGATCAACAGGCTGACTTGGCATAAGGCAGCTTCCTATGTATCTCCTGAATGAATTCAGTTTTAAAAGGATTTTAAAATTGTTGAACTATACTGAAAATAGCACAGTAGGCATATGTAACAGACATATGTACCCTGAAAAATGATTAGTGACAGTTTTCAGGTGCCAGCTTTTTCCTCATGTTTTACACACATCATATGATGCAAAGCTAGTGGTATTGCATAGAAGAGAAGGGGGCACATTGATTGCATTGATAGTACCCTCATGTGATCATAACATTTCTTAAATACTGCTCTGCTAGGCAGCTTCAACTAGTGTAATGAATGTAAAAAAAAATTATTATTTTACAATGAACATTGAAATCTTGTTCGTATGCATTGCATTTGCCCTGCCTTATAAAACTACTTACAGAATACTTGGCTTTGGGCTGAGGATGCCATCCTCAAATATTTGTGTCTTTGTGAGATTGCAGTAACTAGCAATTCTCAAGCAGCAGGGCTTATTTTTAGGCTTAGTCCTAGCCTGAAATAAACTGAGAAGCTGAGGAGCGTTCCAATAACACAGAGTAAAAAGGAGACAGGAAATAGAGGGTCTTGGGGTAATGAGTTCCAGCCACACTCACAGAGAGCTCGGGAAGGCATTACTTGAAAATAGTTTCTCTATGACAGCCTGGCAATTTTTAGCTTGTTATTTTACCATTAAAAGGGAACACACTCACTGTACATTTCGACTGTGCTACAGAAGCTTCTCCCCCTCCTTCCTGAGACCATCTGGCATTATGCATCTTTTGAAGCCTTTAGAATGATATTACTGCCTGTTGACGACTGATCTCTACTTTTTTAAAAAAAACATATGCTTTGAGCTGGGGAGGTGAAGGAATGCAGAATGAAGTTTATACAGTTGTAATATATACACCCAGTGGAAGAGTGCAGAATCAGCCTGCAGGACAGTTTTCAAAGTCAAATATGTACAGCCATTCAGCTTGCTAGAAGTGGAAGAAGACAAGGTGAGAGAGCAGGCACGATTGTGGTTCTCCAGAACAAACCTGTGATTGCTCCAAACCCAAGGAATTATAATTGCTGAAATGGGCCCGAAGCATGGATAGTGAGATTGATATTTACAAACACTTCACGTGGCTAAACAGGGTAAGTGACTCTTTGCAGTCCCAGTGCTTAACAAGTTCATGGGTAAAGAAAACAGAACACATGAAAACTTCCACCTCCTTGGGAGAAATGATGGCTTGTGGTCAGTGAGGGGAGGAGAATGGGGAAATGCTCAATAGCCCTTTGTCTTTAAGAGAAAGAGCTTTGAGCAAAATGATGAAGTATCCTTTTAATACTGCAAGTAATACAACTTTCCAAATAGTTTGGCTGATGGCTTTTAAAAAGTCAGTATGGTGTGTTTTCCTAGCTTTCTTACTAAGTTTTTCTTTGCTTATGTAACTTTTGCATAGATATTTGTATGCTTTTTAAAAGAAATAAGATTCTCTTTCAAACTAACCAACAAGCTACATAGCTTGAGATTTAAGTAATGTAATCCCATGTTGTCTGTCCATTAGGATTAAAGCCAATTAGTCCAATTCATCTTGCATGGAGATCATACTGACCAATTTAATTTTGTTCTGATTAAGCCAAACCTAGAAAATAAAAACATGTTAGCCAGAATTTCCTCTTTGAGAAGTTATTTATGAAATGACCTTTCTATGGAACTGCTTTTAAATATGCAGTAAATATATACTTTACATTAAAAAACATCACATACTATATTATCTCAGTAATAGAACAGAACCTAAGCATGTATTTTGTACATATCTTTGTACACCGAGTTCTGTATTATTTCTCAAGTTATTTTACCAACATTTTGCCTTATTTATCTCTGGCTCTGTTAACAACTGAAGTTTGAAAAGGTTGGAGAAAAGGACTTTTGTTTTTGTCTGAAGAACATATTGCATTACAATGCAATAACAGGAAAGTCTACTCAGAAGTAAATCCCATCTTGTCCGGTGGTGATTATCCTCAGTTGGGTATAGGATTGCAGCCTTAGGTCTATAGTTTTGGATACTCAAAAGGACAGGAAATTGCACTTCTTTGTACAAATACTATGGATGGTACATAACAAAACAATTATACATTGGTTTTGTGGCTATCAGGTGTTAGCAGCTAAACTGAGTTGTAAGATTCTGTATTCACACTTACATTTTTCCAAAAAATAAATGGAGAACCAGGAACATAGGAGTTGAGACATGTACCATGTGTTTGAAATGGAGCTTAGTAGTAACTGTTGATCTTCTTTCCATAAACAAATGTGCTCAAGATGCAATTTCCAGAAAGCCATACTGGAATTGCAAACTAATCTCTGGTTTCCTATCGCAGAGAGGACATTGACACTGTGTAACATTCTTGTGGGAGAACTCATTCTTGAAAGTGCAGGCGTAATTGGGATTCTTTCCAAATATGCTTTTCCACGTATATGTGCTCTGGTAAGGCAGCCTATAGTGTCTCTGTCCTTGTTCTGAGGAAATGAAACTGTGATGGAATTTCAGTAGCTGTAAGTAATTTGTTGTTACGTGGAGGGTTTCTAAAAATTGCAACACCATCTAAAACTCCTCCTCCTAATAGTGTTTTTTAATGAATGGGAATGTGGGTGAGAATGTAAGTAGTGAGGCAGTGGTAGATGGTGAGAATCCAGGTTCTTCTAGATTCCCAAACTGTGGCGGGGGGGGGGGGGGGACTTCATTTCCATTGTTCTCATAAGCTCCTTTGATAAGCAATTAAACATTTGCACAAAGCTGTACATGAAATTCTTTCTTGTACCACATGATCCTTTTGCTGTTGCATGCTTGGGTACCGAGTATGGTGGAAATCTGATACCCTCTGGCTGTTAATAAAAAGCCCCGTTTCCTTCACCAGAGGGGGTGGGGGAGAGAAAGGAACTGGATTGTCATCAGTTCTTATTGACTTATATCAGTTTGTATTGACATTGTCCAAAGCAGGCTCTGATTTTACTTAAGAGAGCTGGGGAGGGGTTTGGGGTGAATAAATCAGATATATTGTTAGTTCTGATATTGCAAGAGCCCAGAGTTGAGTTTCCTGTTTTATTTAGTAATGGGTTAAAATTATAAATTTGGAATAAATGAGTAAATATAAAATTGCTAAGGTGAAATGAAACTTTTAAAATGCTGATGAGATCAACTATCATTTGTCTGCCTTACATGAACCAGCTGACGGTGTCATGCAAGATTTCATAAATCCCATTCAAGCAGATGTCTTTAACAAAACAGTCCTTGCCTGGATTGTTTCCAGCCTCAAAGAGACTGGTTCAAAGGGCAGTGTCAACAGAGGCCCTGACCACGTGGGCGTCTGCTTGGGGCAAGGGGAAACAGAGAGGAAGTAATTGGAGCCAAACAGACAGAAATCTCTTCTTTCATAAAGCAAGCACAATGGAAATAATGCCCCTACGCACACACTTATCAAGGAGTCCCTGGTTATAGGTAAGACAAAAGTTGATTATTTGTCTTTAGGAGAGGAACTTGTGTGGAGAATTATCCTTAAAGAGCACTTCTTCTTTTTTTACTGTTGAGTGTATATAGCATGTACTTTTATCTTGTTTGCATTTGGAGAAGACAGAATTTCTAGCAAACAGTATGAAACTGAATTCTACTACTACTAATGAGAGCCAGCATGGTATAGCCAAAATGATATAGTGGTTTGAGCGTAGGTCTTGGACTCTAGAAATTGGGGTTCAATGTCCTGCTCAGGCATGGAAATCCACTAGGTGACACTGGGTGAGTCACACACTCTCAGTCTAGAAAAGCCTTAGGTTTCCCATTAAAAAAGTAAAGGTTTCCCCTTGACATGAATGTCTAGTCAGAACTAATTGTAGGGGGCGGTATTCATCCCCATTACTAAACCGAAGAGCCAGTCTGAAGGCAACTCCGGTAGTCATATGGCTAGCATGACTGCACAGAACCCTGTTAACTTCCCACCGAAATGGTACCTGATTCTGCTTGCATTTGCATGTTTTGGAACTGCAAGAATGGCAGAAGCCTTAGGGTTGCCATAAGTCAGAAATGACTTGAAGGCACCCAACAACAACAAATTACTGCTAATGGTAACAACAACGTAGCAGTGACCATTAGGCCACTGTAGCAGTGACCAATGTTGCAGTGACTACTAGGCCACATGCCTGCATCATTTTCTGTCAGTTGTATGTGGAAGTACTCCATGTGAAAGACCTGTCACAGCTAGGGTTGCCATAGCGCCGGACCTCCAAACCGGGAAAAATGTAGGGAATTTTCAAATGTAGGACACAAAAATGTGTCCTACGTTTGAAAATTCTGTCCTACATCCCTCGCGATCGCAGCGGGGAGCGGAGGTCAAGCGCGAGGGAAAGCCTCCACTAAGGAGGCTTTCCCTCCTGCCTGGGCCCCGGGCCTCGCCGCGATCGGAGGCCAGGATCGGGGCCTCGCCTCGTTCCTGGCCCCGCAGGGACCATCAAGGAGGCGAGGAGCCGGCGGCGATCGCCAGGCCTCGCCTCCTTCCTGCCCCGCGGAGACCAGAAGGGGGCGAGCAGGCGGCCGCCATCGCCGCGGCCTCGCCTCTTTCCTGGCCCCGTGGAGGCCAGGAAGGAGGCGGGGAGCCCGGTGGCGATCGCCGCAGCTTGCTTTCCTGGCCCCCCGCGGAGGCCAGGAAGGAGGGAGGAGGCTGCAGGGAGGCGGGGAGGTTGGCGCGGCTGCGCCCACGAGGCGCCGCCTCCCTGCAGCCTCCTCCGCCCCAGGCCTCGCTGCCCTCCTTTTCCTCCGCGCAGCCATGCGCGGTGGAGGAGGTGGAGGGCAGCGAGGCCCCAGGGTTGCCTAGCAACCCCGCTGCAACCGGGCTTTTCCTGGTTTTTGGCGGCACCCGTGCCGTGACCGGGCAGGTGCCGGCAAAACCGGGAAAAACCCGGTTGCAACCGGGTTATGGCAACCCTAGTCACAGCTACCAGGTTCCTGTTTAAGAGAAATATAAAATAAATCTCAGAAGTCTTAGCATCATTCATCAAGTTTGCATACCGTATGTTCTGTCATGTCTATGTTGTTAAGTATAATATATTAGTTGTGTGATGATTAGTTTGGTGGGTGCGATTTAGAACAATAACAGTGAGGTACTAGTTGGCCACAGAAATAAACTGGAAAATGCAAACAAACATTCTCTCTTGTCCTTTGAAATCTGAGTGCATATTATTAACTATATCCAGAGCCTTCAGAGTAACCTGTGAGGATGAGCTGCTGAACAAATAATTGGATGACCATTTTCTGTTGGCTCTTCCCTGTTTCCTTCTGTCTGTTCTCATTAAAAGAAAGTTGGAATATATTGAACATGTCTCATGTTTGCTACACATTTCTGTACAAGTAGTTGTTTTTATTGTGAAAGGCAGTGGTTGTCAAACTCCCCCTGGCCCCCCTTTACATCTTTATGTGCATGTTGGCGATCCCCTTCAACAATGTACAGTAGATCCTCAGTATCTGTGGGGATTTCGTTCCAGACCACCCCCTGCCCCTATTCCCCCCAAAGCAGGTGCTTAAGTCAGTATTTAAAATTTAAATGTATCTTTTATGACGACTCCCAGGCTGAGAGGCACTCTTGGTGCACGAAGGGAAGCTGCAACAGCAAGGCCCAAGCACCAGGGACTTATTCTTTCTGCTTCTGCTTCTGATTTGACACAACAGCCTCTGCTTTGGGAGTTAGGCACGTGCACCCCACCACTGAAGCTGGTGACTGCTGTGTCCCATTGCCACATCAACCTCCTTCTTTGAGAGTTAAGAGGGAGAAGAATCCCTGGATTCCTCCTGCATCTCATTCCCAAAGCTGGTTGCTACTGTCTCCCATTCTAACAGTAGCCTTCTGCTTTGGGAGTTAAGAGGATGAAGAATCCCTGGATTCTGCCTGCACTCCATTCATGAAGCTGGAGGCTGCTGTCTCCCATTGACATGCCAACCTCCTGCTTTGAGAGTTAAGAAGCAGAGGAATCCTTGGGTTCCTCCTGTACCTGACTCACTTGGGACCTCTCAGACACACTTTGTGTGTGTGCGTGTGTATGTGTGTTGTGTATACACAAAAGTGTGTGCAAACTGACGAAAGAGCAGAACCCCCTTCGAATTAATGGAATTTATCTGTAATTTGCAAGCATAGAAAGAACGATACTACTGTACTTTTGAATGTGTGCAAAAGCTAAATTATATACATTCGCCTCTCCATTTTTGCAAGGCATCCATTCCAGAACCCACCACGAAAACCACCAATATTCAAGTCCCATTGGCTTGAATGGCGGCGCACCCCCATTGTTTCCTCTTCCATTTGCCGCTCACACATAAGCAAGGGACGCAGATCCCAAGTTCGCAAAAACAGAGGTGCGGCTGTATATTTATGTTTTCAATGGCCAAAATGCATTTGCAAGTTTTTAAAAATCCTGGATTCCATCTCTCAACCATTACACCTCTGATTGTCCTCCTGTCTCTAACCCCTCAGATAAGCAGGGGTCTCCTTTACTCCTTTCTTATTTCAATCCACCAATGTTTCAAATATCACAGTCTACATAAACCATAGGCCTCTGCCAGGAGTATCTTATTGCTCTTTTTGCATTATATTCTGCTTTTCCTCCTGAAACTGGAACGCAAGACCTCTCTCTCTCTCCCTCTTTCCCCCCCCCCTCTCTCTCTCTCACACACACAGAGATGCAAATCAAAATATAAGTTGTAATATGGAAACAAAACAGATGAAGTTATAATATAACACAACTGAATTAAAAAAATAAGTTAATCGCCTTCTTCAAGCAACTTCAACTAGTTGCCAAAAATCAACCCAATTTTTAAAAAGCTCTGTTACAGCCAGCGCAATAACAGCCATCAGCAACACAATGAAAGAGACAACCAGCCATCTCTTGGTAGGGATTTCTACAACTCTGGGCCACCAGCAACCAAGAAAGCCCTTTCTTGTGTCCACACCAAAAGGGCTTCTAGGGACCTGTTTGGCTTTTGAGAGCTTACTCATGTATTGACAGTGTAGCAGATACCCACTACTCCTTGTCTATAGGAAATATGTGTGCTTTTTCTTACACACACAGGTTCATACTAGCTAACATCTAAGTCATTTCAGAATCCTGTGATGTATGCCTTCACCTTTTGTGATAAGTTCTCCATTTCCTGTATGGAACTACTTTTTGGAAGTCGTGCCTGTTCTAGTTCTGAGGGGTAGGCCCAGAACAGCTCTTCTAGCTGTGCCCATCCTTAGCTCCACTCTCTGCAGTCCAAGTTTTCATGTTTATTTGGAAAAGTATAGATAACTGTGCAGTCTCTGTTGGACTCAGGAAAAGGTTTACACGTAGAACATAATATTCTTTAAACACTGCCAGTAAACAGTTGCCAAAACTTCAGAAATGCAAAAGTGCTAAAAGCAGATGTTGCAGTATTTTTTTCTCTCTCTCCTGTACTGCTTGAATGACCACAAGAAGTTCCTCACATTGTAGCCATGGCAGTACTTGGTCCCAGTATCATCCACACATGTATACCCTTGGGTTATATGACTATTTATTATGTTGTCATTACCATTGCTATAAAGATAGCCAATATTATAGAAGATGCTGACTGAAACAGAGCAGATGTTTGCTTAGTAGGTGAGCTTGTCTAGACTGCATCTGTCTATTCTTATTAAAGCATGCAGTAGCTGATGTTTTGGCAGAGCTGATATTTTCTCTTTGGATTACTTTCTCTAATGTGGATGTTGGCTAATGTAGCTTCTCAGTCTGGGATATTTTAGAAGAATAAATTAGAGTAGAAGGCATGGTAATACATTATCTATTTATGACTTAATGCAGAATAAATCTTCATCTGGAACTGAGTTGAAAGAGAGAAAAAACCTATTGCAAGTAACAGGCAAAATACACCTGCTGTTTGAGTTGCTTGATGCCTTTCTATTAGACAAAAGGTTATTTACCTTCAGGTTTGTCTTGTTATGGATTTTCTGTGTTATTGATGTCAGCCCAATTTGTGATCAGACTGGGAAGATATGTCAGATGAGCAAATTTATAAGCCAATCCATAAGGCCTTTTTCTTAGGAATAAGACCCTTTGATTCCCATGGATGCTACTTCCAGGTAAGGATGTGTAAATACTTGCCTGTCACCTCTGCTCCTGGTGATTTCTGCATGATACTGATCTCAAGACAATTTCATAACCTGTATGTAGTTTCAAGTACAAATGTATAGTCCTAGGCTCCAAATTCAAATCTAACTGAGAAGCTTGGACAGACAATGTCTCTCAAGCTAACCTTCCTCACTGAGTAGTTGTGAGGGAAAAGGGGATATTGGGGGGGGGGGGGACAGGGGCAACCATGAATGCTTCCTTTGAGCTCCTTGACACAAAGGTTGAACATACATACTCTGGATGTCCTAAGGGAGGTAGCTTTCTCATGTTACCCTTCCACAGCTTGCCTGCAACATGTTTATCCTTGGGGAACACTTGTGATGTATCAGAATGCCAAGAATGCACTAAAAGAATGCACTAATTATAAATAATTCTACCACTATGTGACGCTGTACTGTTCTGTCATTTAATTTGTATTTCTTTTATTATATCATATTTTTGTTCTGTGTTAATATGCAAATATTAAAATATTTAATAAAATAACAATATATAAAAGTTAGTGTTAATATGCAATGTGATTTCTTACAATTCATAGGCTATTTTATTTATAAATTACTCATAAACATACAAATATTTTTTAAACAAGCTTGGCCATGATGAATCTTAGGATCAAACTAGGACTGTCACCTCACAAGCTAGATATTGGATACATGCCTTTTAAAATTCCCCTTTATAATAAGAAGTGGCACAGCCATGCTCCCCCCCCCCCCCGTCTCTCTTTTTATGCTCCTTACCTGCCTGTCAGGTGTGTTTGGTATCTTGCCTACCATAGAAGCAGAGTGGAACAATTGACAAGCCCAAGGAAAGGAGTGGTGGACCAGACAGGGCTAAAAGGCATGTATCCAATGATCACCCCTTGAGTAGGACATCCATATAATACCTTATGCATTTTCTACTTTGAAAAGGAGGGGCATTTGTAGATTGCTTATGAGGTATGTGTGTGTCTGTGTCTGTGCTGGGATTGTACTTATGGGTAGCAGTGGTTTGACCTTCCAGCTCGAAACTTATTACCTGTTCTTTGGAACATCTATCTCTGACTCCTCCTCCCCACACTTTGGATTCTCAGAGAAGAAGTTTTAGCTTGGTGATTAAATTCTAAGAAATGTGGGAGATTAAATTCCACTTTAAAATCGGCTAAAAGGTTTGTGGTTTGCCAGTCTTTGCTGAGAAAACGGTAAGCTATGTAATGCATTCATGTTATGTTCATATAACTATTATTATACTCTGCTTTGAAGTTCTGCTCTGCATCTAACAATATAACAGCTTATTTAATTTCTTGCATTAAAGTCTATTGTTTTTTTAGTCCCAGGTGAGTCACCATACTTCAGCCAGTAATGAAACCTATCAAGAACGTCTGGCGAGATTAGAAGGTGATAAAGAATCTCTCATACTGCAGGTATGTACTATATGGAACGTTCAGTGGGCTTTGGAATTGCATCAGTATCCTCATTAATTCACTTGTAGATTAAAGATAACAGTAGAAAAAACAATTTACAATTTATTATTTGAAATATTTACACTGTTTTTCAAAACAACAATCTTGATTATTATTTTTTATAATGCCTAGCTGTGAAAGAATTTTGCAATTAAGCAATATGAAAATGAAACTAACATTTAAAATGTTCTGTATTATGCTTTGATGGAAGGCATGGGGGCGGAGTCAGGGCATGCGTCGTGCCGGCCTTTATTGCTGGTCTGTCGTGGCTGTTACTTGCTATGGCTTACTTTTTCTTCTGGGGATATGCATTTCCTTTTGTCAGTTCTGCCACAACCCTGCCTGAGGCAGCAGGCACCTCAGTGCTTACCAAAATTGAAAATAATTTTTGTCCATATTGGGTAGTGTAACATAATAATCATAATCGTATTTATTTCTTACCCGCCTATTCCCACAGTTTGAGGCAGGGAGAACAAAAACAAATAAACAATGCACAGCATCAATTAAAACACATTAATTAAAGCATTTAACAGTTTAAAAGGACAAATGAAACATACACATTCTAAAACAATCCACAGTTAAATTTGTAGTACTTCTTGTTACTTTTGTCTTTGGAAGAAGAGAGAGGTACAGTTCTTTCCAAGCTTGCTAATACAACTTTGATATTTTTCATTTCTTCTAAGAAAGACCAAGAGTTTTTCAACCTCTGTTTTTCAAAACAAAGTATATCCGGATCCTAATGATGGGCTTTTAAAATTCTGGATATAGCCACACTGCGTTTGCTGGATCCTAAAAGCAGCATTTTATCCTGGTTAGAGTGTGCAAACCAGGGCTTGAAGACAACACATTAAAAGAGCTGCTGTGCATATGTCAGTATCATAGGTCCTGCCATGCTTGTTAGCCATACATTTATATATGCTTTGTAATACTGGATGATGGGATGTGTCACACCATTGGTAATGCCGGGTAAAAGAATTGTTTAGCATTCAAGGTTCTGGGTAATGAGCAGATGTGTGGGAAGGAGGAACTGGACTAGGAGTTCCTAAGATAAGTCCTGGAATGTGAAAAAGCTTGGAATGGGACAGAAGGAGGGCCAGCTCTGGGAAGACAGAATATTTGGGTTTATAGATGTGGTGTAGGTCCACAAAAATGGCTGAATTACTATGTGATTTTAATATACTGTGTAATTGAAAAAGCTTCAGTCCTGACAACATGGTTATGCTGTGATGAACTCAGTTTTATGAATAAAGCTTTCTAACTTGTTTTCTAACTTGTTTTATGAATGGAGGTTAACCAGCACATAGCAGCCGACAATTAAAATAACATGGTGGTGATATGTTCCTTAAGAGCACTACTGTTGATTAGCTGTAGTGGACAACAGCTTTAAAAAAAAGTTTCACATATTCACTGGTATCTTGCTAGTAACATACCAGGCCTAAACTACGAAATACCCAGGTTACGAAATTTTCGGGATACGAAAAAATCCCATAGGAAATCATTGTTCCGGGTTACGAATGTTTTTTCGGGATACGAAGAAAATTTTTGGTGCTTTTTTCGGCTTTTTCGCACGAAACGCGGCTTTTCCCCATTAGCGCCTATGGCAATTCGGCTTACGAAGGCTTTTCGGGTTACGAAAGCGGCCGCGGAACGAATTAATTTCGTAACCCGAGGCACCACTGTATGTCTTTTTTTTTTTTTTTTTGGTCACAGTAGAGCTGGGTATTCTCTTCCACCCTCCTCAGTAACCAAAACTCCCTCTTTCCTTCACTGGTTACCCACTGCACCCCTCCCTGGCCATTCTGTTGCTGGTGGAGGTCCAGTATCATTGAGGTGTCTGAATATGTCCCCATAGTCAGGTGCAAACTGGTGATATTATCTGCCAAAATCTCAAGGACCTCAGTTTCTCTCAGAGGATAATGAAATTGCACTGTGTCTGGCTACAGGGGCATAGCTGGTTTTATTATCTTTCCCAGCTTTCCATCAGGCACAGAATGGCCATGAAGGCAGGAATGGCTAAACAAGAATTGGGGACATTGCAGTGGAGAGATGTAGCATAGTTTTGCCTGCAGATCAGTTACAATGCGCTACAGTATCTTGGTTGAAGTGCAATAGTATGTCACAAGAGGAACTGAAGCATGACTTATACTATGTTTCATACACTGTACTCTGGGTTAGTACCTGGATGGGAGACCAGTAATGATTATCAGGTACTGTGAACTATATTTCTGAGGAAAGAACTGGTAAACCACCTCTGAATATTCCTTGCCTAAGAAAATCCTATGAAATTTGTGGGATTGACATAAATCCACAGGTAACTTGAAGGTACATACATGCACACTCTATAGTCCTTGAAGAGAAGAACTGCTGAGACTGAAAAAAACAATATATATTTACTTAACTGCAGTACTAAATATTTGTTTGTTGTATGTTTAATTACATTAATTGCTCCATAGAAGCTTCTACAATTAAGCTATTGTGTGTCATTTTGCTATAAATCTGTTGATTAAATTTATGATGTCAGTGTAATTTAAGACTGAAACAGATGGCCTTAAAGGGGCAGTGTCATGCTGTCCCTTTGAATGCCAGATTGGGGCCACAGCAACTGCATGCCGTGGCCCCGATCCAACGTTTATCCACCCCAAAAATAAGGGGCAAAATACCACTCCTTTTGGGGTGGGAAAAGGGCACTCTTGCTGCCGCTGCCGCCGCCACAAATTTTCAGCGTTCCGGTGGCATGGCATGTGTAAATACCATGCTGCCACAATGCCATGAAACCACTACATGTGCAGTCATCCATGCGGCTTCCCGGCAGCATGGGGGTGGCATCAGAGTGTGTGGCATCTAAACGCCATGCTCAGGCGCCGCCCCCAACCCAGAGCTTACTGCCAGTCTGTTTGCCCCTTAGTGAGCAGTGTCTGATATTCACACAAGATTTGGATTCAAGTTTCATCCCTGCTATAAATATCTCAGGACTTGCTTTGAAATATTTACTCTAATGCAAGTGCTTAGCAGCACCCTGCAAAATAGAATAATTCTAGTTATAAGCTTTATATTCCAAATGGACATTGTTTATGTTTGGAACTTGACAGATCGCCTGAAGATGGGGGTGGGGGGTGGGGGGTGGGACACTTTGCAAAATGGCCTAAGAAGAAAATGTGAAAGTTACCTAAGCGATCATAAATCCTGCGAATCATTTTCCTTGGAATAAAATGTCCCTCTTGAACAGTCTCAAATCCCACTCCTCAATATGATTTTTTCAGATCCAGTGATCTTGGATTAATAATGCAGTTATATGCCAGAAAGGCACACAATGTCATATGAAAGTCAGGTGTACAAAATGTGCAGATAAAAAATGTATTTGATGTACAAAAATAAACATTAGATGCTCAAAGTATGCTGTGACTAATAGACTTATCTGACATATCCCATACCTCATTCACTTATTTGACAGAAGATAAAATAAGTGAAATTCTGTATAAAAATTAAGTAATTTAATTATTTAAAATATATAAATCATAATCATAATAAAATTACATGTATTTTAAGCAAGTGATCGAAACCACTTTTGCCATAGCATTTCTGGTATGATTGTAAATGCTGGACAGTGACATGTGCTGACTGGAAGAAAATAATTTAATTTGAAGTGTGACATTGTGGACACTGTGGACTGCCAAAAAGACAAATAAATAGGACAAGCTAGGTCGCCCCTCTCCCAAGAAGCTACAACAACTAAGCTGAAGTTATTGTACTTTGGACATTTCATGAGATGACATGATTCATTAGAAAAGACAATAATGCTTGGTAAAGTGGAAAGCAGTAGAAAAAGAGGAAGACTACATTATGGGAAGAGAGACTCAGTTAAGGAACCCACAGTACTGAGTTTGCCAGAGCTGAGTAGATGATGACACGATCTTGGAGGTGTCTCATTCATAGGGCCATCATAAGTTGAAGCTTACTTGATGGCAATTAACAACTAAACAAACTTCCTTGTTGAAATACTGAAGCATTTTAAAAAGTAGAAGTGATGTCTCAAAATAATTTACATGTCCTTATCACTTTTTCTTTTCTCTTCCATAAGGTCAATGATGGAATGTCATAAGGACACAAAATGAGGTCATTCAGTTTGGCAGAGAGAGAGGAATATAACAAGTAGACATGGAGGCACTGAAGATGGTTCCTCTGTCCATACCCAGTACATAATTAGGCTAGGTCTGGAATGTGCACAGATCCAGATGTGACATGAAGGTGACTGTGTCATGTTCAATTTAGTGGCTCATTTTAAAGGATATACAAATAGTAAGGCACTGTGTGTTGAAAGTTCAACAGAAATTATTTGCAACAAAACTGTAGATTTTTGTAGTAAATCATATATGGCTTGTAGTCTGTTGGTATTTGCCTTGCAAAAAGTAGAAACATAGAATCATAGACTCGTAGAGTTGGAAGAGACCACAAGGGCCATCCAGTCCAACTCCCAGCCATGCAGGAACTCTCAATCAAAGCATCCCTGACAGATGGCCATCCAGCCTCTACATAAAGACCTCCAAGGAAGGAGTGTGTTCCACTGTCGAACAGCCCTTACTATCAAAAAGTTCCTCCTAATGTTGAGGTAGAATCTCTTTTCCTGTAGCTTGCATCCATTGTTCTGGGTCCTGTTCTCTGGAGCAGCAGAAAACAAGCTTGCTCCTTCCTCAATATGACATCCCTTCAAATATTTAAACAAGGCTATCATATCACCTCTTAACCCTTTCTTCTCCAGGCTAAATATCCCCAGCTCCCTAAGTCATTCCTCATAGGGCATAGGGTACTAGCCTGTGGAAGAACTTGTACTTTGCCTGCCTGTGTATACTGGCATTTGGCTTGTGGATAATCTGAAAAGGAAGGGGGTCACATTATTCCACTTTAAAATATCTTAATAAATCAACAGAAACTCTCAGCTGTAAGCAACTAGGCATATAGTGATTTTTCTAGATATGACTGGGCTTGCTGTGCTTCATAGCCAACATCCTTCTCCCTAAATCTGAATTACTCAGAAAAGCCTACAATTATGTGCTTTTACCAAAGTACAAAAGGTGTGTCTCTGACGCATACCTCTGCAATATTTTTTCCCAATTTTTATTAATAGCAAACTTCTCAGAAAGAAGGAAGGTGGCAGGCAAATGTAGTGAAGCTTCAAACCCTTCCATCAATCCCCTTGCCCCCCAAGATTCAAGTTTATTTGGGTAAAAGAACTCTGGAGTTCTACTGTATGGTAGGCAGTTTTGTGAACCATCTAAAAATCTTAAATTTTCAGAAGTTGTGTAAAGGCTGTTGTTTTTAAAACTACATTAGCTGTCATTTTCCTGATTACCTTTTGGGTTCAGTTGCTTTTTATGTTTCTGTATGACGGTTCATGTTTTTGGTAATGGTGGGCAACAGCATTCTTAGATCTCTTTGGGAGTTTTTAACTAATCATTTCTTTCACAGCAGCTCCACTGCCTAAAGTTTCTATTCATGTTTAAGCTTGTAATGCTTTGAACCTGTGAAAAGCAGAGCTCTGCCAGTGTTAAAACATGTCTTTTGCTCATTACGTTATTTAATAGTTACAAAAAGCTTTATTGATAGGTAAGAATGTGGTGTTGTAAGAATGAAGTTAATTGGTTGGCTACCCGAAGAACCTTTTCCTTGTGTTGTCTGCTGTTTAAGGAGAGAAATTTTGGCAGAAGCTGAAAGGGCGCTGCATGATCGGAGCCTAGTTAAAAAAAATTAACAGGATTCTACAATAGCGTTTTCCTTTGAAAGATTATATGCTGAAAATACTAATATATGGGTTTCAGTGGTATGTTATAGTTTTTCTGGTTTCTCAAGAAGATGGTCTCTCCTTCCTCCTCCTCTTCCTCCTCTTTTTTTAAACTTAAGAAGTTCTAACAATCATTTTCAAAGTGTAATGTAATAGCTTTTTAAGGTAAGAAACAAAATTTGTCGTTTTGAATTTAGTCAGTCGTTTAAGAGCTTCCTATGATCAGGTAAATGTAAATAATACCAGGAGGAGTAGAGAGTGTGCTTTTAAAAAGAGCCAATGTAGCATAGAGGTTATAGTTTATATTTAGGCATGGAAAGATGTGGGTTCAAATCCCCATTTGGGAGTTGAAAAGTTCACTTGGTTACCTTGGGTCAATCGGTTGCTGCCTCTCAGCTTATTCTATCCCACCAGGTTGATCTGAAAATATGGAGGGATTACCCCATACCATCAACCTAAAGACAGAAGAGTGTGGAACTGATATGTGTATAGGTGTGTGTAACTATAATGTCTTTTAGTAATAGAAATAGATTTTATTACAGAAAGTATAAACTGTTTTTTCTTTGTTCTGTGTCTAATTATTATATTCAATTACAGGTGAGTGTCCTTACAGACCAAGTGGAGGCCCAAGGAGAAAAAATTCGAGACCTAGAAGTTTGCCTTGAAGGGCACCAGCTGAAGCTTAATGCCACTGAAGAGATGCTTCAACAGGTAGGACTGCAGTATTTCTATGGAAGTTCTTTACAAACAAGGAAACTTCCTGTATATACCCTGTTCTGTCATCTCTTGAACCAAGATGGCCTCCAGTCTTTAAACAAACTGATTTTAATAAATGGTATTTGCTTGTTTCACTGTTGCCTGATAATATATAGTTCTGTGGAACAATGCCATAGCCAGTAGGGATGTAAAATGACTCTATTGTGTGTATTATTCATTATAATCCAGCAGAGAAAAGTCAATAAGAGGACTGGATGTTACTTGAAAACCTGTTAGCCTGGTTGTGGTTTTGTTTTGTTTTTTAAGTTATAGAGTTTAATTCAATAGAGTTGGCAGCTTAGAAACTGTTCTTGCATAGTTTGAACCTGAAAGTAGAATGAGATTTAAAATGAACAAATTTAAAAAGCTGGGATATTTGATTTCAGGTGTTCACATTGGTGCTATTCATTTTAATTGAGCATGTGTGTAAATATGTTTCCTTACTCCATTGAGTTACAGTACATGGGAAACCCAACCCTTCCTATTTTTCAGTGCAGCAAAGAAACACACACACACACACACACACACTAAGTGTGGCTTATGTATTCAAATAGTAGTAAGAGTTAATTTATAAAACAAATTTTGAAGAATTTACTACTCATGCTCCCCATTCTTATAATCTGAAAGTTCTAGCTATGCATTTTGATCATAGTGTACTTAAAAACTTATTCTATCCTGTGTTGTACAGAGAAGATTTGGTCAGATTTGGGGATCATACCCCTGCTGTGAGGAAACACCCCTCCATGTTCTTCCTGCAGCACTGGCAGTTGATAGAGCTTCCCAGGCACATATCATTCGCATTTCTCCAGATGTACATGTTTTCTACTTCAGATGTTTCAGGAAAACCTGTGGTCAGACTGCAGGCAGTCTTTTTCTCAGGATAAAAGCACAATGGTATTTTTCCATTCCATGTGAAGTGGCATATCTAACAATATTTGGTAATGTCATTTGAAAGAAAAGTTTAATTTGAATTTGTGGTTGCAAAGGACACAATCATAGCAATTTGGGGACAAACCCTAAGAGAGATCTGTTTTCTCCCATGGAGTATCTAAAGTGCATACTTTTTTCATGGTGCTGAACTCATTAGAAAGCCTTTGGTAAGCCATGGTCTCTCAGGTCCATCCCTCTATTTCCAGTTCAAGGATGATAGTGATCTTGGTCTACGTGGTTACACATCTTACAAGATAATGCATATGAAGGAACGTGAATGCACAAAATTTGTTGCGAATTTTGTCAAGTAATATTATTCCTGCATAATTTGATGCATAGTAGGCTTGGTCTTTTTCGCTTTCTCAAACAGTGAGACTACAAGTGACATTTTAGTTAGCGTATTAAAAGATTCACATAATCCCTCCCCTTACACATAGCTGACAGCTTTGTGGATTTTTTTAAATATTCTTTTTGGGCTGGCAGGATGAATTCCTGAATGCTAATGAAAATGTATTTCTACAAGGCTATGTTGCACAAATTGCGGTTCGACATGCCAGCTGTCACTACACGTCAAGTTGGTTTTTGGAGGCAGCTGAATTGTGGCTTGTGTTCATGACAAAGCACTTGCAGAATTGCATTGCTGTGAGCATGCTTAAAGCAGACTGTTATCCTAGACAGACAATGCAAATACCCCATAGTCATTAAGACTTTAGTATTCCAAATGTCAACTTTTTGTTAAGTTTTATATTATTAGTGTTCTTAGTCTCATAGTCTACTAGATATTTCTGACTGAAGTTTTTGAATGCAACAACAACAACGACAATGATGATTATGATTCTCCTCCTCCTCAGTTTCATAACCTATTTGATGCCATTGATGACAGTTTTGGAACATGATTCATTCAGATTCTATATTATTACTCCAACATATGTCCCATCCTTCCTCGTAAAATACTTTAATGCAGTTAAAATCTACAATTAAATTACAAAGTATCTAAAATAATAAATTACAAATATCCAAATTTTAAAAACCCACTAAAAGCTATACAAAGAACCAGAAGTAAAAGATAAAAACTTTTGCTTATTGCTCCCAAGCTTGTCCAGATATATTTTTAACTGGTTCCTGAAAAACAAAGAACGTAGAGAACAATGGGATCTCTTCTGGAAGGGAGTTGCATAACCAGCATGCCAGCAACAACAAAGACCTGCCATGTGTGATAGCCTTATGTTTCATACTACATTGGGACATCACAAGCAGAACCTCTCCAGCTGTTATTAAATCCCAGCCAGGGATTTAATATTTGATGGGTTCTTACATATGTAGATCCTGAGTGTTTAGGACTTTGGTTGCTAATACTGATACCTTGAATTGCACACATTGTGGCACTGGGAGGCAATACAGAGATTTCAGAACAAGTGTCATAATCTGAGACCTTCCTGCCCTTGTTAGTACCCAGGCAGTGGCCCTTGCACCAGCTGTAAGCTCATATTGCTGATTAAATGCATTTAAAAGTGTATACAATGGTTGCTTACTGCTAGGGCAGATTTTCATCTTTGCTCTTTTGTGTCTTTTAAGAAATTGCTGACTTTTCCCACAGTTCACCCTGAGTGTCTCTCTCTAGTATCCAGTTACTTGTTTTGTGGAGAGAAGTAACTTAGGTTTCACTTTTGTCATATCTCTTCCAATATGATCCTTTTACATTCTGTTTCACTCCAGACAATGATATCTCAAGCGTGCGATGAATTTTCCCCCCAATATTGTAAATATTTTAATGTATTTTGAATGCTGAATTCGAAAAACACAATAAAAATGTCATACCACACACAGTTCTTCCACAAATTCGATATTTTTATCTACTCAAGTGTTACTCAGCTTTGATTAAGTGCAGGTGCTGGTATTTCAGCACAATTTCTTTTAGTGCTTTTGAACATATGTTTGTGTTTCATATCAGTGAATTAAAGTGATTCAAAAGTCTGTTAGAGGACTTTGACCCCTTTCTTACCCTTTACAGGATCATTGCATTCAGTCACATATTACAACATAGAAATGTCAAAGCAAGATGCAAAAAAACAGTGTGTGATGAGAAAATAAGGTGATCTTTGGATTTAGAATGCCAAAGTCCCATAAAAGCATACTTTTAAAAAAGGTTTTTATGACCCTCACTTTTGCTGGCCTGTGTAATTTTTTTCCCACAACCAATGCCTCTTGTAGCTTACCTTTAACCAATTACACACAATGTTTTACTTACTCTATTTCTTCTTTGATCTTTTTTCTTTGTTTGTTTATGCAAACTTGCTCTGCTCTGGCTTTATGGCATTTCTATTTCAGTTGTTGCTAATTTAACTACTTCTTTCTTCCTGGTTGCATAACATTCTAACTAAGCAAGTGTAAATTAAATAGACTTCTGAAGTGGTCACAGACCATCACACATGATTATTTTCATGCACTGTAAACTAACAAGCTTTTGTTATCCATGCTGCACTTTCATTGCTGATTTCCGCCTGCCTTTTACAAACTCCTGTGGTAACTCAAGGGGAATTCCTCTTCTTTTTTGGCAATACAGGAAGTAAGCAGTATTTGTAATTAGTACTGTGCTAAATTTCTGTGATATGTACTTTTCAATGTGAAAGCTGCTATTTCTAGGAGGTGAAAACAGTTGTTTGTTTTTCCCCACCAAACAACTTTCCAATTTGCATGTGTGCCTGTGTGTGCTTCCCCCCCCCCCCTTTTTTTTTTTTTTACATCTCTTTGCAGCCTTTGTTCTCTTCTTGCTGGTTTAGTCATATTTTTATATCTTGAAAACATTTATTTACTCTAGGATCCTATGCAGTCTGACAATAGGTGCATAAAGTGCATGTATTGTGTATTTGGCTTCTGGGACCACCATCTTCACTTCTTAGGTTAAGCACTACTGGCTACAGATGGGCAACATCCCACAAAGACCAGTAAGAATGTCTTTGGAAAAAGCATGGTGAATCTGATCAAAAGGGCTTTAACTGAATCCTTGGGGGGCTGGCTTAAACATCTGTCCAAAAGCAAACTCTCAACACAAGGGTGTGAATTCTATAGGAGAAACATAGGGAAAGAATGGAAGCTTCAGTAAAATTCGCAGTACGGTAAAACATGAAAACAAACAACGCTTTGGACATCGATGCACAGAGTCTGGGAAACAAACAAGATGAGCTTGAAGTTCTTGTGCAGGGAGATAAATTTGATTTTATAGGTATAACAGAGACTTGGTGGGTGACCCCTGTTACTGAAATATAACCACTGAAGGATATAATCTGATCAGAAAGAATTGATGGAGAAGGATGAGGAGTAGCATTATATGTCAAAGACAAAGTCACTTGTACAGAAATCCATCAGAATGATCAAACTGGACCAGTGGGAAGCATTTGGGTAAAAATAAATGGAGAAATAAAAACAACATTGTGGTAGGAGTTTACTACAGGTCGCCAAGCCAGGAATACTTCACTTATCCTGTTATCTGCTGGGAAACTAGCTCTGCTAAGCATAGGCTTGCCAACAAATTCCTGATGTGCCTTGCAGATAATTTCCTGTTTCAAATGGTGGAGGAAGGAACAATGGGATCAGCAATCCTAGACTTAATCCTAAACAACAGGGAGAAGTTGGTCAGTGGAAGCTAAGCAGTTGGTACTTTAGTTGGAACAATTTCATGATTGTGGGACAGGCCACAGAAGAGTATAATCTGCATCAGCAGAGACCTTAGAAAAGAATCCAGGTTGCAAATCAAGAAGTTCATCAGAAATCACCTAGTGAACCTAAATGAATTCAAATCTGCAGGGCCAGACAAACTGCATCCCATAGTGTTGAAGGAACGTTCTCATATATTTTCAGAACCACTTGCTATCATTGTTGAGAAATCTTGGCAAATGAGTGAGGTGCCAGAGGACTAGAGATGAGCAAACTGTCCCCATTCCCTCCCCCCCAAAAAAGGGGGGAAAGGGAAAAAAGGATACGATTCTGCTTTATAACAAAATGCAGCCATCTACTTCCCATCTGCCTGCCCCAGAAAGGATTTGTCTGGACACACACACGCAACTGGAGATGACCTTCCAGCCACTCATGGTTTTGTGCATAGAGGGTTGGTTTGGCCTATTGGCCCCAGAGCTTGCACACCTTGACATACACTTTGACCGAGGAAGGGTCATTATTAATAATAATTCATAATAACTTATGAGCGGCATGGGGACTAGGGATGGAAAGAATATTTGTGATGTTTTGTTCACATGTTGAAAAAAAACATATTTCCCAATAGTGAGGAATCTGCATTGCAAAGAATAGTAGCTTTGAGAGAATCTTGCACAATTTTCAAACATCCTAAAGTGTTGAAAGTGCAAAGGTAGGCCTATAGTTGAACATAAAGAAAACAAAAATAATGACCACAGAGAATCTACACAAATTTGAATTAGACAACGAAGAAATAGAAATAGTAAAAGAATTCAAAATCAATTCATTCGAAATGTGGTGTTGGAGAAGAGTGCTAAGGATTCCATGGACAGCCAAAAAGACAAACAAATGGGTCTTGGAGCAGATCAAGCTAGAAATCTCCCTAGCAGACAAGATGACAAAACTCAGGTTATCGTACTTTGGACACATGATGAGAAGGCATAAATCATTGGGAAAAACATTAATGCTAGGAATCGTAGAGCGAAGTAGAAAAAGGAGAAGGCCACATGCAGTTCCTGCTACAGAGAGGAGAGAGGTAGCTGGGCAGCCATTTTGAGTGGTGACTGTTTAAAAAAATTTTAAACTCTAGGGAGAGTGTGCTTGTTGCAGAAGGGGTGGAGCTTCAGTGAGTCACATCTGTGAGTCACTAGGGGGCGGAGCTAGCAGACTAGCTCTATATCACTCCTCCCAGAAATTCTTTTTCATCCAAGGAGATCTACAGCAGAGGTGGAGTTGATTGAGCTCACTGCCACAAATTGACGAAACATCAGGGGCTTTAACGTTGGTGTTTTCTGGAGGATTTTTATTTTTAGGAGGAAGCCCACAGTCCTGTTCCAGTAATTTCCTAAGACTTTTCAGTATGGAACCACTGCAGTCACCTGCAACACTTGTGGGATGTTTGCCTTCTTGCCTACAAATGTGGAGAACTTCACATGCACCAAGTGCAAGTTGGTAGCATTCTTGGAGGAGAAAGTACAGCAGCTGGAGTCCAGAGTAGCTATGGCCCGTTCCGCACAGGCGGAAAGTACGCGCTCTGCGTGTACTAGGGTTAGAAAAGGGCGTCCTTTCCAGACGCCCCTAACCCTAGTACGTGCAGAGCGCGTACAAATTGGCAGCACCTGTTCTACACGGGCACTGCCATCTTGACGTTGCGGATGGCTAGCGTCCGCACGTTGCGCAGCGGAAGTGACACCGCAAGTGCACCATTGGCCACTTGCAGCACCACTTCCGGGTCACAAAAAGAAGCCGCTTTTTGTGGCTTCTTTTTTGTTGCGCTGAGGAGTCGCACGGTTTGGCCACTGGGGCTCCTTGGCTCAGCAAATGACGGCACCGGCAGACCGCCCATTTTGGGCGGTCTGTAACTCGCCCACACTTCAGCATATTAGGGAGCAAGATGATTTCCTGGACAGAACAAAACTAACGATCTTGGATGATACCACACAGAGGAAGTTGCTGGGGCAGAGGAGGTCACTTCTCATACACAGGAGGCAGACAGCTGGAGGAATGTCACACAGAGAAGTAGGCCAAGAAGGGATTGTTCTGGGAGCTTGCAGCTAGAGAATCGATTTGAAGCTCTTTCCCTTATCAAGGAGGATGAGGAAGAGCAGCATGGACAGACTTCAGGGACAGAGCAGGGGAGCCTGAGAGTCCCACCTGAGGAAACAGTCGCTTCTAGGTCTCGGAGGAGGCGTGTGGTCGTAGTGGGGAACTCCTTGCTGAGGGGTACAGAAGCAGTGATTTGTAGGCCTGACACGATGTCTCGAGAGGTGTGTTGTCTCCCCAGATCAAAGATCGGTGATGTGACAGATAGGCTGAATAAACTGGTCAAGCCTACTGACCAATACCCCTTCCTTTTGGTCCATGTGGGAACCAATGATACTGCAAGACACAGCTTTCAGAACATCAAAGAGATTACAAGGCGCTTGGTAGGAAGCTGAAAGTAATGAATGCACAGGTTGTCATCTTGTCTCTTCTGCCAGTTGATGGGCACGATCGAGTAAGAGAGGAAAATAGTGGATGTGAACAACTGGCTCTGCAGATGGTGCCGCCAAGAACTATTTGGATTCTTCGATCATGGGCTGCGGTTCCATGAGGAGGGACTTCTTGCAACGGATGGGTTGCATCTCACGCCAGTTGGAAGAAATGTTTTTGCCAACAGTCTCAAGAACTTGATCAGGAGGGCTTTAAACTGAGTTCCGTGGGGGAGGGAGACAATATTAAGGAAGGCGAAAGAGCTAGAGAAAATAGTCAAACAGACATAGAGGAAACAAGAAAAAAAGTGCAAGGACCCAACAGTGGGAGGCAAAAAAACTTGCACAAGCAGCAAGTAAAGGGGACCCATGGTCTGCAATGTCTCTACACTAATGCACAGAGCATGGGAAATGAGCAAGATGAACTCGAACTCCTAGTATAACAAATCAAATATGATATAATAGACATTATTGGGATGAGTCTCATGATTGGAATGTGGAAATAGAGGGGTATAACCTTTTTAAGAGAAATAGGCCAAACAGGAAAGGAGAAGGAATAGCACTATAGCTCAGAGATATTTACAGCAGTGAAGAGATCCAGGACATCAATCATGGAAGCCAGGTGGAGAGCATCTGGATAAAAATGAAAGGGAGGGAAACAACAAGGATGTTATGGTGGGGGGTCTACTACAGACCCCCAAGTCAGACTGAGAAATTGGATGATGTCTTTCTAGAACAGATGACCACACATTCAGAAAGGAGAGATGTAGTAGTGATGGGTGACTTCAACTATCCTGATATTTGCTGGAAGTCAAACTCAGCAAAATCCTCAAGGTCTAGCAAATTCCTCACTTGCCTGGAAGACAATTTTATGGTCCAAAAGGTGGAAGAGGCAACAAGGGGGTCAGCTATTTTGGATCTGATCCTAACCAACAAGGGTGACTTAGTTAATGGGGTGCAAGTGATGGGATCATTAGGTGGAAGTGACCATGTTCTCCTGGAGTTTGTTATACAATGGAAAGGAAAAGCCAGGCATAGTCAGACACGCATTCTAGATTTTAGGAGAGCGGATTTCAGTAAACTTAGAGAAATATTGAGGGTAATCCCATGGTCAGAAAGACTAAAAGATAAGGGAGTTCAGGACGGATGGGACTTTCTCAAAAGGGAGATACTGAAGGCACAATTTCAAACAGTTCCAGTGAAAAAAGAAAAATGGGAGGTGTCTCAAGAAACCAGGATGGATGACTGAGGCGGGATACACACCGCCATATGGTACGTATTGTATACGTACTAGGGTTAGGAAGGGGCGGTGCTTCCGCACCCCCCTAACCCTAGTACGTATACAATACGTACAAGATGGCGCCGGCCCTTCTACATGGCCGGCGCCATCTTTACGTACTGGACGCATAGCGTCCAGACGTGTCGCGGCACTAATGACGTAGCGAATGCGCCCTTGGCGCTTCGCTACGTCATCCGTGCGCCGCAGAAAGAAGCTCCGAAATGGAGCTTCTTTTTTGCTCCGCGCGGGAGCCGCGCGGTTTGGATGCTGCGGCTCCCGCGCGGAGCAAATGGCGCCGGCGGGGGAACGCCGCAAAGCGGCGGTTTGTATCCCGCCTAAGGAACTTTCAACTGAGCTAAGTTTTAAATGGAACATGTATAAGAAATGGAAAAAGGGGGAAATCACGAAAAAGGAATTGAAACAAATAGCTAGCATGTGTAGAGATAAAGTCAGAAAAGCTAAAGCACAGAATGAACTCAGGCTTGCTAGAGAGGTTAAGAACAACAAAAAGGGCTTTTATTGATATGTCCACAGCAAAAGGAAGAAGGAAACAGTAGGGCCACTGCATGGAGAAGATGGTATATTATTTGAGTAGCAAGTGCTAGAGGCATGCACTCATGGAAGGTTATCGATGTTCCTATGCTTTTCATACTAGCTTCCTTGATAGCTAGCTGGGTCACTACTGCTCAAAACAGAATGATTGACCCAAACAGCCTTTAACACAACAACATCTTTCTCTGAGAAGTTATTATATAACTGTTGTTGGCCTTAATAGTGTTTCATGCCATAGAACAAACTTCTGAACATCAGAACTCCTCCCATATTATTATTTTAACAGGTTCAACAGGAAATCTTGTTGGGTAAAATGTCCCTTTAAGAATGGTAAATAATTTCTATGGCTGTAAATGTTAACAAACACCAAGTGTCAACCCTAATGGTATCACCATGGTATTAGGGCTCTGAAACCCAGGACAGGTGTGGGTTGAAGAGAGGAGTTAGCTTGGTGTGTTGGAGAGTTTGGAGAGTGTGCTTGTTGGAGAAGTGGATTATAGCAGACAGTGTTGACAGAAGTTAGAGCTTCTGTTGTAAATACTTTGTATACATTTTGCAACAGGAAGATAAAAACCTCCAAGGGCTTTGGAAGAAGCCAATTGTGTCTGTGCCTTATTTCAGGTTGGTCAGTGCTTTGTTGCCAAATACTGCATACTGGGTTGTACTTCCACACTCTGCTCTGAGCTACTGTTGGGGTCAAGCACCTCAGACACTGCTGAACATTGACACATCTGTTTAGGCCTAGTTTTTGTTTTGGTCGCTGCATGCCTGCAGGACACAGAGGAGAAATCTATCAGCACATCTGCAGTCTTTAGGGAGAACTATTATATAGGTCAGACACTTGTGGTCCCTGACAAAATTGAGAGCCAGCATGGTGCAGTGCTTTGAGCGCTGGACTATGGCTCTGGAGAGCAGGGTTCAAATTCCCACTGAACCATGGATACCCACTTGGTGATCTTGGGCAAGTCACACTCTCTTAGCCTCAGAAGAAGGCAAGAGCAACCCCACTTTGAACAATTCTCACCAAGAAAACCACATGATAAGTTTACCTTTTGGCCGCCATAAGTAGGAAACAATTTGAAGGTACACAACAACAACAATATTTCTTTAAGAACTTATACGCTGCTTCCCAGTCAAAAGCAGTTGCTTCAATACTTGAAGGGATGTCATATTGAGGAGGGAGCAAGCTTGTTTTCTGCTGCTCCAGAGAACAGGACCCGGAACAATGGATGCAAGCTGCAGGAAAAGAGATTCCACCTCAACATTAGGAGGAACTTCCTGACAGTAAGGGCTCTTCGACAGTGGAACACACTCCCTTGGAGTGTAGTGGGGTCTCCTTCCTTGGAGGTCTTTAAACAGAGGCTGGATGGCCATCTGTCGGGTATGCTTTGATTGGGATTTCCTGCATGGCAGGGGGTTGGACTGGATGGCCCTTGTGGTCTCTTCCAACTCTACAATTCTATGATTCTATGATTCATTGCTATTGCATTTCTGAAGTTCTTCTTTTCAACTTATACTGAGAACTTGCCAGCTTCTGACTGTACATAATATTGTTTCAATATGCAGTTTCAAGTTTTTATTATTTAAATTTTGGACAGTTTTTGTGGTGTGTGTATATGGTGGGCACATATATTTTGCAGCAAAATGTCTGTTTCCACTTAAACCCAGGATGCACTAACAATATTCTAGAGCTAAGCAAGCTAGAGAGTGCCTCAATGATTATTAGGCACCCTGCATGCATTTAATCCAGGAGCCCTATATACACTGCCCTGCATGCCATGAAGGAAAAATAGGATATAAATAATGTCAAATAAAAGAATTATTTGGCATCTGATTAATTTCCATTTATGTATTGTCTTCTGGGAAGGAAAATCCTGTGGTCTTTAGTATAGTTTGGATTAAGAGGAAGGTGTTGTCTACCTGCTTTCTTATCATGCTCTGGAGCTCATGCTGAGCATTGAAATGACTGAGCGCCTATGTTCTGTGTGTGTGTGTGTGCGCGTGCACATGTGCGTGTGTGTGCAATGGGCTAAGTGTTCAAACAGACCATCTCCTGGCAAATTGGTGCTTTCCTTTTTTCTTGGATACGTAGTGTGTAAACAGTGATGTGGAAAGCTGTAACCCACTGTCTGTTACTGTGCAATCTTGAAGTGGTGCAAGTCAGTCACATTCTCAGCTGTGTTTTGACTTAACTGTGGTAGAAACGGGATATTCACTTGAGTTGACACGCAGATCTTGTAAAGCACCACCCTTATGCTGCAGTGAGTCTTGCTGAATGTTACTAATCAGGTAGGACCTGAGCCTGTTTTTTTTTTTTTTTCCTAAATTGCTTTAATGAAGAAGTGTATCAGCTTTAATTTTCAGTGGCACATCCTCCTGAAAATATGTCTGAAATGCTGTGCGGTGTAAGGGGAAATCTTTGTTTCAGATGTTTAGCTATACATCCAAGTTTTCTTCTTGTTTCTGTCTTCTAAACAACTTAGATAATGGAAATTTGTGACTACGGTATCTTTAAAATGCAGTCTTCATATTTGGATAAATAATACTTGTTTTAGATAAAATGTACATTTCAAATCAAAGAATACACCTTCTCAGTCGTTGTAAATGATGGCACTGTTGAATCATGTTTGTCCTGTTGCTCTTTTATGATTTCAATTCATTAATATTATTACTTGGAATAAACAAAATCTCTTTAGTTTAAATTGGGACAAAATATAGCAACCTCATTCAAGATATAATTTACAAATTAATATTAATTTAAAAATAAAACAGAAAGTTAATATATTGCATGACTTTTGTTATGTGTACAATAAAAAAGTTATGTATCATTCAAGTTTTTAAATCATTGTACTCTGTTATGTACTCTTTTTTTACAAGAAGCAAAACAAGTCTTGGAAGCTTTCTTGATTAGTAGTAAAATATATATTTATATTGTTGAATAAATTAGTGCTCTTAGTTTGTTAGAGAGCCAGTGTGGTGTAGTGGTTTGAGTGTTGGACTAGGACTTAGGGAGACCTGCATTTGAATCCCCACTCAACCCTGGAAACTGATTGGATCACTTTGGGAAAGTCACGTTCTCTCAGTCTCAGAGGATGGCAATGGCAAACCCTCTCTAAACAAATTTTGTCAAGAAGGCCCCATTATAGGCTTGCGTTAGAGACCCTATAAACCAGAAATATCTTGAAGGAACACAGCAATGAATTATTTTGTCAGGTATATTATCAAAGCATAATGCTTGTCTATGCAGACAATAAAGAATACGGACTGTATTCCATATGCCTGTCTCTGAGCCACTCTTTACAGATCCTTCTCAAGCTTCCTTAGCCAAAATTAGCTCTGCACATGACACATACTATCTTTAACTTCAAAAGCAATAAGGCAGACCTGTACTTTTACTTCTTTGTCTGTATTTATTAATGCTCCCTTCCAATTGCATCATACCGCTGAAATACTCTGTAATTTCCACATAACAAAGTGGGTCGTATTCCACTAATGAATTGTTCGACATAAGCATCTGCTTGAAGATGGAAATAATTGCTTCCACATGTTAGCAACTGCATGATGGCATTTTCTTTAAGATGTACTTCAGATAATTTTTAGTTCAGTAGACTTTCTGGAGCACAACCTTCATCTGGTTAAAATCAAAATAGCATCGCTGAAATATAATGGAGTTTTTACTTTAAAAAATAAATGTTCAGAGAAGGGGTGAACCCATGTATAATTTAAAGGCATTATGAAAGTTTTGCTGCGGTGTGTCTGTGTCATAGATGTCAACATAAAATCAAGCCAAGCAAATCTGTGTGTGAACTAGTATCAGATAGTAAACTGCTTCCATACTGTTTACTTTTTAAACTCACTGTGTAGCATTTCTCAGATATAGAAATAGCAAGTACATTTTTACTGCTTATCAGTAAACTAAGCACTCCCTAAGCAATTTACAGTGTGTAAGCTAATTGCCTCCAACAAGCTGGGTACTCATTTTAGTGACCTATGGAAGGATGCAGGGCTGAGTCGACCCTGGAGTCCCTGGGATCAAACTCACAACCTTGTGGCTGTGAATGGCTGCAGTACCAGCATTTAAGCAGGGTGCCACCAGGGCTCCTTATTATGATATGGTGACAAAATTCTTTTATGATTATTCCTTTTGCACTTGTTTGATCAAGTGCCTTCTAATGCTTTGGACTGAGATGTCTGCTTGCTTTCATAACTAAGTGTTAGCTTCATTAAGTAGTTTGACTCTGCTGTTTATGGCATAATGCAGAAATGTTCTGTGCTGGATTCAAGTGGTTTTAATTTTTAGTTGACCTCGTTTGCATTTGGCACAGGCTTCAGAAACTTCTTTTTGAAGCAAGACTGTTTTTTAATGCCAAGACTTAATCCTGGATAATGTGAAATGCCAGCTAGAAAGAGAATACGTCTGATCATGTGCACTGTACCTTTTCCTTATCGATGAATAATCACAACAACATCTATAACTGAGTAATGGGGGGGGGAGAGTTTACGAAAGAGAGTTTGAAACAAGATTAGGCAAAGGCATAAGGAGCAGATTAGCTATAAACCATGAGATCGTCTTCAGAGTTTGTATACCTCAGAGCAGAGGGGGAAACTGTTGCAATCATACTTCATTTAGTCACTTTCCAGAGGAATTCAGCTGGGTGCTAGAAACGGAATTCTTGTTAAATAGTCCTCATATAGTAGCTTGTTTTTTCATTGTACCAGTGGAGTACTTGAGAATATGGGGAACAGAGAAAGGCAATTGTATTTTGTGGCTTTATTTAATGGTTGAAATTTTATACAGGATTTTGATGGTGAGAGGATCTCATGCTGTTTATAAATTTGTTTCCCCTTTTATGGGCTGAACTGTGGTTATACAGTTGAATCTCAAGTGAGAGTGTTAGATCTGTATATACTTAGACAGGAGATGCCAAGTAAAAGCTGACTGAAAAAAATAAAAATGGACCAAGTCAAATGGCCACATGGTTGTTTACTAAAACCACCAAATTCACCAACTAAATCCTAAACTCTTTGCAACTTAACATGCATGAAAAAAATGAAAATAAAATGCAGAACACTCATTACTAAGCTTTTAAACCATGTTTAAATAATTGCTTACATTGGCATAGCAATCCAACTCTGTTCTGCATTCTACAGTAAACTTGAAAATTCCTTCCTATATGATATTTGTATTATGTCCCAATACTTTAAAAAGTCTTAAGAGTTGCTTTATTTCATACTGGTATTAATTTTGAATGTTTCCATATTCCAAACACAACAAAAAAACCCAAGAGTATGTGTCTCTTAAATAATGTTTTGGATTAATTCAATGGAGGATAGAAATTGTTACTTTGGTCCAGAAACATCCAAGGAACTTGTCCTACTATTATGGAATTCACTAACTGAAAATATGCTTTCATTTGCAGGAGCTGCTAAGTCGGACTCAACTTGAGACACAGAAATTAGATCTAATGGCAGAAGTGTCAGACCTCAAGATTAAACTAGTTGGGATGGAGAAAGAACAGAGTGAATATGAAGAGAAGCAGAACAAAGCTGAGGTGAGTTTTACTTGGTTGCTTTTTAAACTGGTGAGACTGGGAGCAGAATGACACATTTTTTATCTACAGTGTACTGTATATCTTTAAAGTCTGAGCTCTGCTTGGCTTGTTGATATTTTATTATTCTTTTTACAAAGCAGGGGGTGGATGGGAGCAGGACAATTTATTCTTCCTTCACCTTCTGCCTCTCTCTTTTAAATAGAATAGGCTTCAGCTGCTGTGTTCCCAGCCCAGATTCTGCTCCCAATATGAGCAAAGAACTGGATTCCTTGTTCGCGGGGAACCAGCTTTTGGGGATGGGTGGTGGTAGAATCCCCCTAATTATTTACTGGAAATTGAACCACCCTAGTTCCTTCTTTCAAAGGTAAAACAGTGTCCAGATTATGAATACAAGTAGCAGGAGCAGAATGTGCATTTTCAGTCTTCAGATTCTGTTACAGACCTGAAAAATACTTAATCTAAATGGCTCATTTAACAATATTTATTTTTACCTATTTACGGTGAATATATTCAGTTGTTCTTAATCAATGTGAAAGCCCTGATCAAATACTTTTAGGGAAGTATTTCCTTTTGTTTATGAACTGCAGAGGTCACTACCCAGCTAGTTACTCATGCATTTCTTTTTAAGACAAGTATTAAAGTTCTGCTTCTTTAAGAAAACAGTTTTCTATATTGCAAATAGCTTTACCAGTCTTCTCATTACAAATAAATAAATGATGGAAGGGCCAACAGCTCAGTGAAAATGACTTGTTATTGCCAAGCTACAGTATGTGGGTTATGAAAATAACTTGCAGTAGTACTTCCCAAAACAGTGTATCAGGACATGCCATGAAAAATAAATGAAATAAACCAAGCATCCACCCAAAGAACAGACTGCCAATTGCATCTCAAGGTGAATTACTCCTCTGATATTTCCCCCTTCCAATCACTCTTCACTGGATTGAGGTAATTTTCCATTTTTCTGCACCAAGTGTCATTCACTTATTAAGTTATTCCTGATCCAATTAAATTACCTGCCATATATACTCAACTATAAGTCGACCTCGTGTACAAGTCGAAGTCAGATTTTGGGGATTTTGCCATAACCTGTGGTTAGGTCGAAGGTAAAACTTGGAGGCTCTTTCAGTGTGTGTATATGTGCATATAGCAAGAGAGACTCATTGAGGCTTTTTTCTTCATCGTTTTAGCTTTCGTTTCAGCCATATGCATGGGTGGGAGAGGTCTCTTAAACAAACAGCAATATCAATCAACCTAGGACTCTTTCTGCTTGGATCCAGAGAGAAATAAACTCCTCTCTGCATAGCATGGGGAAATCTGAAGAAGCTGCTATCACATTACTATAGTGACCTGTAAATAAGTCGACCTGGGATTTGGAGGGTCAATTTTTGGGTGTAAAGTTTTAGACTTATAGACGAATATATACAGTATTCCCCATAGAGACTGTTGTGTCTCTGCATGAATTGCTTCTTTGTACTCTCCTCCTTCCAGTCAGGACAAATGCATAGATTAGTGTCTTACGGAGAAAGATAAGATTGGCCTTACCCTTTCATGCTCTACACCTTTAGGGATGTTCTGCCGCTTTTAATGCAGAAAGTGAGCAACAGTTATTAGATACCGTATTTTCCGGCATATAAGACGACTGGGCGTATAAGACGACCCCCAACTTTTCCAGTTGAAATACAGAGTTTGGGATATACTCGCCGTATAAGACTACCCCTCTTCCAATGCACACCAAATAAAAAAAAAAATTAAAAATCAGATTTGATTTCAATATGGTAATTTTAATTCAAATGCTTATGACATGCAGGTACTTAGCAGGAAACCTTGTTGTATACAAAGCTTGCTTGGACTGGTCAGCTCTCCCTGCCTGCCCAGCCCTCCCTGTCTCCAAGACTGTCAGAGTGGTAGCTGCTTTCATATGATAGCTGCATACGGCGGGGATGTGCCCACGGCCGTTTTTGAGCTCCCCCCAACATATGCAGCAACCGCAGATTATCCAGTCTTGCCCTATAAGGCGACACCCGGCGTATAAGACGACCCCTGACTTTTGAGAAGATTTTCCTGGGTTAAAAAGTAGTCTTATACGCCAGAAAATACAGTATGTGTTCTTAACAGTGTTCTTAATGATCTTTCAAAATCTGAGCAGGGCCAAATAGACAAGAAGGCAAAGAAAGAAGGGAGGCAGCAGAGCCATGTTGACCTACATGACAAGCAGACAGAAGCAAAATGTTTATGAAAAAATGACTTGCTGTAATCATTCCTCTTCAGTTCTGTCTCATAGACTGGGAGGTGCATCTTCTTAGTTCATAATGATTTGTTGGTGAAATGAAGATATCTTGTAGAGTTAAGTGGGAATACATCCTTCTGCCTATTGCTGCCTTGGGCATTTTGAGAATAGAGTTGTTACGTGCTTTCAAGTCAATGCTCGAACCTCTATGCCATGCTGGCTCCTATGGCCTGACCATAACCTCTTAGATATAGGTTATACATTAGCAATATTGCACACCTATTTCTTTATAGTTTTTCATGATGTACATGAAGTCATTGCTGTATTCTGTAAAGCACAGATTAGTTTTCTTCTGAAATTCTTTGATGTTCTCCATTAGCCAACCAATGTTTGCAATATGCTCTCTATTGCTTTTCCTTTTCTGAACCCAGTTTGGTCATTTGACATTTGTCATTTCATATATGGTAAAAGTCTTTCTTATTCAATTATAAACATCCCTTTACTTGTATGGGAGATCAGAGCAATCATTTAATCTTGTAAGGCCTGTGTAGACCAGCAGTAAGCACTGGCTTTGGGGAGGGGGCCGTGGCAGTTGGATGACGCACTCCCTGATGCCACCCCTAAGCCGGTGTCACACTGCCCACCAGACTACACAGCAGGCACCATTATGACACTCCTTTGGCCCAGCCCTCAGACGTTGCACTCCAAAAGGACCACTGAAAAGTGTCTCCGTGGCATCAAAGGGGCCCTTTTTCCACCCCAAAAAGGAATAGCATTTTGCTGTTTCTTTTGAGGGGCCAAAAATGCTGGATTGGGGCCACAGGATGTGATTGCCACTGCCCCAGTGCAACACTGAAAGGGGTGGCGGCAAGCCACTCGATTCGGGTAGTCGGTTTCATCCCTTAGTAGACTTTTGCATTACTTTAGTTTTAATATTATTCTCTTTCTTCTGCTTCCAGTTATGTAGTCTGTTTGATTTATGTGTTTGGCCATTGTGTCATGTCTATACCCATGACTGTCTTCTGAAAAACATGTTTGCAAGAAATGAAGCAGGAAAACAATTTATTGAATTTTGTGAGCTAATTCAGTAAGCTATTCTCCTGGGTCCATGATAGGAAACCTATGGCACATGTGTCAGAGATGGCACACGACGCCATTTGGCCCACCACCCAGCAGAGAGAAGGTAGAACAGGCACATGACTGTTCCTCCTCCTCCCAGACCTTTCCCAGCCTCCAGCTGTTGGTGTGGAAGGAGAAGTCCCACCTTGGAAGTCCCACCCCTAGTGCCGGAAAAACTTGTAGTGGGAGCACTCAGCTCCAAAAAAGTTAGCCAAATTCTCTGACATTTTTTTAGTTGAGCTCCTACTTTTGCATTCTAATTGCCCATGATTATCAACATTTCTTATTTTGAATTTTAGGGATGCCAGCATAGAATTTTCAGTGTTATCTTCTTCTCCCTCTCTAGTTGGAACATAAAATGGATATATGGATATGTGAATAGTTTCTTCCTGAAGTCCTGTTGATGTAATTTAATCATATATTTTATTATATCATCTGACTGCTTTTTGTCATCTCATCTCATTTACCATCACTCTATTTCTTCTTAGATTTTTATTTCCTGAATAAAACACTATCTAATTATATCAATTTCCTCTTCTTTGAGAATGAGTGCCCAACATAAACCTCCCAGGGTACCAGCCTTTCTCCTTCTAGACACATTGTTTGCACTTGCAGTTTGAGTTTAGCTTAGTAACAAAGGGCTACGCTCCAAACATTTTTACAAGGGCATCTAGTTTATTTGTAAATTTTATGTTCTACTTTTGTACTCAAAATAAGAAGGACGAGAACATAGACTTTGGAATTAATTTATCTTCTGTTCTTGAGTTTCAGAACAAAAATCTGAGTAACTTGATTCAAGAACACAAATATGCAATAGCATGTTGACCCATGCAGCTGCTAATATGTGGAGACCACATCCCTTTCCACACCATTCTTGTTTTCTACCTTACAGATATGTTGAGCTTTGATCATACTGAAGAACATTGTTTTATTTGTTTTGAGAACTGACCCCTGTATTTTTATGTGAGTGTAGATGGCCAGCAGTGGCTGTAAATATAAAGACAGTTACTTGCGATCTTGCTTCTACCATGCAAGTTTATATTTGTTTCTTGTGTCTTTTAATGGGTTTTCTCAGACTCCTGGCTTGATGGTAAGGTACCAGCTGATAGCAGAGAATGATGGCCTAACTTGCATATACCCTAGCATCTTGTTGCATTCTTCACTCAAGAAATGAGATCTGTTAAAGCCTGCAGAAATCCCTATAGCTTTTTAGTTACAGTTTATTTCTGATCATTTAGAATCGGAAGGCAACACATAACTTGCAGACTGTATATGGTCCTTAAGCTACTTTTGCCACCTCTACATTCCCTCTACTGATGCAGCCATTATTAAACTAATAAATGCCATTAGAGCAAGAAGAAATTTTGTCTATATGTGTAGTTTGACACTGAAACTAGGCAGCAAACTGGAGGGGGGCATTAAAACTTGCTGCTGAATTTTGGTGGTGGGGACAGTGCAGCTTGCAACAGATTCCACGGGCAAAATTATCTCCCAGACCAATCAAAGCTGCCGCACTCTTTATTTAGAGAGTTGGGTTTCAAACTCGAGAAGCCTTTCCATATCCATATGGTTCCCATTGAACCTGTATTCTTTAAAGAGAATTCTAGAGCACTTTCTAGAATGCATTTTGGTTCATGTATGACAAGTCTGTGCCTTGTTTTTTTCCCCAAACTAAGAGACCTAGGATGCATTCAAAAAAGATGTAAATAATAACAAATTTTATTGAGCAATTCCTAACATGCTTGCATGGGATTCCAGGTTCCTGAGGACACATTGAAGACCCTTTGGTATAGTAGGGGTAGAACCTTTTCAGGGACAATAAAGAGGTACTCTATTTCTTCTTATTGTGAATGTTCCATTCAAAGGTGGAGTATTAAACTGTGTAGGTAGGCTATGATCATAAGTCAGCATGGTGAAAGAATTGCTCTTGAATGATCCGAGGCACAGGGAAGTAAGTACTGAATACTTATTTTGAATGAATTCGTAACATTTGATCAATTTGTCTAAAGTCTTGCACATATTAAATTTTTTCTAATAACTTTCCTTAAAGGATAATTTTAGTCATGCAACTGGATTTTGAGCTTTTATTGTGCATTATTTTGTTCTTCTAAGAAACTGGTTGTCATTCAGAACTCTTTGAGAACAAATGGGACAAGCACTTTTTGTTTTAAGTACACTAATCTGCTTCATGAGGGAGTCTTAATGCTATGAATCTTAAATATTTTTCCCCACCCCAGCCCTCAAAACTATACTATCTCATGAGACCTGTTGTTCTGGTCACTTGAATTTTCTTTCAAGACTCTTATGTCACAGGTGTTTGTCATTTTCTTTGTTTCATTTTGTTTTATTTATTTCTTATTTAGTCAGTAGTGAACCTGATCAGTGAACTGCAAGAACAGATGTGTAGACTTCAGCTGGAGATTAATAGTAAAATCCAGGAAAGAAAATCCCACAGTAGAAAGCCAAGTATGGCGGCACTTGGTCCTCAAGATAGTACAGAGTCGATGACAGAGCTCCCTACACATGTATGAGTAGCAAATGTTATCCTGAGTCTGTGCATTACTGTATTTTGAAGATCAAACTGAACAGTACTAACCATAGCTTGCTGTGAGCAATTGGTATTAATACAGTATGTTAGGTTTTTAGTAGAACAAGTGCTGTGTTAACAATAAACTAAAAAGCCAATTTTACTTGTCATGGCTTTGACAAAATAACAGTATGGCATGACTTCCAAGTGTAAATCAAGCCTTTGCTTCTTACTCTTAGAAAGAACTATGCAAAACTTGAAGAACTGAACTTCAAGGATCAGATGTAACTGTCTAAAGATTGAGAGAGTGTTAATGCAAAAGATATTTTTTAAAATGTGGATTTATTCTAGGGACCATTGAGTGAGACAATGCTTTCCTAATTGCATGTTGGTTGAAATACAGTATGTTGTGGGTTATATTGTTAATGTGTGTTGAATGCAGTTTATACCATAGTACATTTGTTATTGTTTGGAAAGCTTAATAAGCCTCCAGTATATTAGTGAATTAGAGCCATGGTGTACCCTGAAGGGATATGGCCCAGAAGCATGTTAAGGATATTCCATAACTCTTTGCTTTCATAGGTTTCATTAAAAAGAATCTAGCCCATTTATTTCTGAAGATATACAGTAAATGGAAAGCATGAAGGGAGTATTCTGGCTAAAAATGTCGGCGCCATTCAGACTACCTTTTGCACCGAATTGCAACCCAGTTTAAAAGTGGGAAGTTCCCACTGGTGCTGGGTTTTGCACACCTGGATCGGGGTTTTACACACCCGATCCAGGGCAAATCCCCCTCGGCATGGGTTTTCTGAAAGCATCTTTTTGGAAAAACCCAGTGCAAGCAAATGTGAACTTGGCCCTGATCATGATCAGGTCAAGTTCAGGGGGATGACTAAAGGTCAGGGGATGGTAATTTATTTTGACAGATTGTGCAAATGCTACATGCACCAATGAGGGAACCCCTCATCTCCCTCTCTAGGCCCCTGGCTCCTACCCACCCTTGGAAGCCTCACCGGTGGGGAGCTTGGGCAGAGCACTCCTGGGGCCCCTTCTGCCACCTCCTCCTCCTCCCTCTTCCTGGGAGAGTGTGATTTGGCCAGAGAGTGTGCCTTGAACTGTTACTGTGCGGCACGGCGACACTCCATTTCCCTTTCCTCCTCCTGCTTCCCCTACTGGCTGTCTTCCCTTACCCAGGCCTTGCTCGATCCAGCCATGGCAGGGGTCTTTTAGAGACCCTTGGGGGTCCCCCTCCCCTCTGCCATGGCTGGATTGAGCTAGGCTTGGGTAAGGGAAGAAAGCTGGCAGGGGAAACAGGAGGCAGAGGAGGGCCCAGGACTGCTCTGCCCAGGCTCCCCACCAGTGAAGCCTCAAAGGGCGGGTAGGAGCCAGGGGCCTAGAGAGGCAGCTGAGGGGTTCCCTCCCAGGAGCATATAGCATTCGCATAATCTGTCAAAATGATAGAATATGCGAATGTTCCCAATAGATTTTTTTTTAAAGGAGGGGGGGAAACATGTAGCATTTTCTTTTATTTTGTCCTTGCTTTGTATATCAACCCATGTCCTGTTAAAGCCCTGAGAAAATCTCTTGTCTATAGGCATCCATTTAGGGAAATGAGCTATACAATGTCTTAAAATCATAGACACATTATTTTTGTTCATTTTGTGCAATATAAGAGGATCAAATGAATAGACGGGAAGATATAATAAAGCTCCTTCGTGCATTTCTTTGTTTGAATCCCCATAAATTTTGATTGCTTATCCTGTGAAACAAGCACTTCAGTAAAGGCTTTCTGGAATTTATAGAACTGTGTTTGACCAAAAACCACTTCACATGCTGGGCTAAAAGCTACTTTGGTTAAGCTGATGAAGTTGAACAGAAGAGGAATGACATTGGTATGCCTAACATAAGCTCATTTTAAGACTGATTACTAGCTCAGTTTGTTCAAGTTGCAGTGTTGTCTTCTGAACTTTGCAGAATCATATTTTGGAGATGCATGTTTTTAATCTGTTTATGTTGTCTGGTTTTGTTTTAAGTAAGTGTTTTATGCCTTCCATTAAACAAATTACAGATGTTGGTAGCCTGTCTTTGTCAGAAGAACTGAACTAGATAAAGTGGCCCAAGAGATTTCCTAAACATTTTCTAAGTCGTAAATGCATGAATAAGCAGGAAAAGAAGGTGATAGAGGTTTGTTAAGAAAATAGTTTTAATACAAGCAGGCAGCCTTTAAATTGCTGAAATAAGGTTCGGAGTGTGTTTGGAAGGAGAGGAATTAAAAGAATTAATAGAATAATTAGTCAATTTTAAAACAGCTGACTTTTAGCTGGGACTTTTTTAAAAAACTCTAGTGTGTCACTTCTTGCTTGGACCTGGCATTTGACCTGTCCCATTCCATACACCAGATTAAAAGCAGTGTTCTTCCACTGAAAGTGAGACAAGGAAGCAGTTTCTTCATTCTGCCTTTCCATTTTGATGTGAGCCCATAGACTGAACTGATCAACTAACTACATGATCTTTGATTGGCACTGAAGAGGATTGCCTTGAAAACATGATTTGTAAAATGAATTCATACCATGATTTCAAATCACAATGGTTAAACCACCACAGCCTAGAAAAAGGATTGAAGGTATTGGTGTACTGGAGCAAGAGATAAAGAATGGAATGTGCAAGCCCACAGTTGTTTCCACAAGGATTGCTAATGCAGCACCTGAGCTGTGTCAGTATTGTGCAGCAGTCCTTTTATTTTTGGTACAGAGATGCTTTCTTTCCTAATTATAGGATCTACTATACCATTTCCTTCATTTTACCCAAGACCTGTTCATTGTACAGTGGCCCCTTATTATGTGCTGGGGTTTGGTTCCAAGATCTCCCGTGGATAACAAAATCCGTGGATGCTCAAGTCCCATGAAATATAATGACATAGCAAAAAAGTCGCCGCTTTGATCAGGTTTTGGAAAAGCGGGATACAAATAAACTATATTATATTATTATTAAAATGGTGTCCCTTATACAAAATGAAAAATCAAGGTTTGATATTTGAAATTTATACTTTTTTTAACATTTTCAAACCGTGAATGCTTGAATCCATGTATAAAAAATCAGTGTATAAGAAGGGCCAACTGTATTGTCTAAGATCCTATGGTAATACTTATGTAGCTGTCCATCACAAAAGCAGCATTACTTTCTCTGTGCTCATGCATGGAAGCAGTGACAACCAGACTCCCAGCAAAAAGCTGCCTGTTTCTTGAATTCCCAGTTTTCCAGGAGATTCATGGAGACAGACTTTTGTAGGAGAGATGGCTTAGATAGTCACCACTGCCATGAGATGGACAGTTGTCCAAACTGTTCTTCCCATAGTGCTTTGGCTTTGTGAAACCCTCACCCCTGAAGCCAGGCATTTGAGAAATAGGTATTTTACAAAACACAGAGTTCTCCTGCCTCCACGGCCTTTTTGTCCCTTTCCTTTGCCCCAGTAATGTTTTTCCACATCTGCCACCTTTGACTGCTTTATTGGCATAACAACACTGGCAGAGGTGTAGGATCTCAAAACATTCTTCTTTCTCTGAAATTGTCTAAGCTTACAGAAAAGAAAGAAGTTACTTTAATAAGCTATCAGCAAGATGACTTTAATAGGGATCTAGTTTGGGAGATTATTGTATAGAGATTTTAATGCTCACTAGATGGTTTCATCCATATGTCCAGTCTCATGAATAAGATATATTTATCTTTTTCTCCCCTTGCAGAATTTGTTACAGGAACTGAAGCATCTAAAAATTAAAGTTGAAGAGCTAGAAAATGAAAGGACCCAATATGAATGGAAACTGAAAGCAACCAAAGTAAGCAATACCGCACTGTTTTATATATATTGCAGAGATAATCCAGGCTTGCCACAGGATGTACTCAACAGAGAGAGAGAGAGACAACATTTGTGGTAATCCATGAAATGGGGTGATACATATCTTCTCACTTCCAAAGGAATGAAGCGTGCACTTCCCTTCTTCATTTTGCTATACTTATGAGTTGGGTTGCATCATAGGGAAAAGAAAGGAAGAACTCTGTAGAAATTATTGAGCTACGTGGATAGAATTCTTTCTTAATGGCCCTCCTGAACAATAAATTTCAGTGTGGTGTCTGCCCATTGCTATAAACACTTATGTATATAAGTTTTTGTTGTTTAAAATATTCCTGTCATTAAAATGTGATAAAGATGTGCCACAATGCTGGCGCATATGTGAAAAGTATGTCACTTTATCCTCCTATTCTCTTGCATCCTGCTACAAGTTAGTGTCAGTTTTATCTTAAAAGCAAAAGCCAGTCCTCCTGTGGGCTCCTCCATCCAACCCATTGTTCTCTCATTATTTTCTTCAGGTGGTTGGGGTGGCATTGCTTTCCAGGGCTTCCAACACCAGCCTTTCCCAGGCCGACTTGGAGAATATAATGATAAAACATTGGGTCTTTTACATGTCAAGCATCTACACTGGTGTGTGATGGGGAGCATTTGTTCCTTACCAGCCAGTAATTGAAACCATGATGGCTCTACCAATTCTCTAGTAAAAATAGGAACACCTTGGGGTCAAACATCACAGATCCATAATCAGGTCTTCCAACTCCGCCCTCCCCCAATAAGACATCTACATGGGCCTCTGACTTTAGCCAGTTAAATGGGTGCTGCACATGATACTGGTTCACTTTGCTCTGTTGACCTAATCTTCAGTCTCTCTTTATCCCACAATGAGTTAAAATTCAAGAACTGATGCTGTATTTGCCTTCAGTGGAGTTCATGTGAGCTTCATAAAATAGTTTGGGGAGATGAACATTTAAAACACATTCTCCCAGACTGGTATTGCTTTAATCCCATTTGCATTCCACTCCCCATTTGTTCCTGTGTTGTGTGGTATTTGTAGTTTTTATCAAATTTGCCATCTTTTTACAATCAGTAGGCAGATGGAGACTATTCTTATAGATTTGTCCATTTTCTGTACTGAAAAGAATCTTCTGCCCCAGTACCTTGTGAAACAAACAGCATTTCCTCCCACCTTGGTGTCATTTCTACATTTACTAGTCCTTTCACTAACTTTAAAACACAGTACTACTAAGAAAAACAAAAATTAAGATGTTGCTTGTCAGTCATAATAGAAAAAGAAGCTTGTATTTCCAGTTTAACATGTGCTAAAATGAATTGGCCATGGGTGGGCTGGTTCCAACATGAGTTAGAAAAAATATTGGGTCCTTTCATGAATGCTTGTATGTTTACTTCTTTTTGGTAAGCTAGAGATGAACAGAAAGCTAATATTAATCTGTTGTTTCAGGCTGAAATAGCACAACTTCAGGAACAGTTAGCACTAAAAGACTCAGAAATTGAACGACTACAGAGTCAAATCTTGAGGACATCATCAAATAATGAAATTGCAGAAAGAGGTAATCATGCAGGGACACAGAAATAGCAAGGTTGCTTATCAAAATAAGCACTTTAATTTTTGTTGCTCCCAGTCATCCCTAGTTTGTCATTGAGAATCACATATCCTATATTTTGTTTTTGTGTGCCTTCTAGTCTTTTCCAACCTATGGTGACTCTAAGGTAACCCTATCATAAAGGTTGCTTGGCAAGTTTCTTTAGAGAGGGTTTGCTGTTGCCAATTTGTGTGTGACTTGTCCAAGGTCACCCAGCGCATTTCCATGGCTGAGGCTGGATTCAAACCCTGGTCTCCAAAGTCATGGTCCAGTTCTCAAACTACTACAGTATTAATAGACCATGTTTCTCAGTCATCTAAATAATGCCTGTTCATTACTTTGATACAAAGTTCTTTAAAAGCGTTCCTTAATTTAGTAACAACACAGTTCTTTCCCTATATTCTGATTCAGTTATCTGTCAGTAGTCCTCTTTAAATACGCAAATGGTGTTTGATCACTACATGAAGCATTAAACATGTGCGAAGTAATATTTGCAGGTGCAATAGAGTCAAAACTTTCTTGAGGCTTAGCCTAGACCTCCCCGGACAGGTCAAGGAGACTTGCCTAGAGAAAATTTCAACAATGTAAAGATTCTCCTTTTTTAAGCTACTTGTAATTGTGTATTTCTTACTATCGTTCTTCCCTTCCCCAGTACTGAGCTGCTAATGTCATAACTTCACAAATTTGCCAAGGACTGTTGTTGGTAAATGCCGAACAGTTGTGGTTAATATGAACAACAGGTTGTGCAGGACAAGTACTAATAACTATTTGTAAAAGGCAGCATTTATTAAAAACTATCTCTTACTGATCACTATGAATGTGCTTTGTGCATCCTGTCTAGTAATTCATCAGCCTGAATCCTTAAGTTTTTCAACCATTTGAAGTAGGGATCCCTGTATTATTCTTGCAGAAACATTAAAATACTTCCAAAAAGGTAATTAATTATTTTTAGTGGGAATTTGGTTAAAGATGTCTTGACACACACTAGGAATTATGTTGTTTTTTATATATACCGTGACATTGACATTAATTGCAGTTATTTGTCCTGTATGTGCATGTTTGATATAAAAAGGTGTGCATGTGCTACTAGCATATACTGTTTCTCTAACAAAAGTTGGAAGTTTTAGCAAATGTGTTCCTTAATAAAGCCCACTGTAGCATTTGTTGTTGATTTCAAATGAAATAAGGCTCCATATTCTAATTCTCTTAGTTTACAGTCCTTAATGTTCAACCAGTTTAATATTCTATGGTGTGCGATCTACACTGATGGCACTATGTAAATGACAGCAATAAATCCCATTATAGATGGTGCTATATAAACAACAACAACAGTCCTATTGATCTCAACACAGAACGTCTGAGCAAAATACACCTAGGATAGCACTGTAAGGCTACAATCCAATGCACATTTAGAAATAAACACACATAGGATTGCAGTAGAATTCAAAGATAGTCATGTCAGTCTGGAATATCAATATGCAAAGATATCTTGTAGCAACTTTGAAACTGAGAGAAAGGTTGTAGCCTAAGAGGCTAAGTTTACAAAAGCTTATGCTACATTTTCTTTCCTCAGGACTTTACCTCACAAGGCAGTAAATTGCAATGGTTAATAGAGTCTTGTGCTGGGGCCTCTTTTCTGTTGTTCTCTCAGTGGGAGATCATTTGGCAGGTGTTTCTCTTCATTCATGCAAAACCTCCGTATAAATCAATTCTTCTGATTTTGGGTGATCCTTGCAGGCTTTAGGTGTTGTGTAGGTGCCCTTTGCTTGCCACTGATCAGAGAGAAAGTAGTTCCTGGTTGAGGAGACTAGATTAATCACTGGCAGATTAATTGCTTTCATTTGCCAGCACTTAGTCTATGCCCTACCCAGAAAAAGAGCCTATTTCAAGGAAAGACTCCTTTCAATTTATATTTATTTAGTAGAGGTATGTGAGCATGTGTGTATGCCAGTCTAACTAAGCACACACTGGGCAGCACTGGGTGGTACTAGGTGGTCGATGTCAAATGCTGTATGTGATAGGGTATTAGCATGAACAATAGCTGTAATGCCATAAAGATTGTGAAGGTGTGATAAAGAAGAGAGTAGTCCTGATTGTACAATATAGTACTTTTGAGAACACAATTTTAGCAGGATAAAAGCCTAGTGTGATGAAATCCTTGGTTAGTCTCAAAGATCCTCTTTCATAAGATTGCAGTGTTAGTAAAGCTAAATGGACTTGGTAATGTTCACTTAACAAAAAATTGTCACCTAACTTGTTAACATTATAAATTGATAAGAGTTCAGAGTAATATCAAGAGTAATATATTTCTTATTCTTGAATGCATAATCTGATGAAATTGCATCTAATTAATAACTAATATGTGTTTTTTTCCTGCATACTTTATTTGGCTTTCTCCATTTCTTATCGTAGAGGAAGTGTATAGGCGAAGGCTAAAAGAGAAACGTAAGCCTCAAAATTTCACTTCGTTACTTTTCACACAAAAAAAATTATAGCTAAAGTGCACTTCTTCAGCAATAATCATTAAATGTGTCTCTATATTTGGCTGCTGAATCATAATATACAAGATGGATATTTCACTGCTTACAGCAAACAGACAGTTATTAGAATTAAAAAAATTAAGCATGCTTGTTAACAAAAAATAAGCTTTGAAACAAGCTGTGTCAAGGTTGACAGGCTGGATTATTTCAGATTTCAAATCTGAACTGAATCTATCTAGCATTTAAAAGATGTAGAAAATATTTTGGTCATATTTTTTTTTCTTTTTGAAAGAGGTGTTTCTTCTGAAATATGACTATTTGACATTTTCATTTTTGTCATGAAAAAACAAGGGGGGGGGGTCAACTTAAAATTAAGGGAAAAAACCCTTGACATCGTTCTTTTAAAAACCTACAAGTGATAATGAAAATGTCAACCAAATTCTAAAACACCATAAAATGTATTGTTGCCTTTTCTCCTTTAAATCTGTCTGGTTGCTTCTGCATTGCTTGCTATTTTGTGTGGCTTCGTTCTTGTTCTAGCAGGAGAGAGGAGCTGAATCTGTGCAACACCAATATCAAAATGCTGTTGCCTGTTAAAAGTGTAATTAAAATATATAATCCACTAATTATTTCACTCCCATCATAAAATGTTATAATACTTTGGTAAACTGAATAGAATGGTAATCTAAGCTTTTGCTATTTTAAGGAACAAAACATGAATACATATACATATATCTACTAATAATTTTGTGTGCACTGATTATTGCTTTATTCTTCCCTTGTGTGTCACACTGCCATCTTTCCAAATTATACCTCTGGAATGTGAACAAGTTGATTCGCTACTTTTTTAGAGTCTAGGATTTGGGATAATTTTACTTAAAGTGCATGGGAAATGTGTATTGCCTGCACAGTCCCCATAATCAAATCTTTTTATGCACTGTCAACTATATCTTCTTCCCAAGCTATTTAGATGAATCAGAGTTTCAGTAGAAGTTATTGTCTCCAGCTGAAATATAAAAAAATTAAGAACATACCCACTCCAGCACTTGTTGAAGGAGAGCTCCTCTCCACAAGTTATGTATGAGTTTCAATACACTGTGTCACCTTGTGGTGACTACAGTATGAATCAGGTTGCTAGTAAAGGTAATGGTAGTCCCCTGGCATGAATGTCCAGTCATAACTGACTGTAGGGAGCAGTGCTCATCTCCATTACTAATCCAGTGTTGTCTGAGGACTACTCTGGTGGTCATGTGGTGAGCATGACTGCACCAAAAAGTGTTGTCTACCTATTTATCTACTTGCATTTAGAACTGCTAGGTTGGCAAAGCTGAGACTAGTGATGGGAGCTCACCCCATCATGTGGCACTTGGCCTCAAACTGCCAGCCTTCTGATCTTCCAATTGTGAGTGTTGGCATCTTAACCACTAAGCCACTGCATCCCATACCCAGGTTGCTAACCACAACACAAATTGTGCTTACTATGGATAGTAGATGATCATGAATTGACACAACAAGACAACCAACCCCACTGGAAATTGGTTTCTGGTGAATGCTAGGAACAAGAGCCAAATGGTATATTCCTGCTCACACAATAGGATCTCCTTTTCCTCTCTTCCCCTCTACACCCCATAGCTGCTCCACAGGGACTCCTCGTCCCTTTAGAACAATTATTGGGCACATGGAGGCTGGAATGAGAAGAAAGACATTCAACAAAAGGAAATGCATTTTGCTGAAGGACACAACATTGGATTTTACCCACAGAAATTTTCATTGTTTGTTCTAACATAAAGAGAGATGAACATGGTCTAGATAAAATAAGAATGATACCAGTTAATATTTTAGGTACTTCCCTTTTTACGTATTGTGTTATGCAAGTACCATTTTTTAAACGTTTCTGAAGGGTAATACATACAAATGTTTTCCCTTAAATAATGAGATGTGGGATTTTTCTGTTGTTATTTTTTGGGTTTCCTGGCCAGAAAAAAATCCAGGGGGGCCTGCCCTTGCCGGGGGGCCCATCCCCCCCCCCCCGCCCCCCCCGTGAAAAGCAAATACCATGTAAGCTGAAGCCCCATTCAATAGCTCATGCTCGTGGTGGCATGGCACATGCATGTCACGGGTGCATGCACCATTCAGTGAATAGCAGTGCGACTTCCACGTAAACCGGAAGTTGTGTATGGCGCTCCCGCGTATGGAGCGGGCATGCTGTATTTTGTTTGAAAACAGCCTTTTATTTATTTAATTAGCGACCTCATTACTATCCTGCTTTTCTCCCAATATGGGATTACAAATCTATGTAGGTGTAACACTTAAGAATACTTAAGAAAAATTTCATATTTTATTGCCATTCTCGTTTTGTGTGTGTGGGGGGGTTTAACCTATTTGTTTGAGGGGTTGCAATCCATAGAAATCTTTATATTTCCTATGATTTCTCTAAACAGAACATCTGAATTTAGGGGGGAGTTATTTTTCACTTCCACATTAATGAGGAAAAGTGTGGCTTTTTAAAAACAACATGCTGTGTCTTCTTCCGTGGTGCATACCGTTCTTGAGTTTTAAAGCACTTGACAAGACAGGCAGTGTACTGGTCTTAAAAAAGGATGGTCTCCTTCAGTACAAGTTGGTGCATTTTAAAAAATATATTTTTATTACTTTTTAAAATAAAAGAAACAAGAAGTTTTACATATAAACAACTTACAACTTATTTGTTTTATAAATTTTTCCATCATATTTAAAACATATGTACAATCAATCTATACTACAAATCCAATTAATTTCCTAAGAACACCCTACCCAATTCTTTTCTATATTTCTATTTGTGTATCTTGTTTAATCTTTAGATTCAATTATCTTTCCCCTTTCTTCTCTCTTCAATTATATTGGTTTCTTTTCTTTTGACTCTTAATTATTTTTCTTTCCTCTTCTATTTGTCAAGTGAAGGCTACTTTCCCACTATTTTCCACAACAGTTTTCGTCCATCTCAGAATTTTTGAGTTATCAAAATTTCTCTCTCATATATATATATATATATATATCACAATATATAAGGGGGAAAGAAAAAAATTACTTTTCCATTCTAATATACCTTTTCTTTTTTCATTTATCCGTAATTGCTATAGTTGCTATTTTACCACATTTCTTCCTTATGTAAACATAAACCTTTTCCCATTCTTTTATTGTGACATCTTTTACCCCATCTTCAATTTCTTGATAATAAATCTAATTCCATCATCTCATATAGGTTAATAACCCATTCATCACAAATTGGTGCATTTTGAAGACATCCTCTGAAGTCCTCTCCCAACTATCTCCCATTATAAAGATGGCTACTGGTAGAAGGATTATTTCACACATGCTACCTATAGACAACAACCTTTATATTCTCTCATTTCTTTTTAAATTATGGATAAATTTATTTGCTTCTGCTACCACACTTCTTTTATTCAGCTGTTTTTGTTATCAGTTGAATCTCAGAAATCTCAGTAGAATGTGGGTGTCCATTTATGCAACAAGGTTTTTAATCCCTTCCTCTTCAATGAGCTGTATTCCCCTTCCCCTTTTTCAAGTTCAGAAGAACCACAAGAAGAAAATTAATTTGTGACATGAAAGGAGAAGCTGACTGCATCTGACCCATTGGCAGTTTGTAATATAATTTTTATTGTTGTATTTGCTTGTGACTCTGGAAGTGGCAAGTAGGTTGCTAAATAAATAACAGCATCTCCAGACACTGATATGATGAGAAATCCTAATCTAAGAACAGTGAATCTCAAGCTGTCTGATGTAGGGGACCAGAAGTCCCCCCCCCCCCAATATATCAGGAACTAGTAGTATATTTGTGCCCATAGGCTATAATTACTTTTGTTTTTTCTTTCTTGGAAACTCACTGGGGACCAGTAGCCAGTGGCTTGGGGACTGGCATCAGTTCATGGACCATGACTTCAAGTAGCACTGATCTAGTACTCAGAAATTTCCGCCCATGAAAGCAGTTGCCACATTTAAGCAGAAGAGAGACAGTCTGTGTAGTCACTGCTCTTGGTCAATTTTATTTTTTGTTCTTTAAAGATTGCCAGAAGTATTTCTGTTCAGAGATAATAACATATGAGGATATTTTCCCTCCTAAGTTCTGACATTTTTCTTTTAGATCAAGAAGTACAACGTCTGAAAGTAGGAATGGAATCATTGCTAGCTGCAAATGAAGAAAAGGTAAGAAAACAGTAATGGGCATTGCAGATGCTTGGTGGCATCCTGTTCAGTATTTATGATGTTGTAAGCTAGATTTACAACCTTATAAATTTTGCAATTCACATTTACAATTGTGCATCATTGCCCCACCACAAATGCACCCTCCCCTATGAAATCCACCTTATCAGGTTGCTGCTGGTCATCACATTAGTCACTGCTTATCACACCAGAACTCACTGGTGGGAGGGAGCTGGACAGGTCATCCTTGTTAGTATGGCTGCCTGACCTTTAAGATATGAGTTTAATGAAAGATTTAAACTCATTAATAATCACAAATCCTTTATAAAAACTAAAAAATGTAGATCATAAAAATATTTCTTCTCTGTATTTTGTGAAATATGCCTGAAGATTCTTGCTGTCCCCTTTTCATGAGAAAGATTGGATATAAATAAAGTAAAATGTTGTCACATGCCTTAGACTAAGAAAAAAGAGGCATTAAAGAAGAAGGATGTAATTAGTAAAATGTAGTTATTCTTTGCCCAGCACTTGGGAAATCATAATTATCACTCTTCATAATCTAGTGCTCCATTATTAGCATAACTAGTTTATTATGCTACACACCCTGATATCCTAAAGTTTCTCATGACTCGCACCTACTTGTCACACCTATTTTCTTGAAGGAAGTGCCATAGTGAGAATTTAATCATAGGATAGCCTTGACCCCTCTCAACTTTCAGTTACTGGAAATGACATAAAGCAGGTGATGTCCCATGAGAAGGGGGAAATTACATCTGACCTCTGTCAAACAAGGTGCCAGTACTCAAGCTGGATATCACCCCATGACTATTTCCTACCACAGAGAGAGTGTGTGTACAATTCACCCACCCTGCGAATATGATCCTCATCAGTATGACTTTGGGGAATTGTATGTATCAAGCTTTATTTTTTATTATTAACTTGCATGCCTCTGTGTCTTCATGCTGCATTCACATGGCATTTTAAAACAACTACAGAGAAGAGAATTAGTATCACTTTACTGCTGGTTTCTGTTGCTCTCCTATTTCCAAAGCATTATTATGCCACATAGAAGTCAATTATTGTGGTGATGCAAGCCTGGTGCTATGTTTCTCTAAAGAGGATGGACCTGGATGCATAACTGTCTACAAGAAAAAGAAATAGAGCAAACTTTTAGTCACACAAATAATGGTGAGCCTGATGTACAACTTATTGGGTAGCATTGCCAGATCTCAGGGCCTGCCCCTAAATGTTTAGTTGTTGTGGGTCATCTCCAGGCAGGCGATAGTGTTACAATTTCTCCAGCTTTCGTGGGGGGGATGCTCATCTCTGGGCAAGAGGAAAGGAGTGCAAATCTACCAGTAGAATCGACCCAGTTCTATCTTAAATTCTTATTAGAAAATAAGATTCCTAGTGTGACCTTCGTGGTTTTTGTCTGAGGCGGGTAGGATCAGAAAACAGCTAACTTTTGTGCAAGAGAAAGATGTTTGAAATATGTTCTCAGTACTAATTGACTAATTGTTCATTGTGCTTTCAATTTATTTTATATCTTGTACAATGATTTTACTGGGTCTCTGGACTGTAATAAAGAAATGAACTGAGTGCAAATCTTCAGCTCAGCTAATAGAGCATCAATTTGCTACAGACTGTAAAGTTTAATGGATATTATGCTGCAACATGGAAAGATTTCTATGTGAGAGGGGGTTGTCTTATGTATTTACTTACTAAATTTTCTTGTTTCTTCCCGGTCATGTGATGCCAGGGCTCACCCTCATTCTGCATCTACCTTCTGGCTAGAAGCAAGTAGGCAAGATTAGAAGTTCCTTATTTCATCTTCCTGAGTCAGTGAGAAGAAATAAAATCATTTCGTTTAACCATGATCTAGGAACAGCTGTGTTAAACAAGATTTCTTTCTTAAAAAATATTCTCTGTGTGTGTGTGTGTGCGCGCGCGCGCGCGCGTGTGTGTGCGTGTGTTTCTGTGACAAGCTGTAAACAACTGTGACTGGTATTTCATGGCATCTCCAAGGGCCATCCCTAGATCTTGGGGTTTGACTTGGAAAACTCAGAGCCTGGGACAACCTTGAATAGGCAACCTTGTTCATAAATTGTGTTTTCTGTCACTTGTTCTTTTGTAAATCTCCTTTGCTTCTCTTATGCCTGTTGTTTAGGCATTACTGTTTTATTGTTTCTGTCCCCATCCTTATTTACTTGTGGCACAAGATCTAAGCTGTTTTCTGTCAACATAGTGCTTCTGTACCTGGGAATTTGTTCCCAGAGAAAATGCAATCTTCCCAAAGTAAGCCTTGTTGGGAATAGGGAGCACATCCACTGATGGCAGAAGCACTGTTAGAGTAGTCTGATGTGGCAATTCCAGGCTTAACTTATCTGGTTAAAACAATGGCCAAAAACACTGTTTCTACACCCACTTTGATGCAGTAACTATTACATATCCGGTAAACACTGAGACAATCTTTCTAATAATATCAAGTGTGCTTACTATTGGTTCTGTGATTTGTTGTTAACTGACCTCGAGTCAATCTTGATTCATGGTGACCCTATGGATGAGACATGTCCAAGACCTTCTGTCCTCCACTGCTCTGCTTAATCCCTGCAACTCCATACCCGTGACCTCCTTAATAGAGTCCATCCATCTGGCATGTGATTTTCCTGTCTTCCTATTTCCTTCCAGCTTTCCCAGCATTAATGTCTTTTCCAATGAATCCTTCCTTCTCATGATGTGTCCAAAGTACGACAGCCTCAGTTTGGTCTTCTTGGTTTCCGGGAAGGTTTCTGGCTTGATCTGCTCATTTGTTTGTCTTTTTGGCTGTCCATGGAATCCTCAGCACTCTTCTCCAGCACCACATCTCAAATGAATAGATTTTCTTCCTATCTTCTTTCTTAACGGTCCAGCTCTCACATCCATAGATGGTAATAGGGAATACAGTGGTGTGTATGATTATAACTTTTGTGCTCAGTTGTATATCTTTCCATTTTAGAAGCTTTTCTAGTTTTTTCATATCCACTCCCCCCCCCCCCCCGCCAAATTCTTCTTCTGATTTCCTGGCTGCAGTCCCCATTTCTATCAATGTTTGATCTCAGGTATGGGGATTCTTTTGCTATTTCTATTTCTTCATTGTCTAGGTTGAACTTGTGAAGGTCCTCGGTGGTCATTATTTTTTATTTCTTCATGTTCTACATTAAGCCTGACTTTGCCCTTTCTTCTTTGATCTTTCTTTGTAGATGTTCCAGGTCTGTGAGCTTTTCTGCTAGTACTATAGTGTCATCTGCATATCTTAAATTGTTGATATTCCTTCCTCCTATTTTCACGCCTCCTTTTCCTGTGTGCAAGCCTGCATATCTTATAATGTGTGTGTGTGTGTGTGTGTGTGTGTGTGTGTGTGTGTATACACACACACACCGCTCACACACCACACACACACACACACACACACACACACACATATACATTATAAGGAAAGCAGGCTTGGACAGAGGAAAAGGAGGTGTGTGGGTGTGGGCGTGTTTTTAAAAATCCGTGAAGTCAAAACTTGTTGAAAGATTTTCAGCATCCATGTGAGTTCCTTTGATGGTAATGGTGGTGATATCATCATCATCATCATCATCATCATCATCATCATCATCATCATCTATTAAGAACAGGTACCAAAAGGTTGATGGGCAGCATTCAGCTGAGTTGTGTCACGGGGGGATGCAGATCACACTAGGTGACATCCCAGAAAGGGGATGACACCTGGTCAGCCCCCCTCCACCTCCTTGCTCATGCAAGCGCCTCCCTCTGCCTCTCTGCCCACATGCGTGCACACTGCTCCTTTCCCCCATGCACGCTCTGACCCCCAAACACTGTCCTGTCCTTTTCCTTATCAGAAAAAGCACAGGCTGGCTCAGGGAGAGGAAGCGCACACTGTCCCTGGAAGGCTCATCCCCCCAAACCGAACTGGCTGTCCCGCCCCCTAGAAGTCCCCCTCAAGTTTTTTTTCCTTTTGTGCATGAGTTTTTACACAGTAGCAATTCCATGACCACCATGAGTAGAAAATGTCTGCAGGCCCTGTCCCCAAAACCCAGCCAATTGTCCCACCCTCCAGAAGTCTCCTCCCCCCAATTTAGTTAAATTTTTTTCTTTTGTTCATGAGTTTTTACACAGCAGCAATTCCATGACGACAATGAGTAGAAAAAGTCTGATTGGCCTGATGATACCACCAGCAGATAAAAAGAATTGATATTTTGGAATTTTTAACTTTTTGCCAGACATATTTCCCTTCTTTTTATTTCATTTTAGGATCGTCGGATAGAAGAGTTAACTGTTTTGCTAAGCCAGTACCGAAGAGTGAAAGAGATCATGATAGCAGTACAAGGTATAATCAGTGGGTAATACACTACGTGAAATGTACTTCCAAATTTTTGAGCATCATTAGTCTGGCCCTCAAAAGAATGTCATGAAGTGAAGCAGACAAATTAGTTCACTATGGGTGGATCAATCCTGTGTTCAAATTTTGTTGAAAAATCCTGCCCCCCCCCCCCCCCCCCCCCAAAAAAAACCCCTAACGCGCTAACCTTAGTGCACCTTTGCTGTGATGTGGCAGTGCCACTTCTGGTCACCACCACGACGGCGTAAAGTTGGTTCTTAGTGGAAGACCAAGGATTCCAGTTGAGGATCTTGTGAGCTGTTGGCAAAACCCAGTCTCTTCATGAATCTGCATAAGTATGCAAGGTACATTTTTGTAGTTCAGAGTTGCAAAGTGTGCATTTCCTTCATTACCCATTTCTTTTCCTTTCCTGCTGGTTAGATAATATAAACTCATGTTGCCTTGTATTACATTACTTTTAGTAATTATTATGTATTATTTAGTATGTATATTAACATATTTTGTAAACATTACATATGTCTAAGTAGTGAAGGTGTTTAATTTAATTAACATATTAAAGGACTCCACATTAACCCTTAATACGCATATTAAGTTTGTTAGCATATTGAGCAAAGAGGGCTTGGGCCAGTGAGAAATGACAAGCTTTATTCAGTTGTGCTTTTGAACTTATGTTTTATGTAAAGATATGAAAAGATATGAAAAGTAATGTGGAAACATCCCACTTCTTCCTCTGGGGATGCTTTGTTCTCTGGAGGCTTAAATAGGGTTAGCTTGCATGGCAGCACAGAAAACATGGGATGTGGGGCTGTAGGAAGCTTTTTCTCAGAGGGATATTGAACTGTTGGCCTTCTCCTTGTTCTTTACTTTATACAGCTTGGCCATGGCGTAATTCAACTGGATGTTTAAGGAAATGTATGGCATCCCTCTGAAACTTTTGCCAATGAATGCATAGCATTCTTCCCTGCAATAAACAATTTATTGGACTGAATAGCCATTGTGGTCTCTTCCAACTCTATGATTCTATGATTCTTTGCAATAACAGTTCCTATGGAACTGATTTCCTCTGTGTGTGTGTGATTTGTGTCTGACTGCTAGCACTTTATCTTTGGCCAGTTTCTCCATATTGTTCCATGTGTGTTGGGCAAGAAAATGCAATGCTTGGCTCATTGTATTTCTCCAGCATCAAAAAAAAAAAAAAATACTCGCATCAATTGCAAAGTCAGTCCAGTATGATGGCCACCTTGGGTAATCTCATTTGCTTGTGAAGGTGGCTGAGTTCTCCTGGAGTTTGTAATACAGTGGAAAGGAGAAGCCAGGCATAGTCAAACAGTGAAAAAGAAAAATGGGAGGTGTCTCAAGAAACCAGGATGGATGACTAAGGAACTTTCAACCGAGCTAAGTTTTAAATGGAGCATGTATAAGAAATGGAAAAAGGGGGAAATCACGAAAAAGGAATTCAAAGAAATAGGAGTCATGTGTAGGGGTAAAGTCAGAAAAGCTAAAGCACAGAATGAACTCAGGCTTGCTAGAGAGGTTAAAGACAACAAAAAGGGCTTTTTTGGATATGTCCGCAGCAAAAGTAAGAAGAAGGAAATGGTAGGGCCACTGCGTCGAGAGGATGGCAAAATGCTAACAGAAGACAGAGAAAAGGCAGAATTACTCAACACCTTCTTTGCCTCAGTCTTCTCAGAAAAGGCAAAGGGTGCTCAACCTGAGGATAATGGAGCAGAGGACAGAATAGGGGAATTTCAGCACAGAATAAATAAAGAGATAGTAAAGGAACACCTTGTTAATCTAAATGAATTTAAGTCTCCAGGACCAGATGAACTCCATCCAAGGGTATTAAAAGAACTGGAAAATGTAATATCGGAGCCATTGGCAATAATCTTTGAAAACTTGGAAAACAGGAGAAATCCCAGCAGACTGGAGGAGGGCAAACGTTGTCCCCATCTTCAAAAAGGGGAAAAAAGAGGATCCCAACAATTATCGTCCAGTTAGTCTGACATCAATACCAGGAAAGATTCTAGAGCAGATAATTAAACAAAGAGTCTGTGAACATCTAGATAGCAATTCCATAATCACAAAAAGTCAACATAGGTTTCAGAGAAACAAGTCATGCCAGACAAATCTAATCTCTTTCTTTGATAAAATTACCAGCTTGTTAGATGAAGGGAATGCTGTGGATATAGTATATCTTGATTTCAGTAAGGCCTTTGACAAGGTTTCCCATGACATTCTTGCAAACAAGCTTGTAAAATGTAGACTAGACAAGGTAACTGTTACATGGATTTGTAAGTGGTTGACCGGCCGAACCCAAAGGGTGCTCAACAATGGCTCCTTTTCATCCTGGAGAGAAGTGACCAGTGGGGTCCCACAGGGCTCTGTCCTGGGTCCAGTGTTATTCAACATCTTTATCAATTGGGAGCATACTTATCAAATTTGCAGATGACACCAAATTAGGAGGAATAGCTAATACCCCAGAGGACAGGATCAACATTCAAAATGACCTGAATAGACTAGAATGCTGAGCCAAAGCTAACAAAATGAAATTCAACACGGTGAAATGTAAGGTATTGCACTTAGGGCGGAAAAAATAAAATGCACAAATATAGGATTAGGGACACCTGTCTGAATGAAACTACGTGTGAAAGGGATCTGGGAGTCCAAGTAGACCACAGGTTGAACATGAGTGAACAGTGTGATGCGGCTGCTAAAAAGGCCAATGCAATTTTAGGCTGCATCAATAAAAGTATAGTGTCTAGATCAAGAGAAGTAATAGTGCCACTATATTCTGCTCTGGTCAGGCCCCACCTGGAATATTGTGTCCAGTTCTGGGCGCCACAATTCAGAAAGTACATTGAGAAACTGGAGCGTGTCCAAAGGAGGGCGACAAAAATGGTGAAGGGTCTGGAAACCATGCCCTATGAGGAACGATTTAGGGAGCTGGGGATGTTTAGCCTGGAGAAAAGAAGGTTAAGAGGTGATATGATAGCCCTGTTTAAATATTTGAAAGGATGTCATATTGAGGAGGGAGCAAGCTTGTTTTCTGCTGCTCCAGAGAACAGGACCCGGAACAATGGATGCAAGCTACAGGAAAAGAGATTCCACCTGAACATTAGGAGGAACTTCCTGACAGTAAGGGCTGTTTGACAGTGGAGTGCATTCCCTCGGAGGGTGATAGTCTCTCCTTCCTTGGAGGTCTTTAAACAGAGGCTGGATGGCCATCTGTCAGGGATGCTTTGATTTGGATTTCCTGCATGGCAGGGGGTTGGACTGGATGGCCCTAGTGGTCTCTTCCAACTCTACGATTCTATGATTCTATGAGTTGTAATAAACACAGAACAATTGTCTATTGGTAGTTGATCTTCTTCTGACCTTACTTTGGAGACAAGTGGGTCCGGGTTCTCACTATAATGTTGTGCAGCTACTTGGGTGTTAAATTCCTCTTTAGGCTCTGCTTGGCATTTGTGCAAAAAGTTTTGCCAGCAGTTGCTCATTGCTGGAGATGTGGACTGCTTGTGGTCTTCCAGATGCTGTTGGATTGCAACCCTAATCTGGCCTAATCAACATAACTGGTGGTAAAGAATGATGGGAGTTGTAGGCCAACAATACTGGGAGGCCCTATCAGTGCAGTGTAGTACACTAATTTTTAAAAATAGATTGTACATGGATCAGTAACTTTGATGTGCATTCTTAGATGCATTCCATTTGTTCTTAAATAACATGCACACAGCAAGGCACAGGTAGGACAACATGTCTATGCTGACCATCTTGCTAGGCAGCATTTAGCTAGACAGTGCTTGATTCATTATTAAGCAACTGCCTATGTTCCTAGGTGGTAATGTTGCAGACTTTTTGGGATTTCCATGGGATTCAGCAAAACTAATAGAGAGAATGAATTTACTGCCCACTAAAGACTGTTTATCCTTATTTGGTCATGTAGCCTTCTGTCACTTTAAAGGAGGCATAATAAAATTATTAGAGTGAAGTTTTTTGAAAGACATTTTGTCTACTATAGCATTTTTCCTTGCCTGACTAGACTGCTGCATAAAATGTTACACTTCCTGTCTGAATTTAAAATAAAGCAGCCAAGAAGAGAACACATAGAAAAGCAATTTTGAAAAGTTGACTTTAAAGATGGGGGGACCAGGGCAGCATCCTACAAACACAGTTTTAAACAGATGGACACATACCAAAATCATTTAAATCCTAAGGGTACTCTTCCTTTATAAATCCAGTAATGGGAGTCGAAAGACTAATGGATTTCCAAGGCCAATTTCCACCCTTTAAACTCTGATTTTTTAAATGAGCCTCCACTTGCTATGACTATGTAGCTTTCAGTACTATCGTCACACTTTTTGCTAAAGATGGGAATGTTGCTGAGACGATAAAGAAGTGGAAACTCAGAAGCTATTTTAAACAATCAACTTTCCTATAATGTGATAGTCATTAAGACCAGCCAAACCCTCCTTTAACTCTTCTTAATAATAGGTCTAACATGAAAATAATATTAAATTGCTATCCTTTTTCCAGACTGTACAGAAGATATATGAAAAGCTGGAAGTAATTTTCTTGCTTTGTAACCTATCCTGCATTTCTCGAAACATAATATGTCAAATTGATGGTATTGGGCAATATTTTGTTCCACACATTTATATTTTCCAGTGACATAATGTACATTTAAAGATCTCACTTGATACAGAATACATTGTGACCCAGTTTGCTATAATTAACTACAGAACATTTGGCTAATATATATACCTAAAACTGAATTGACCATGTCTTCTCCCCCCCCCCAACCTCCACCAATAGTACAGTAGTACAGAATTCCTCCAGACTTTAGAACCTGGCCAGAGCACTTAACATTACAAAACTGCCAGCAGAAAAGGTTTTTGTTTAACACTAAATTTCTGTTAATCATCACTGAAAGAAATAATATGCCAAAATTCTTGTTGCCCAATGCTGAGTAGCTCTCAAATGAGACAGTACCATGCTTTACAGACATGGACATTCTATTGTGTTTATTGTATAGAGCTATCTCAGTTGTATTACATAGCATTACTAAAGTTGTTGACTTGTTTTGTATAAACTGATTCTTAGTATGTTTAAGATTGTGGTAATTTTTATGTATCTTAAATCTTTTAACCATATTCAGTTCTAAATTTTAATTTTCAATCCATTTTAGAGAAACATGTTCTATTTATTGAACTTAGAATATGTACAGGTTGAGTCTCCCTTATCCAAAATGCTTGGAACCAGAAATGTTCTGGATTTTGGATTTTTTTAAATTTTGGAATACTTACATATATATAATGAGATATCTTGGAGAAGGGATCCAAGTCTAAACATGGCAGGGGGTTGGACTGGATGGCCCTAGTGGTCTCTTCCAACTCTACGATTCTATGATTCTATGAAATTCATGAATATTGTGCATACTAAATTGTAGCCCTCAGGACAACAGGGAAGAATCTGTTAGACTACCCAAAGGTCAGACTAACAGTTACTTCCAAAAGAGCATATACAGCTATGGCCCCCAGGTTATGGAACAATCTGCCGGAGGAGATCCGTCTCATCACAACCCTTGATGCCTTTAAGAAGTCACTAAAGACAGATCTCTTCCGGCGGGCATACCCACCTGACCTTCTATAAAGAACTTTAGGAAACCCCACTTCCGGTCATAACAGCATAACTGCCCGCTGCCCTATGATTACTGTAATTGAAATTTTTATACTTTGTGATGTTTTTATGATATGTATTTTAGACATTATTGCCTGTATGGAGATTTTTGGTTGTAATCCCGCTTCGATCTTTTGGCAGAAGTGGGAAAATACAAATAAACTTATTATTAAACTTATGAAGATAATTCTGTAAACAAAAATAAATAATTTTATGCATGAAACAACATTTGTGTACGCTGAAACATCAGAAAACAAGGATGTCACTATTTTAGTTTTGGATTTTGGAGCATAGTAGATTTCCGGATGAGGAATACTGTACTATGTATCTATTCACTGAACAAGTTACCTAATGATCAGCAACACACATAAGTACTTATTCATTGACTAATAGATTTACTTAACTGGCTTCACATTTTGCATCCTGTCTGCACTACAAGAAGTTATGAATCTGGGTGAACACTTGACTGAATTTGAGCTTAAACATGTTATGCCTAAAGTGACATTTAAAAAAAAAATTGACCCATGCATAAATTAAATTATAATCCTTTCAGGAACTTCAGAAAGAGTTTTGTCTAGTACCAGTGAAGATGATTTTGAGGCAACTTTAAGAAAATGGAATCCTATCAATAAGCCCCAAATGGAAATATATAAACCAGAGGTTGGTTGGTTGATTTTTCCTTTCCTCTATATTTTACATGGATTGTAGTGGATTTTGTTTTCAGTGTATTTAAATTCTTTTGCACAGATACTTCCACGGGTATTGACCCCACCTATGTTGCCTCCTCCGCCACAAAAAGTACTGGAAATCAGGCAAGATCTCACGTCACATTTTTCTTTGTAAATCATTATTACTTTGAGGATGCATTCAGACTGATTAAAAAGACCAGAAAGTCCCAGATTTTGTTACTTTTCTTTCTTGTTACTTTTCTTGTTACTTTTATTTTGGAAATCCGTACATGTTTTGTTTATCCAGAATATCTTTGTCAACTCCCAGTACAATCAAAGACTTTTTAAACCCATTGGTTTGTTTATATTAACCCAATATAACATTGGAAAGAACAGGTACAAAATCTGGGACTTTTTGGTCATTCTGGATACACTATGAATGAACTTTCTGTTGTTGCAAAAAAAAAAAAATGTGCTACCAGTATAAAACTAGATGGGATAATTGGGGGATAATTTGGGAATGTGCCTAAAAGATTGTTCTTTTAAAGTCTCTGCCTGTTTACCATATTTATTAACAGTGGAGGTTCTCCAGTTCCTGCAAATAAATTTTCAACAAATGGAGAAAGCCTGGAATTCCAAAATAGGTAAGAAGAATAATGCTGTGGAGACATCTCAGTCAAATTATGCAAGGTACTTTTGGATAATTTGTGGTTTACTTGCAAAATAAGTGACCACTGGCCCCAGTTCAAAGGAACCAAGCAATTCTAATTGGCCAGAACATTCCTCCACAAAGGATGCCAATAGTTAGACCACAATCTCTTATTCTGAGCTGTGTCTGGTCTTCTTTCTGTCATCCTCCCACTGACAGGCAAAGGCCTTTTCTATTCAGACAGGTCTTTGGCCATGAAACTGCTGAGTGGAGTTTTGAATGGTTGTGTTGTGTTGCTTTCTTTTTATTGGTGCCTTTTAATGAACGTTTGATCAGCATTCTAGATTTTAACTAGCCATTTTCATTTGATTTTGCAAATTGAGTGTCTTGTTAGTGGAAAAACAAGGTATATATCAATATATTCACTGTTTAGTACAGGGTAGGGCACCACTTACACCCCCGGTGGCATTTTTTAAAATGCAAAAATGTTTTTGCAAGAAAGAAAAGAAAAGACATCTGCAAAGATGGCTTAGGGTTTCATTTGGTTTGCAGACCACCTTTGCACACCCCTGGTTTAGTAGGGCACAGAAACTACTACATTCTTGACTTACAGTGGTACCTCGGGATACGAAATACCCAGGTTACGAAATTTTCGGGATACGAAAAATCCATAGGGAATTATTGTTTCGGGTTCGAATGTTTTTTCTTGGTTACGAAAAAACTTTTGGTGCTTTTTTCGGCTTTTTCGCCGGAATCGCGGCTTTTCCCCATTAGCGCCTATGGCAATTCGGCTTACGAAGGCTTTTCGGGTTACGAAAGCGGCCCGCGTACGAATTAATTTCGTAACCCGAGGCAACCACTGTACAATTCTTTCATTACAAAAGACAGACCATCTATGAAACACTTCTAGTTGGAAAATCAGTCCAAAGGTTGTATGCATCTGATGTTGGGGAAAAAGTTTCTCACACGTGGTGATGTATGTCCTCGTACAGTATCCGCTCCCAGAGTTACCTTTTGTTAGCTGAAGAGAAGGCTCTATAATAAGAGGCACTCCCATTTTCTACATGCCTATACCAATAGACAGCAGTAAGAATCAAACATCTTATGACTCTCACTTCCAAATTTATATGTGAGTAGTCTGTGGGTAAGGATATCTTATTACTGCAGATATTCTACACATTTCCATTGCATCTAGAAATGCCCCGTTTGCTGAAGCCATGCACATGTGCTCTACTATACCATGATGCTCCTCTGTGGTTTGCTAATCATCAACATGTTTTGTTTAACAATCTGTGTGTGATAATACCCTGGTGTTGTGTGCGTGTGCGCTCACCACACACATTGTAGATGGTGAGAGCTTTTAAATGTGATGAGGTATGCATGGAAACACTCTGTCTGTGGCTTTCATAATTTATAATGAAATTTAACATTGCCAGTGATGAGATAATAAGAGAAAAATTCTGAAGATGCCAGCCACAGATGCTGGCAAAACGTCAGAAAAAACTCTTCTAGAACATCGCCCATAGCCCGAAAAACCCACAAAAACATATAAAAATATTGAAATGTCAGTTTTAGTTAACCTCAAGTTCAGGATTGGGGAAACTGTGACCCTCCCAATGTTGCTAAATTCCTGTCTCCCTAGCAAGCCAAGTAAATGGCATAAGAGTTCACGAACATCTGGAAGTTCACGGCTTTGTCACACTGTTTCAGCTAATCATATTGGGGCTCGGTGGTTCTTCTTCAAGGTCTCTGTGAAGCACACACAATGGGTTATTCTGTGTCTGCACAGCATTTCGGATCCTACTGGAATCATTAGGGAAGACTTTTTGGCGGTAGCTCCGCCCACCCTTATATAGGCAGGATGTCTTCCCGCCTTTCACAGTTCCTTTTGTCCGCCATGTGAACAGCTTAGAAACCTCGCTTAGAATTGCTCCTTCCTGCTTTCGTTTTCATTTCTACGTTTGTTCTGATTTTGTTTGATTCTGACTACTCTTTGGATTTGATTTGGACTTGGTTTTGGACTCTGATTAACGATAACACTTGGATTTCTTGACAGTTCTCTCTCTTCATCCTGACCTTGGTCTCTAAGATGTCTGCGCACTCTTTTAAGAAGTGCTCTGAATGTGGGACAAATATCCCGCGCTCAACGGACACTCCTTGTGCCTCCTCTGCCTGGGTGGGGCCCTGTCCCTGCTTCCTGCCCTCATTGCATGCCCTTCACTTCTGCAGGCCAGGAAAAATGGGAGATGCGCCTTATATCCATGCTCCTACACAGAAATTTTGAAGCCTCCCTCCACCTCTGAGCCTCTGCCAATGCTGCCACTACCAAGGACAAGCTTCTCATCTTTGTCCTAGAGGTCCCTGCCAAAGGGCTACTGCTGCCAAGGGACTACCCTCTGTCTCCTCCAAGGGTCCCTGCCAAGGCTACTGATGCCGAGGGTAAACCCTCTTTGGAAATTTCTGGGTCACCAATCCAGAGAAACGGAGGCCTCTGGACCAGGATGTGGCAGCCGAGGGAAGGAGGAGGAGGCGACCCCCGCCTTCTTCCTCCCCGCAGGCTGTCAGGCAGCCGTGGGAAGGGAGGGAAAGGGCAGGATGTGATCCCCACCCCTTCTTCCCTCCCCGCAGCTGTCAGGGCAGCCGTGAGAAGGTGAGGGAAGGGAGGGGGAGGGACCGCCCCCTTTCTTCTCCTCGGGCTGTGAGGCAGCCGGGGAAGGGAGGGAAAGGAAAGGAGGTGAGTCCGTTCCCTCCCGCAGCTGGTAGGCAGCGTGGGAAGGAGGGAAGGAGGAGGAGGGACCCGCCTTCCTTCCCTCCCCGCGGCTGTCAGCAGCCATGGGGAAGGGAGGGAAGGAGAGGAGGCGACCCCCTCTTCCCTTCCTCCCGCGGCTGTCAGGCAGCCATGGGAAGGGAGAGGAGGAGGAGGGACCCTGCCCCCTTCCTCCATGGTGTGAGGCGGCAGCGTGGGAAGGGAGGGAAAGGGCAGGAGGGACTGCCCCCTCTCTTCCTCGCGGCTGTGAGGCAGCCGTGGGAAGGAAGGAGAGAAGGAGACCCCCCCCTTCTTTCCTCCCTGCGGGTTCAGGCAGCCGTGGGAAGGGAGCGAAGGAGGAGAGCGACCCCCGCCCCCTTCCTTCCCTCCCCGCGGGAGGGGAGGGAAGGAGGACCCCCACCCCCTTCCTGCTCTGCTGAGGAGGAGCTCCTCTTGAGGCTGGCTGGAATAGGGGCAGGTGGAGCTCAACAGCCCTCCCCTGCAAGCAGCCATTGGCCAGCCAGCCCCAGGAGGAAGAACTCCTCCTATTTAGCCCTGCGTGCAGCCCTGCAGGCGCGCGCAGGGCTACAGGAAGGCGGGCGCGTCGGTGGCACACTGTCTGCGGTCTGCCCTCCTCGGCGGCGGCCGCGGTACCACCTGCAGCATCGGCGGCAGGGACCGTGTGGGGCTGGTCTGGCGCCTCCGCGGGCCGGGGGTTGCCGACCCCTGGGGCATGGTTTCCAGATCCTTCACCATTTTAGTCGCCCTGCTTTGGCACCGCTCTGTTTCTCGATGTCCTTTTTGAATTGTGGTGCCCAGAACTGGACACAATTTTCCAGTGGAGCTGGCCAGTGCAGAATAGAGTGGCACTATTACTTCCTTTGATCTACCCTTATATGAAGACCCCCCTGAGGACAAGAGATGGACAGCCATGGCCATCCATGCAGAAGCTCATGCCACTGGCCTCGCACCAATCTCAGTGGCCTGACACTTGGCTGACTATGCTTCCCGACAGCTCTCAGGCACCTGGCCTCCAACACCACGCCCTGGCTAAGGTCTTCAGATCTAATGCTCAAGCCCAAACAGGCCATCAAAGAGCTCCCTTTCAACACTCCGGGACTGTTTCATAAGGAGACTGCTAAGAAGCTAGACTTCAAAACAAAATGAAGAACAAGCCCGTAAATTGTTATTGTCTTCTTCCTCAACTTCTCACCTTCTTTCTCTCAATGCCATTTGGAGATGGCAAAGGCCCCCCCCCCCCAGGGTAATCCAACCAGTTTTGGCACTACCAACACGCGCTTCCCTCCCCAACAACAAGAAAAACGCCCAACAAAAACAGAAATACAAGCAACCCTTCCCTTAAGAAGTATGCAGAACAAGGCAAGCACCGCTTCTGAAGCTCCCCAGCGCACTTCGTTCTGTCAACTCCTTTGGGGGATCGCCTGGCCCACTTCCACCACTCCTGGGCTTCCATAACATCCGACTCCTGAGTGCTTTCCATCGTCTGTAGGGGTTACGCCCTGGAGCTGCAATCCTCTCCCCTGAGGGGTATCATTCTCACCACTCCCTCCTCAGACGCTCTTCTCAATGAAGTGTGCTTCTTGCTTCAGAAAGGGGCATTGAGCCCGTCCCTCGGTTCCGGACCCGACATTGCCTTTTCTCTCGATACTTCATTGTTTTGAAAGCCACAGGCAGCCTCCCTCCCATCCTGGATTTGCGTTTTCTCAACTCTGTCATTGCCTAAAAGTGTTTCCGTATGGTAACCTTGGCCTCCATCTTGCCTGTCCTGCAGGAGTGAGACTGGTTCGCCACCTTGGATCTTCGGGATGCTTATTTCCACATCAACATCTGAGAGGCCTACCAGGACCTTCTCGCCTTCTCCGTCGGCCCCGGCTGTTTTCAGTACCGAGTACTGCCTTTTGGACTTTCCACTGCACCAAGAGTTTTCACAAAGTGCATGGCAATCGTAGCTGCATACCTCTGCCAACAAACATCATTGTCTTTCCTTACCTCGACGACTGGTTGTTCATGGCCTCGTCCAGGCAGATGCTCCTCTCCCATATCGAGTCGGCACTCTCTCTCCTTCACCACTTGGGACTCATGATCAACAAAGAAAAGTCCACCCTCTGCCCAAACCAGAGGATGCGCTTCATAGGAGCCACCTTAGACTCCATGACCTGCAGACAGGTTCCTCAACCTCAGGTCTGCAATTCATCGCTGCCTTGCCTTCCAGCACATCACTGCATGAACAGCTCAGCTCGCCCTCAGCCATATGTCATCCACAACATATGTCATGCCGAGGGCCCATCTCCGCATACATCCCTTCCAGTCATGGCTCCTCTCAGTCTTCAACCCTGCCTTCGATGATCCATGGAAGTGGATCACCATTCCGAGGTCAGTCGCCCACACTCTCCGCTGGTGGCTCAACCCACGCAATGTCTTGGTGGGCATTTGTACCTCCACAACCTCAGACTTCAAATACGAGCAGGGAAGCCCATTTCGATGACCTCTCTGTCCATTGGAGATGGTCTCCCAAAGAACGCCAACTCGACATCAACGTGCTCAAGATGCTAGCGGTACAGAAGGCATTGTAGGCCTTTGAACCCTCCCTGCGAAACCAGGTCTCTGTCCTCACTGACAACATCAACAAACAGGGAGGTACCACGTCGGCCACCCTCCTCGGCCTCACCCTTCAAATTTGGAACTGGTGCATCAGAAAATGGATTATCTTGCAAGCCATACATCTCCCTGGAGAGGAGAACGAGCTTGCAGACAAACTGAGCAGGGCTCCAGACTCGTCACAAGTGGCAACTGAACCCTCAGGTTGCCCTCCGCCTCTTTTCTCTGTGGGGGACTCCAGACATTGACCTTTTCGCTTCTCATCTCAACACTCACTGCAACCATTTCTGTTCCAGGATCCCTTCACCTCACTCCTGAGAGGATGCCTTCCTCTTCCAGTGGTTCAGCAAAAAGTTCTACATCTCCCCCCCCCCCATTTCTTCTAATCACCAGAGTGATAGCAAAGCTGCACACTGAGAGATCAGACGCGATCCTGATCACCCCTTGGTGCCCGAGGCAGCCATGGCTCACCCCCCTACTCCATCTCTCCAACAACCAATTCTAGCCTCTGCCACTCCATCCCAACCTCCTTGACCCTTCACGACACTCGGGTTCGCCACCCCGACATGGACTCTTCATCTAGTGGCATGGCCCTGACTCGACTCTTGATACCGGTGCGAGACATCATCCTGGCTTCTGGAAAGCCTTCCACTCAGCCCTCCTACACCCTTAAATGAGCTAAATTTTTTACTTTCCTGTCCTCAACGTGACTCACCTTTTCGGAAGTCAATGTCCCTATTGTCTTGGACTTCCTCCACCACCTTTCAGCATCTGGACTCTCCATTTCGTCCGTAAAAGGCTACCTTGCAGCCATCTGTGCCCGCTACCAATTCTCTGGCCACCCATCCTTCTTCACTGACCCACTTGTGAAGAAATTTTTCAGAGGCCTTGCCAACCTAAGACCACTAGCAATGATCCCGATCCTGGCTTGGGACCTCCAGCTCGCCTTAGCGGCACTCACTACCTCACCCTTTGAACCTCTGGCTTCCTGTGACCTCAGGCTTCTCACTTGGAAGACAACCTTCTTGATAGCCATCACCTCAGCACACCGGGCCAGTGAACTTTGTGCCCTCTGTACGAACTCTCCATACTTGAAATTTTTTAAGGACAAGGTTGACTTCTGTTCGGACATTTCCTTTCTGCCAAAGGTTGTGTACACTTTTCATCTCAGTCAAGACATCATTCTCCCAAGGCTAGCCCTGAACCCGACCACCAACACTGAGTGCCGGCTCCACTCCCTTGATGTCAGGCAGGCGCTAGCCTTCTACCTCGAGAGGACTGTGTCCTCTTGTCGTTCTCCCAGACTTTTTGTCTGCTATTCCAACCCCAAAAAGGGGCTTCCAGTCACACCTCAATGTTTCTTCAAATGGGTGACTTTCACAATCCTCCTCTCCTATGAGATTTTTGGGAAGACTCTGCCTGCTTGAATTCGAGCCCATTCCACCTGGGCGGTAGCTTCATCTTCAGCCTTCCTCTCTGGAATTCCCTTGGAGGACATTTGCAAGGCTGCAGTTTTGTCACAACCTTTGGCCTTTATCAAGCACTACTATAATGGTAGTTCTTTGAGTGGTCATCTGTGAATTCACGCAAATCCCACCCATCCTCCCCTCTTTCGTGTCCTTCTCTCTTCCTTGTCTGCTCAGTTCTTTTGGAACTGAGAAAGGGCAGGAAGACATCTTGCCTATATAGAGGGTGGGCAGAGCTACCACCAAAATGTCTTCCCTAGCGATTCCAGTAGGATCCAGAAATGCTGCGCAGACGCAGAATACCCATTTGTGTGGATTCGCAGATGACTACTCAAAGAACTCCAGTTACAGGTAAGCAACCTGTCCTTTTTGTTATTGGGTGCTTGTGTCTTTCTGTGTTTTTTATATTCTTTAAACACTTTCATGTAAAATATTGCTTTTATTTTTTTAAGGGTACCTCAGAAAAAAATATCAAGTAGTCTAGAAGACCTGCAAAGTGAATCCTTGGGAAAGGTTTGCTAAATATCTTGACTTTTTTTTAACACATAGGCTTTTGAGGTGTCTGAATGTATGCAGCATCTAGAAAATTCGAGAAAAATGCTGAGCAATTCTACTTTTGTTTGATTTTTGAGATTACAAAAATAATATGAAGATGGGAATGGTCTACAATACAAACAAATCCAACCTATATTTCACTGTGGCAGTTACAACAAAAGGAAACTAACTACACTTAATGTCTTCTGACCAGTATATCCATATAATACAAGTCAGAATTTTGAATTGTTTTCTCTGTACATGTTAATTCCATTTGAAAGTGACTTGTGAATCTAATACATTCTGAAGGCTATGTGGTTAACCCCAGAATGCCTTTCAGAATTTCTCCAGCATGTTTTCTGTAGAACTTTTATTTTATTCTTCCAAAAATATTTTCTGTTATTGTCAATGGCAAATGAATGAAGGACTAACTTCTGTAGTTATTCTAGAATTCAATGGTCTATTTTCTCCTTGTTCTGTCTGTTGTTATAAAAATTATTGATATGAATAGATGTGCACTTAGGGTCCTTCCCAACAATGCACAGGGAAGCAGTATATATATACTCATGTGACCTACCAGTATTCCAGCTCAGCTCCACTTTAGATAAACATATTTGAAAAAGTGGATATAATTAAACTTGAAGTCGAGGAGAAAGGGTGAAGTACTTCCATGCATTTGGCATTTAGATATGGAGTACAACATGCATAGTGTAAAAGATATGTGTTTTGCTCACTTTTTAAATTCAGAGTGAACTAGCAGATCTATGCATGTGATACACTCTGTATGTATGCACTAGGAAAGTGTTGCACAGAGATGAAGACAGCTTTAGGTGAGTGGAATTTTTCTGATCTTTCACATGCCTTTGGCAAATGTGAGTAACCAAGTGTTAAGCAGTTTGTACTGCACAGCTAGTTATTGTTTTAAATGGTTAAACATCTGTTCTATATCTCAGTATTGGATTCATTTGCTTGGATCCAGTACATAGCCTATAGAAGCCACTGGCACAAATTCAGTTGACTTCAGTAGGAGCTGTATTTGGCTGTATTTAAAAACTGGAAGTGAATAGAAGATGCACACTAATGACTATGCGGCATGGGAATGTATATTGAGGAGAAAATAAACCTGCTATTTTCCCTCCAATGCATCACTAGAAATCAAACTAAAAACGTTACTTTATGTTTGCACTAACATTTTGTTTGTTACTTTCTCTCCTTCATACCTTGAAATTGTCCTCCCTGCAACTTCCTAGCATATAGATGAAAAACCAATAGAACGTGATATAGAAAAAGAGGTATATTAACTCCATTTTAACTTTTAAATCATTATTTCATGATATGGTTGTTCTTTTTTTCCCCTCCTCCTCTTTTGTCACCACAAATGTATGTTTGTCAGTATTTATGAGCAGATGCTTTGAGCAAACTACCACATATACTCACCTATATTTTGACATCATGTATAAGTCAAGGTAAAAATGTGGATTTTTATATGACTCGTGGATAAGTCGAGCCTCAGACTTAAACGAGGAGCCCAGCTGGGGAGAGGCTGCTGGTGATCGATCGCCGTTCCCAGCATCTCGCCAGCTGGGCTGGCCCCTGCGGAAGCAACCTGGTTGAGGAGAGGCTGAAGGCAATCCATTGGCCTTCCCAGGCTTTCCGCAGCTGGCCTTTTCCCCGTGAAGGAAGCCTGGTTGAGAAGAGGCTTCAGGGCATGAAGTCAAAGGCTTTCATGGCTGGCATCCATGGTTTTTTTTGGGGCTATGTGGCCATGTTCTAGAAGATTTTCTTCTAGAACATGGCCACATAGCCCGAAAACCCACAAAAAACAGGCTTCAGGGCTATCTGTCGCCCTTCCCAGCCTGTCCCCGGCTGGGCTTTCCCCCACAGAGGAAGCCTGGTTGGAAAGAGCTGCAGGGTGATCAGTCACCCCAGCCTGTCCCTGGCTGGGTTTCCCCCTGCGGAGGAAGCCTAGCTGGGGAGAGGCTGCAGAGCGATTGGTCACCTTTCCCAGCATCTCCCCACCTGGGCTGTCCTTTGCAGACGAAGGCCAGCTGAGGAGAGGCTTGGTCATAGTACCATATTACCCCGTTTATTCTGCCCAGGATTTTGGAGGCCATTTTGGAGCAAAAATTTCCCGACTTACAGTCGAGTATATATGGTAGTTAAGATTTCCATTTTAGCATTTGTGTAATAGATATTGTAACAAGGTCAGAGCTTAAAGGAAAACTTCTCTTGGACTAGAGCGAGGGGAGATGGATGAACGCATATTAAATACTTATATGTCTAAAGAGTAAGACATTGTAGCTTACTTCCTCACTCAGTAGAAGATTTAGAAGTGACTGATGGGGCCATGTAGGCTGCCCATCAGTCAAAATAGCAGAGCCAACATTTCTCCATGCCGCCAAAGAAAATGGCTGACCAAGAGCTACAAACAAGAAGTGGACATCTTGGTGGAAGTGGTAATTGTAAACCTAGTGACATTTTCATTCCAGATTGAATATTTTCCAATACGTATTGTCTTTAAGAGTATTGATGATGATGGTTAAAGTATACAAAGTTAAAATAAAAGCATTCATGGGGTTTGTGGCATGATTTATTTTTTTACACCAGTGCTATCTACCATTGTCTCCATCATTCTGGTTTTTACCAACATTAAACCCTTCTCACATGCATCATTCAGGTCTTTGCCTCGGAACAAGACCTTCCCCTGTCTTTGTACTTTACTTGTGATGTTCCTGCTTAATTGCTTCAGACAACCACATCAGGTCCTGTAGGTCTGAAGTAAATTACACAGGTTGCTCATGTCCCTGGATATTATGGTTCACATACTGTATAGCGTCACATGCTGCTATGCTAATGTCACCATGGTATAGTGTGTATTATCCAAACACTGATTTCTCATAGAAGAAAAGGTTTTGACTCCTGCTTCTGATTTCAGTAAATTCAGTGAACTTTAGAAATAATGTTGTGTTCTGCTGTTGTTTGTTTGTTTGTTTGTTTTAAAAAATCCACACAGAATAGGCCACAGGTGAAAAGCAGCAAGTACCAAACTTTGCCAGGGAAGCTGTTTCGCCCAGCACACAATGGTGATAATGGGATATACAATACACCTGGTTCTCCCAGTACATGTCGTGTGAATGGCAATGAGGACAACGGCATACAGAGCCTGAGTATGTACTGCAAGGAAAAGAAAAATTAACTCTGTATGAATAAAAATTTGCCTTGGTGTCATATGCAGCTTAAAGTGCAGTTATTTAAAAGCATATGCTACAATATCACCATGAGTTATATCAAAACCAATGAATCCAAAAATGGACATCCTACCAAGTTTTCACTTTAACTAACAGAAAGTGGAAAGGTGGATTTCTTAATTTCCTAGATTCCAGGACTGTTAACTGCTTGGCCATGTTCATGGTGAGTCTCTGCTGCTGTACGTTTAGTCAGTTATTTGAGTATCGTCTGGCATATAAAGACTTGGTGTATGCATGGAATTCTACCTGCTCTTGCGAAGTCTAGAATTAAGCAGTTGCAGAACATGCTAGAATTCCCTGTGCACAATGCTCAATGTGCATGAGTGCCCTCACTCATTTGATTTGCTCTCAAAGCAAGTTAGAGGTTACCATGCTAGAGAAGGCTCTGTAGCAAGAGTGCTGAGGCTGCCTGCTTTCAGTAAGCTCCATTAATTTCAATGGAACTTCAGATAACACACTTTGTGCATCCATCTGCAAAGATAATGCTCTGCTGGGTTTTGATGCTGCACTGCCTTGCTAGTTACAATCCAGTGATTTTTCTAATACTCCTGAACATAATGTCAGGATAGTGAGCTCATAGATTGTCATTATCCTGGCACCTCAGAATAAGCTATAGGTTTCAGTAGTGGAATTTTGAAATGAACTAGCCTATACCACAGGAGGCATGGCCTCCTCTGCTGTTCAGTTCATGTTGAGAAACCCATTTGAAACTAGTATAAGCCTCTTAAAATAATAAGTACATATTTTAAAAAAAACCCTCTCAGGAACAGCAAAACTCCCTAAGCTCTGTTTATAAATAAAACTTATTAACAAAGTCCTGAGAATCAGGATTCTTTTAAACTGAGCAACCAGATTTTACTGGCATTTGTTTGCACATACATGACAAATAGGGCAGCCTTTTGTTCTTTTTACTGTTTTAACTTAGGAGTGTTTCATACAGAAAGGCAAAAAAGTAAAATATGTAACACAATACATTGTGAATCCTTTATAAAATGCACTGTTCTTGCTATAGATAGAACATTTTGCTCTTAGATGGCATGCCTTGAAACTTCATCTGCTTTGTTACTTTGCTTCCTGTTAATTAGTTATTTCCTGCCTTTGGCTTTTTTCTTTCTTTGCTTTTCTATAACTTCGTTTTGCTTGAATTTTCCATCATCTTTGCTTCTTCATGTGGCTTTCTGATTCTTGGAATGATTGAAGATCGCATCAGGAGTGTCAGTGCACCAATCTTAGGTACTGTATGCCTAGTTATTATGCAGCTCTTATGCTAGCAGTTAAGTAGATTCATCATTTCTTGATTCAAACTATAAATTGCAGAGAGGGGACTACCTAAACCATTATTTCTTGCCTTGAAAGGAAAAGCCTTTTTCCCCCTACTAAAATAAGATGAATTTTAGGCAAATACTAGTTTTTGATCTTGGAACTTGCTTGTTGGATTCATGACTTCTTTTTCTAGTTGATTACAGTGGATGCTAGGCATAATTGAAACTATCACCTTTGGAAGCAGAATTTGTGTTTTGGGCAAAAAAAGCTTTAAATGCTCCTTATTTTTTTGCCATTTAATTATACAAGACAAAAGACCAGGGTGGGTGGGATGTAACACATTCAGCACTCTGTATACACGAATTCTTTATCCATGGATTCAACCATTCATGTCTTGAAAATATTAAGAGTGTGTGTGTATGTGTGTGTGTGTGTGTACACACACACACACATTCCAAAAAGCAAATCTTGTTTTTGCTGTTTTATATAAGTGACACCATTTCACTATGCCATTGTTTTTAATGGGACTTGAGCACCCATGGATTTTGGTATCCATGGGGAATCCTGGAACAAAACCCTAGCAGATACCAAGGGCCCAGTGTAAAATGTAAAATACTACCAGCCAAGAATTTTGAGACTCTGGTTTCATTCAACACTGCGTCCTTGGAAAAACCATCCTGTATTCATGTTACAAATTAAATGAGAATTACCAGTTTCTAGTACATCTGCCCATTGTACAATAACTGAATGGATCAATTGTCTCTTCCAGTGTTTTATGTTCTAGCACATTATGATGTGATAACCTGAATGTTTGAAGGACTTTGTGCATGCATGTACAAGAGAGAGACTTTATCTTGTGCATTTTATGCTTCATGAATAATCTCAGTGACATTTTTAAATCAAAGGAGACTCCGACAATATGGATGGCACAGTCACTTCAGAAGACCTTTCTCCCTTATCGTCTGGAACAGAGTCTGGTGCACAGTCTCCATTATCTCCAGAAAGTAAAAGAAGCCCAAAAGGAATAAAGAAGATATGGGGAAAGTAAGTGGCTGATTTATTTTGGTCCTTTCTTCATCATCTTTGAAATTTAAAAAAAAAATACAGAAATGTTGCAAATTATTGTATTCCCAATAATATTTACACATTTCTTGCATTTTTGAGTAAAAGCTGCTTTTTGCATTTTAATGCCTAGTGGCTTTTTTTTTTAATCTCTCCAAAAAGAATACGCAGGACTCAGTCTGGCAATTTTCCTGGGGATGATCTGGGCTTGGTTGAATTTCGAAGAGGTGGCCTCCGTGCAACAGCTGGACCTAGACTGTCTCGGTCAAAGGACACCAAGGGACAGAAGAAGTAAAGACTGGCTATTTATTTTTGCTGTAGCATTGCTAACTATTGCATAATGGACTATCTTGGAAATAATCTCTGTACTCTTGTCCAGTAACTGCTCTTACATACCTTGCAGCTGTCTAGAGATGATTTAGTAAACACTGTTTGTATCATTAATACAGTAGAGGTAAAGGCCTACCTTAAAGTGTTTCTTAATTTTTTATTAGCAAATGCCATTGTTAGATCTTGGTAGTAGCTTCCAGGGCAGGCACAGATTTTGCCACCTTTCCTTTTTACACTGTAACCCATGAACATGTCACACAAGACATTACCAGTGGGAATGGAACTTTAACCATTTGCATTGCCCTGTCACTTTATGTTATTGAAAAAGAATTTCAGTATTTGCAACAAACGTAATGATGTGGGATGCAGTAAAACCTGGCCATAAAGTTCAGAAAACTTACATCCACCTACCTGTTATTTCAACTATATATAATTTCCATTTCCTAGCATATAAATTGATGACAGTGACGATAAAATTCAATTCTTTACTTGTGTTCCCTAGTGATCATAACGCCCCATTTGCCCAATGGGGCAATGAACGAGTGTGTAGCTGGCTTGAGGATTTTGGTCTCGGTCAATATGTCATTTTTGCACGGCAGTGGGTAACATCTGGTCACACACTTTTAACAGCAACACCACAAGACATGGAAAAGGTAAGCATTCTAGAATGTCAGCAGAAATTTCAATTGAGTAGAATACAAAATATTCTTTGTTTTTCTGTAAAATGCACCCATGTCTGGAAAGCTCAAAATAGTATACAGTTGGCCCTCCTTATACACGGATATTTTATACACGGATTCAAGCATCCACGGCTTGAAAATATTCAAAAAAAGTATAAATTTCAAATATCAAACCTTGATTTTTCTATTTTATATAAGGGACACATTTTGCTATACCAATGTATTTAATGAGACCTGAGCGTACACGGATTTTGTTATTCACGGAGGTTCCTAGAACCAAACCCCAGCGGATAACAAGGGTCCACTGTACAAGATTGTTGAAAGGTGCAAAATATATTATTGGTCACCAGTTATATTTGGTATTTAGATATTAATTACATTATCAAAAAGTGGCAAGTCTGTATAAGAGGAGGAAAAATTCAGAACTGAGCACCAGTCTCTAGAATGTTTCTCTGTCCAGCAGTTGCCCATAATAACAATAGCACTTAAATTTCTATATCACTTTATAGTGCTAGGTATTCTCTAACCACTTTGAAGTGTATTAGCTAATTGCGCCCAACAAGCTGGGTACTCATTTTACCGGGCTATGAAAGGATGGAAGGCTGAGTCAACTTGGAGCTCTGGGATCGAACTCACAACATTTTGACTGTAGTACAGTCTGCTCTTGGCTTATGTGGGAGATCCGTTCCGGACCCCCTCACGTAAGCCAAATACCGCACATGCTCAAGCCCCATTCAGGTGAATGGGGCTCGTGAATGTGGTGGCACGGCAGCACGCATGCGCCATGGGCATGTGCCCTATACATCTGAATGGGACGTGCCACCCTACGTGGCTTTCAGCATATGCTGAAAGCCGTGTATAGTGCGCCCATGTATGATGCGGGCGCACTGTACTGGCATTTAACCACTGTGCCACCAGGGTTCCATAAGAGATGCAGGAATGAGTGTTTCAGTCTTACTAGTTTAAAGAGATCGTTCTGGAACACTGGTAGAGAGCTAAAATTAGTAGTCTGTATGGGCTGAACATTTCTATGCTATGGCCTTTTTCAAAAATGTTTGAATTACAATTTTTACTGTACAGTGGGACATCCGTATCCGTGAACTTGCCATCTGTGGATTTAAGCATCTGTGAGACCTTATGTCCCATTGTTCCCAATGGTGGTGCATGCCTAGTTGCTCTCCTGTTTCTCAGAGGCCACATTTGCGGTAGCAGGAACATTAAAGCAATTATGATAACAAAAATAGTTGCTTGCGAATATGTAGAAAAATCCAGCCAAAAACTTTTCCTCCAGAAATTATTTCAAATAGTGATATGTTTTTCTAGAGCTTGGGAAAGTTATTTTTTGCAATACAACTTGCAGAATATCCCAGATAGCATGGCCATTTGATAGGGTGGATTCTGGGATTCATGTTCCACAAAGTAACTTCTCAAAGTTATGGTTTTTCTCCCTAAAAATACAGTTAAATGTTTGTGGAGCTCTAACAAGTGCAATACTGTAGTCTTTCATGCCTTTTCAGAATTCCCATCCACCTTTAAGATGCAAGCCATTTTTAAGTATTGCAATTCCTATAACCCCACCCAGTCCCATTCCTGTCTTAACCAAGAAGTAGCAGAATGACACAAATAACTAATGCAGACAGAACATGTTTGCGTTCCATGTTAAAAACAACTTAAGAGTCCTGTTTACGCAAAGTGCCACTATGGCAATAGGTCTTTGATCTAATTCACAAAAGCTCTTATTATGTTCTTACGAAGAGGGCTGCATCTAAAAGCACCCCAAGCTGTGAAATTGAAGTGATGAAGAAGTCTAACCACATCCAGCATAGATGGCTACCATCTTGACAAGCAGATGGACAGCCAGCCCATAGTACTTCTGTCCTGTCTGGAATGAGTTTCAGTTTTTTAGCTCTCATCTAGTTTATTACTTTAGAGATGTAATTGTGAAAGTTTAACTTAAATTTCATCCTCAGCTTGAAATCAGTTGTGAGTCAGACTTGCAGACATAAATAGATCCCTGTTGTCTTTCTTAATTTTTTGATCTTTTAACAGCTCCCTTACCAAACCATTTAGTTTCACTTTAGAGATTCCTGGGATTTAAACGTTCACCTAATCATCTATAGAAAATCTCAGTATTAAATACAGCATCTAGTTCAAAAAACTCAGGCCCGGTACAGATGGGCAGGAAGGGGTGGCGAGACTCCGCCCCTTTCTGCCCCTGATCATTGCTGCAGCAACCGCATGGGTGTGGCGATGATCTGCCCCAAAAAGGTGCTGCAAAATGCAGCTCCCACCGGCGCCGCTGCCAAAGTCCATTAACGCCCTGGGACATCACGGTGACATCACGCATGCCGCCCTGTTTGGATGCGGTGCATTTGTGATGTCATCGATGCGTGCACTGTGTGGACAGCGCTGCGTAAGGATGGTGCTGCTGTTATGTGCTAGGGTGCAGGAGCGTGCGGTTGCTGCGTGCTCCCGAACCCTAGAATCGGCACCAGCACACCACTTCCCACCCATCTGTATTGGGCATCAGTTTATTTTGGAAAACTTAACTCTGTCATATGTGTTTTGTCTGCATAATTGCCATTGTGGCAGATAGTATTTTAATCGTTATCATGATTGTCTTTTATAGGAACTAGGAATAAAACATCCTCTACACAGGAAGAAATTGGTTCTGGCAGTTAAAGCTATAAATGCAAAACAAGATGATAAGTCTGCACAGCTAGATCACATCTGGGTGACGCGTAAGTATTAGCAGTGGTTAAAAAAACAGATAAAATAATTAATAGCTTTCTTGCCTATTTTATATTTTGTAGGATGTTTTGGTTTTACTTTAGGGGTGAAAGAAAATGGAAGTACGCAAATTGAATTTTGTCTTCAAAAATTTCCACTTTACCATAAGATCAGGATATGGGGATTCAGACTTGGAGCTTCAGTTTGTCAGTAGGATTAACCAGAATAGTGACATCTTCAAGAGGATGTTATAGATTTGTAACACTAATCAAAAGTGTTCTATCCAGCCTCCATGTTGAGGTGCGAATTTTTCATAGTGAAATACGAAAATAATCTGTTGATTTGATTATGATAACATTTTTGGTGAGATAAAGAGTTGGTGGTAAATGAAAGCGCACAAATGCTTCAATTTTGTTCTCCAAAGAATATGGTTTGGGGGGAAATGATACATTGTCTTTGTATGTTCTGTAGGGTGGCTTGATGATATTGGTTTACCTCAATACAAAGATCAGTTTCATGAATCAAGAGTTGATGGCAGAATGCTGCAATATCTAACTGTGGTAAGATGTCAAAAACTGATTCTAATTTTAAAAGCTTGGGAATAGCTGTAGCTTTTCTTTTGCTTAAAACACACACACACACACACCACAGAGCTTAGATGATAAAATAGATAAATTGGTTTTATACTAGAATTATTTTCTCCTTAAATTTTATTTTTAGATATTTAACAATAATTATATTTAGAATTAGCATTTCTAATTTGTTCTTATGTGGATACATAAAGTAAAATTAAATTTTTACAAAACTGTCCTCCCATTCACTCTAAAACACTGTTTAACTCTCAAGAAACTGAAGCAGAGCAGATCACTTGCAGAAACTTAAGGCAAAACCATGCATTGGATGAAATGTAACAGTAGTTTTGATGTGGTTGTTTTTGTTTTTTGACTAAAGTTAATTGCTGCCCCAAATAAGGACGGGAGCAATTTCTGACAGGATTTTGGCTCAAGAGGGAAGGGTTAAACTTCTCTCCACGCTTGCCACAGTCCTGATAAAAGTCACAAAAAATCCTGCAGTTGGTATTAATGCTGTGCATTGACCATTACATTTGACCCTCAACTTCATAACAGCAAGAATGGAGAAGAGCAGGAAGTGGACAAACATGTTGCTGGTCTGGAAGGGCTTGGGAAGCACAGCAGAAAAGCAGGGCAAATACCAGACCCCAGCATCTTAAAAATAGGGGTGATATGTTCTGCCTATTAGCGGATGTTGGAGCTTTCCTCCTCACTTAAACAAATGCCTTCACAGGTCTCTCACATGAAAGGAAGAAAGAAAAATTGGGGAGGGGGAAGATTTGTGAATACCCATAGGAACTGTGCCTCCATTCATTTACTGGAAGTGATTTTGTAACTTCTGGAAGCTTTGACAGGAATCACAGTGGACACACTGTGTCCTTCTATAAGACTACTATAAGAATTCTTCCAATTCTTCTTCCCAAACAAACAAAAAAAACATACTGCTGTTTTTTAGGATTCCATTTATTTCATTACTGTACCAAGTAGGTTGGGTCTCAAGATCTAAATTAATAGGCTACCTTGTCAGTTGTGGTTTTGGCACTGCATGATACTTGATTAGTTTGTTTTGTTTTGCAGAATGACCTTCTGTTTCTCAAAGTCACAAGCCAGCTTCATCATCTCAGCATTAAGTGTGCCATTCATGTGCTGCATGTGAACAATTTCAACCCCCACTGCCTACGTAGAAGGCCAGCTGATGAGGTGAAAAGAGAAACCATCCCTGTACTGACTGTTTGCTTCCTAGAAATAGTTCTTGTTTACCCATAACAAAAAGCAGGAGTGGAAGAAGAATGTTAAGTCTCTCTCAGCCTTTGTTATCAGAACAAGTTCTCCAGTTAGTCCTGGGAAGTTTCTCAACTTCTCTCTGATTGCATGCAGGCCATGTGTACAGTAGGCAGTACCTGAATTATTTAGGATTCACTATCGCATAACTAAATCCATTGGAAAACCAGATTCATTCTAATAATAATAATAATAATAATAATAAATTTTATTTGTATTTCCTGTCTCTCCCTGCGGATCGAGGCGGGATTACAGCAAAGAATAAAAACCACAATACAAAATACAATATTATCTAAAAAATACAGTTAGTAAGAACAACAACAATATTACTACCAATCACTAAAAAGGCCAAATCGTCGTCAGTTTCCCGTGCTATCAAGACAGAGTGGAACTGTTCCATAAATCACCTATAAAAGGTCAGGTGGATAGGCCCAGCAGAAGAGATCCATCTTAAGTGCTTTTGCTAAAGGCTTCTAAGGTGGTAATGAAAAGGATCTCTTCTGGTAAGTTGTTCCATAATTTAGGGGCTGCGGCTTTAAACCAAGGACGTAGCCGGGGGGGGGGGGGGGGGGGGGGGGGGAACCCCCCCCTATCAGGCTCTGGGGGCGTTCAAGCTCCTTCCTCCCCCCTCCCCTCCATTAAAACCACGGCGAGGGAACAGAGGAAAGACAAAACAAAAGTTCCTCTTTTCCCTCTACTCCGTGGCTTTAATGGAGGGGGGAGGGAGGAGGGAGGAGGAAGGAGCTTGAATGCCAAGCTCAGAGAGAGAGGGAGGGAGGGAGTCCCTGTGACTCCTTTCGTTTCGTTTCCTTCAGAGTCCGGCTTCCACTCCTCCTCCTCCCCCCCCCCTTCCTCCCTCAGGAGAGAATGAAGAAAGAAGGAAAAGGTGACTTCTAACTTTTATGCGTTAAGCCATGTACAATATAGTATAATAATAATAATAATAATAATAATAATAATAATAATAATAATATCCCTTACCCAAAATGCTGATGATTAGATGTATTTTGGATTTTGGAGTTTTTCAGATTTTGGTATATTTATATACAGTATTATGTCTAATGGGATATTATACTGGGAGATGGGATCCATGTATGTTTCATATGCATCTCATAGACATAGACTGAAGGTAATTTAATGCACTATATTTTTAAAATAATGTTGTGCTGCTGCATACTGAGCTTCAGCAAAACCCTGAGACCACTATTCCTTGTATAATTCAATAATTCAGTCATTGATCTAAACCTTCAGGATTTCCAAGTTTCCTTGAGTTGGGGGTCAGACCAGATGCTCTCAGGGTCAGTTTGGGGTTTTGGAAGTCCAGAGAAAGGAGACTCAGGCTCTGCTCTGGACATTTCTCCAGAGAATGGACTCATGTTTTCAAAAAGTCATTTCTGGATTTTTGCAACAACAAAAAAGAGGTGGGTCTGTGATGCAAAAAGGCAAGAGGCTTCCTTCCAGCCTTGTTTTTTCTCTTTTTTAAAACACAAATAGTATAAAATACAGTTAGCTGGCCCTTTTTCAGCATGTCAATGGGGATGCTTTGATGGAGAGTTCCTGCATGGCAGAATGGGGTTGGACTGGATGGCCCTGACAAAGAAGGCTAAAAGTCTCACAAAACTACAATACCCAGATATTGTTGTTGTTATTTTCTTATATCCCGCCTTTCTCCCAATATACGGACTCAAGGTGGTGATTTTCCATAGCATTAATCTATAGTTTATTTTTCTACAATGCAGATGGACACCTCCATTACATAATTTGTTGAGGATGCTTTGACTGGGAGTTCCTGCATGGCAGAATGGGGTTGGACTGGATCAGGGCCCTTCTAGGGGTCTCTTCTAACTCTATGAGTCCATGATTCTGTAGCACTCTGAGCCTACTGTGATTTTAATAGTTTTTAAATGTATAAAGGTATAAAGTCTTATAATGCAAGCCATGCACTGATGGCCATGCACTATAATTTTTTATTGATTGATTTTATACTCTGCCTTTCTCCCAAAATAGGATTCTCTTAAAGGGGTTTGTTTAATATAAAAAGAAAGGAACGTATAATGGCTTGGAATTAAAAATTATGATTGATAGATAGATAGATAGATAGATAGATAGATAGATAGATAGATAGAT
>NC_056522.1:281690670-281695849 GCF_019175285.1 Sceloporus undulatus | reverse complement strand
GATAGATAGATAGATAGATAGATAGATAGATAGATAGATAGATAGATAGATAGGTCTTGGAATTAAAAGGTGTGTGTGTGCGTGTGTATCTCAAAATTAAAAACAGCATCTAGTTCAAAAAAACGCAGCCCGGTACAGATGGGCAGGAAGGGGTGGCGAGACTCCGCCCCTTCTGCCCCTGATCATTGCTGCAGCAACCGCATGGGTGTGGCGATGATCTGCCCAAAAAGTCTGCAAATGCACTCCCACCGGCGCCCGCTGCCAAAAGTCCATTAACGCCTGGGACATCACGGTGACATCACGCATGCCGCCCTGTTTGGATGCGGTGCATTTGTGATGTCATCGATGCGTGCACTGTGTGGACAGCGCTGCGTAGGATGGTGCTGCTGTTATGTGCTAGGGTGCAGGAGCGTGCGGTTTGCTGCGTGCTCCACAACCCTAGAATCGGCACCAGCACACCACTCTCCCACCCATCTGTACCGGGCATCAGTTTATTTTGGAAAACTTAACTCTGTCATATGTGTTTTGTCTGCATAATTGCCATTGTGGCAGATAGTATTTTAATCGTTATCATGATTGTCTTTTATAAGGAACTAGGAATAAAACATCCTCTACACACGGAAGAAATTGGTTCTGGCAGTTTAAAGCTATAAATGCAAAACAAGATGATAAGTCTGCAACTACGATATCACATCTGGTGTACGCGTAAGTATTAGCAGTGGTTAAAAAAACAGATAAAATAATAATAGCTTCTTGCCTATTTTATATTTTGTGGAGGTGTTTTGGTTTTACTTAGGGGTGAAGAGAAATGGAAGTACGCAAATTGAATTTTGTCTTCAAAAATTTCCACTTTACCATAAGATCAGGATATGGGGATTTCAGACTTGGAGCTCAGTTTGTCAGTAGGATTAACCAGAATAGTGACATCTTCAAGAGGATGTATATATTTGTTAACACTAATCAAAAGTGTCTATCCAGCCTCCATGTTGAGGTGCGAATTTTTCATAGTGAAATACGAAAATAATCTGTTGATTTGATATGATAACATTTTTGGTGAGATAAGAGTTGTGGTAAATGAAAGCGCACAAATGCTTCAATTTTGTTCTCCAAAGAATATGGTTTGGGGGAGAAATGATACATTGTCTTTGTGTGTTCTGTAGGGTGGCTTGATGATATTGGTTTACCTCAATACAAAGATCAGTTTCATGAATCAAGAGTTGATGGCAGAATGCTGCAATATCTAACTGTGGTAAGATGTCAAAAACTGATTCTAATTTTAAAAGCTTGGGAATAGCTGTAAGCTTTTCTCTTTCGCTTAAAACACACACACCACACACCACAGAGCTCTAATGATAAAATAGATAAATTGTGTTTATACTAGAATTATTTTCTCCTTAAATTTTATTTTTAGATATTTAACAATAATTATATATTAGAATTAGCATTTCAATTGTTCTTATGTGGATACATAAAGTAAATTAAATTTTACAAAAACTGTCCTCCCATTCACTCAAACATGTTAAAACTAACGTAACTCTCAAGAAACTGAAGCAGAGCAGATCACTTGCAGAAACTTAAGGCCAAAACCATGCATTGGATGAAATGTAACAGTAGTTTGGATGGTGGTTGTTTGTGTGTTTTGACTAAAGTTAATTGCTGCCCCAAATAAGGACGGAGCAATTTCTGACAGGATTTTGGCTCAGAGGGAAGGGTTTAAAACTTCTCTCCACGCTTGCCACAGTCCTGATAAAAGTCACAAAAAATCCTGCAGTTGGTATTAATGCTGTGCATTGACCATACATTTGACCCTCAAACTTCAATAACAGACAAGAATGGAGAAGAGCAGGAAGTGGACAAACATGTTGCTGGTCTGGAAGGGCTTGGGAAGCACAAGCAGAAAAGCAGGGCTAATACCAGACCCCAGCATCTTAAAAATAGGGAGTGATATTGTTCTGCCATTAGCGGATGTTGGAGCTTTCCTCCTCACTTAACAACAATGCCTTCACAGGTCTCTCACATGAAAGGAAAAAGAAAAATTGGGGAGGGGGAAGATTTGTGAATACCATAGGAACTGTGCCTCCATTCATTACTGGAAGTGATTTTGTAACTTCGGAAGCTTTGACAGGAATCACAGTGGACACACTGTGTGTCCTTCTATAAGACTACTATAAGAATCTTCCAATTCTTCTTCCCAAACAACAAAAAAAAACATACTGCTGTTTTTTAGGATTCCATTTATTTCATTACTGTACCAAAGTGGTTGGGTCTCAAGATCTAAATTAATAGGCTATACCTGTCAGTTTGGTTTTGGCACTGCATGATACTTGATTAGTTTGTTTTGTTTTGCAGACATGACCTTCTGTTTCTCAAAGTCACAAGCCAGCTTCATCATCTCAGCATTAAGTGTGCCATTTCATGTGCTGCATGTGAACAATTTCAACCCCCACTGCCTACGTAGAAGGCCAGCTGATGAGGTGAAAAGAGAACCATCCCTGTACTGACTGTTTGCTTCCTAGAAATAGTTCTTGTTTACCCATAAACAAAAGCAGGAGTGGAAGAAAGAGGTTAAGTCTCTCTCAGCCTTTGTTGATCAGAACAAGTTCTCCAGTTAGTCCTGGGAAGTTTCTCAACTTTCTCGATTGCATGCAGGCCATGTGTACAGTAGGCAGTACCTGAATTATTAGGATTCACTATCGCATAACTAAATCCATTGGAAAACCAGATTCATTCTAATAATAATAATAATAATAATAAATTTTATTTGTATTTCCTGTCTCTCCCTGCGGATCGAGGCGGGATTACAACAAAGAATAAAAACCACATACAAAATCAATATTATCTAAAAAAATACAGTGTAGTAAGAAACAACAACAATATTACTACCAATCACTAAAAAGGCCAAATCGTCGTCAGTTTCCCGTGCTATCAAGACAGCGTGGAACTGTCCATAACTCACCTATAAAAGGTCAGGTGGATAGGCCCAGCAGAAGAGATCCATCTTAAGTGCTTTTGCTAAAGGCTTCTAAGCGTGGTAATGAAAAGGATCTCTTCTGGTAAGTTGTTCCATAATTATAGGGGCTGCGGCTTTAAACCAAGGACGTAGCCGGGGGGGGGGGGTTGGGGGGTCGGAACCCCCCCCATCAGTGCTCGGGGGCGTTCAAGCTCTTCCTCCCCCCTCCCCTCCATTAAAACCACGGCGAGGAACAGAGGAAAGAACAAAACAAAGTCCTCTTTTCCTCTACGACTCCGTGGCTTTAATGGAGGGGGGAGGGAGGAGGGAGGAGGAAGGAGCTTGAATGCCAAGCTCAAGAGAGAGAGGGAGGGAGGGAGTCCCTGTGACTCCTTTCGTTTCGTTTCCTTCAGAGTCCGGCTTCCACTCCTCCTCCTCCCCCCCCCCCCTTCCTCCCTCAGGGAGAACTGAAGAAAAGAAGGAAAAGGTGACTTTCTAACTTTTAGCTGTTTATATACCATGTACAATATAGATAATAATAATAATAAAAAATACTAATAATATAATAATAATATTCCCTTACCCAAAATGCTGATGATTAGATGTATTTTTGGCATTTTGAGAGTTTTTCAGATTTGTGGTATATATATACAGTATTATGTCTAATGGGAGTATTATACGGGGAGATGGGATCCATGTATGTTTCATATGCATCTCATAGACATAGACTGGAAGGTAATTTAATGCACTATATTTTTAAAATAATGTTTGTGCTGCTGCATACTGAGCTTCAGCAAAACCCTGAGGACCACTTCCTTGTATAATTCAAATAATTCAGTCATTGATCTAAACTTCAGGATTTCCAAGTTTCCTTGAGTTGGGGGTCAGACCGATGCTCTCAGGGTCAGTTTGGGGTTTTGGAAGTCCAGAGAAAGGAGACTCAGGCTCCACCTGGACATTTCTCCAGAGAATGGACTCATGTTTTCAAAAAGTCATTTCTGGATTTTTGCAACAAAAAAACAAAAAAGGGTGGTCTGTGATGCCAAAAAGGCAAGAGGCTTCCTTCCAGCCTTGTTTTTTCTCTTTTTTAAAACACAAATAGTATAAAATACAGTTAGTTGGCCCTTTTCAGCATGTCAATGGGGATGGCTTTGATGGAGAGTTCCTGCATGGCAGAATGGGTTGGACTGGATGGCCCTACAAGAAGGCTAAAAGTCCCACAAACTACAATACCCAGATATTGTGTGTTTATTTTCTTATACCCCCTTTCTCCCAATATACGGACTCAAGGGGTGATTTTCCATAGCATAATCTATAGTTTATTTTTCTACAATGCAGATGGACACCTCCATTACATAAATTTGTTGAGGATGCTTTGACTGGGAGTTTCCTGCATGGCAGAATGGGGTTGGACTGGATCAGGGCCCTTCTAGGGTCTCTTCTAAACTCTATGAGTCCATGATTCTGTAGCACCTCTGAGCCGACTGTGATTTTATAGTTTTTAAATGTATAAAGGTATACAGTCTTATAATGCAAGCCATGCACTGATGGCCATGCACTATAATTTTTTATTGATTGATTTATACTCTGCCTTCTCCCAAAATAGGATTCTCTTAAGGGGTTTGTTTAATATAAAAAGAAGGAACTCGAATGGCTTGGAATAAAAATTATATGAGAGATAGATAGATAGATAGATAGATGTAGTGTAGATAGGTCTTGGAATTAAAAGGTGTGTGTGTGCGTGGTTCTCACAAATAAAACCTCTGGAAGTGGGAATGAAATGTGTGGATGCAGCCTGGGTTCGTAGCTCAGCTCAGATGTTGGAAACAGGTCTCAAAGCATGAGCAGAGTGTCTCTGAGCATGAACAGAGTGGCGCCGCTCATTGCTTGAGCAGCTGCACTTTGCTTTATCGAGCTGAATTTATCTGATGGTAAACACCTTCAGAGAAGGACTCAGTTGCATCTGCACTGAAAAAATAATCCAGTTTGATGCCACTTAACTGCACTTGGCTCCATGTTGTGAAATGCTGGGATTTGTAGTTTGTTGTGGCACCTGACAGATGGACTCAACTACATTTTCCCAAGATTCCATTGCACGAAGCCATAACGGAAGTTTAAAGGGGTGCCAATCAAAGTGTCGAGGGTAAACGCTCGACCCTCTTTTTGTGTCTTGGGGGGGGGCTCTTAGCCTCTCAAAATGGGTGGCACTTAGTCTTGGCCCCCCCCCCG
>NC_056522.1:281598385-281690645 GCF_019175285.1 Sceloporus undulatus | reverse complement strand
CCCCCCCCTTCCCAAAATCCTGGCTACGTCCTTGTTTAAACGCTTTATGGGAAGTTGTAGTTAGTCTAGTTTTCATATGTTCCAATAGTTTCTTCCCTGATGTTCTAAGAGTGCGGGGCAGATTGTTTAGAGAGAGGCATTCCCTTAAGTAACTCGGCCCCAGCCATGTAGGGCTTTAAAGGTAATAACCAACACTTTGTATTGTGCCCGGAAGCTGATCGGCAGCCAATGAAGAGATCTTAATATTGGAATAATATGGTCAGATCTTGATGTTCCTGTGACCAATCTGGCTGCAGCGTTTTGGATTAATTGAAGCTTCCGAACTTGGTACAAAATTAGCCCCATGTAGAGCACGTTACAGAAATCAAGATGAGAGATTGCCAGTGTGTATACTACTGCTTCAAGGTCCCTCTGGGCCAGATAGGGACGCAGTTAGTGTATCAACCAAAGTTCTTCTAATCTGGAGCAGTTTCTCTTTTGTGGTGAAATGGACATGGACCTTTGAATTGCACTGTAAAGTACAAAAGAAGATCTGGTAAAAGGTAAAGGCTTCCCCTTTGACATGATTTCTAGTTGTGTCTAACTGTAGGGAGCGGTGCTCATCTCCGTTACTAAGTTGAGAGAGCTAGCATTGTTAAAGATGGCCCTATGTTCATGTGACCAGCATGACTAAGCACCAAAACACACAGAACACTGTTACCTTCCCACCAAAGTGATACCTATTTATCTACTTGCACTTTTACAAGTTTTCGAACTGATAGGTTGGCAGAACCTGGGACTAGTGACGAGCTCATTCCATCTCACAGCACTTGGGTCTCAAACTTGCGATCTGCTGACCTTGCAGTTGTCGGAGTCAGCATGTTAACTGCTAAGCCACCGCATCCCATAAAAGAGATCTGAGTAAAGGTCAAATACATTGCAAGTTTTGGAAAATGGATTCACTATGCAAGCGGATTATTTAATAGCATATTCTGTCTGAGAAGGCAGAAATAATAAATTTATTTGTGTTCTAACTATAAACAAGTATACAGTTTGTACATAATCTTCATTTCATTACTCTCAGTGACTTATAGCAAAAACACCTATGATGAGCTGTGGTAGGTATGCCAATGCTGCCCTTTCCAGGATAGGGTAGCTAAGCTACAGCAGTTGCACTAACAACCTCACCTAAATTATTGTAAGCTACTTACGGTAAATACCTGAAGGGCACCAAAGCCCATCTGATCTTGGAAAGGAAGCAGGGTCAGCTCTAGTTAGTATTTAAACTTCCAATGAATACCAAGTGCTGTAAGCTATATTTCAGAGGAAAGAACTGGCAAAACCACCTCTGAGTATTTTTTTGACTAAGAAGCCTCTCTAAAATGAATGGGGTTACCATAAGTCAACAGACAACTTAGAGGCACGTACACTCACAGACAATATGCTTTATATGGGGTTATTGTTGTGTTTTGTTTGGAAGCTGCAGATGGTGCAGAATGTGTTTTTCTAGGATGCTCAGTTAAGGCCACACATACACATTACACCAGTGCTAAAGCAACTGCGGTGGTTGTCTGTTAACTACTGAGCCAAACTCAGGCTCTTCCAGTTGGCATATAAAGCCCTAAATAGTTTAGGGGTGGGTTACCTTGTAGATCCTCTTCCCTGCTATGGACTGGATAATGACTTCTGATTGCTCCCCTCCTGCAGCCATCCATGTAGTGAACAGCCCAGAAGTAGAGCCTTCTCCATGGTGACCCACATCACTTCCATGTATTTAAAAGGGGCATGCTTCTGACACCTGTTCAAGATGCATCTCTTCATACACTGATGCCGATGCTTAGTTTAAAAATTATGTACCAAGTCTCTAATTTTAAATGTTTACTTGATCTTTTTTAAATTTATCATTTAATATTTTATATTTTAGTGTTTGCTTTTTGATATATTTTACTTATAGCCTAAAACCTATTATAAGTCCCTAAAGAGCCAACACGGTATAGCTGTTGGAGTGTTGAACTAGAAGACCAGGGTCTGAATCCCTGTTCTGCAATGGAAACCCACTAGGTGACCTTGGCCAAGTCTCACTCTCTCAGCCTCAGAGCAAGGCAAAGGTAAACCTTCTCTGAACAAATCTTGCTAAGAAAACCCCATGATTGGTTGTCCTTAGGTTTGCCATAAGCCAGAAATAATTTGAAAACACACAACTAGAGTAGAACCACTGAAACAGTGGGATTTATAGCTGACTTTCTATTGGTGGAATCAGAGGTTTGAGATATCATTAGATATAATATAGATGTGGTATAGACATTGATTTAGTTGCAGTAGCAGTATTAATATATATCTTTTTTGCAATACAGAACAACATTTCCCCTTCTGAGGTGGTTCAGTGGTCCAATCACAGAGTGATGGAATGGCTCAGATCAGTAGATCTGGCAGAATATGCACCAAACCTTCGAGGAAGTGGAGTTCATGGTGGTCTCATTGTAAGAAACTATGTCTTAAATTTTTCTTCTTTCTAATTAAATGTTTTAATTTTAATAAAATTAACAATTAACTAAAATGCATTTTCAAATGTTTCAGTTCACTAAGGGGAAAGAAAATCCTATTTGATATGACGGGAAATGTGTTTATTGATCAATTTGGATATTTTATGAAAAGGAAATTGTCAGTGTTAAATGACTGAAGAAATAAGGTAGTGCTGGCATTTAATATCTGGTTTTACAATGATGAAATTGGAGAACGGAAATTGTTTTCAAAATGGAAATTGATAAACTGTCAACTCAGTTTCTTAATGTGTGTTTGCTGTACCAAAGAAAACAAAATATCTGCCAACATGGAACACCTTTAACAAGGTCTTAAGTCTGCAGTGGTTTAGAATCAAAACAAACAGTTAATGCAGTGGTGCCTTTGATAACAGTTCTAGGAAGTCTGTTTTGAAACTGAAGCTTCTTGTTTTGAGAAAGTCGCAAGGGCACAGTCCCATCCTACATGGTGGGGAGGGGATTGTCAAAAAGGTCATAAATATGTGTACACATATTTATGAGCTTTTTAATTAACTGGTTCAGAGAGCTTGTGTCTCTTCAGATGTATGCACCTGGAATGTAAAGAATATTTGAAAGATTCTTAACTCATCTTGACATTTCACAAAGTTTTGCATGTTTTTCAGTATTTTGGGAGACTTTTTTTTTTTTTTTGCAAAAGTTTTACATAAAGAAACCTTTTGCAAAAAATGGGCCAGAAATTTACTTGGGGACTTGAGTCTTCATAAATGGATTTACATCTTTTGGAAATAGAATTGAGCAGTTTTGCACATCACGGGGTGCTGTTATTATGTAGGGAATCCAGCAAAGTGATGGTATGTGGTTGTGTTTCCAACAGATCCTTGAACCTCGTTTTAATGGTGATACACTGGCAATGCTTCTCAACATTCCTCCTCAAAAGACACTACTAAGACGCCACTTAACCACTAACTTCAATGTACTCATTGGACAAGAAGCACAGCAAGAAAAAAGGGAAATAGTGGAATCTACAGTTTATACGCCTCTGACTACCACTGCTAAAGTCCGGGTAGGCTATACAGAGATAATGGATGCATTCAGAAACATGATGCGGTCCTGGTTTATACAGGGGTACCCCGGGTTACGAAATTAATTCGTTCCGCCGCCGCTTTCGTAACCCGAAAATCTTCGTAAGGCGAAAAAGCCATAGGCGCTAATGGGGAAAAGCCGCAATTTCGTGCGATATAGCGCCGAAAAGCACCAAAAAAATTTTCGTAACCCGAAATAACCTTCGTAACCCGGAACAGTTTTTTTAAATGGATTTTTTTCGTAACCCGGAAATTTCGTAAGGCGGCGCATTCGTATCCCGGGGTACCACTGTACTTTAAAAATAAACTTCAAAAGTATTTTATTTTGTTTTAACCTCTCACTTAAGTGCTGGATTACTCAGAAATCCAGACTGTCTGTCTGTCTATCTATCTATCTATCTATCCATCTATCTATCTATGGCGGGGTACAGACCGCTTGCTGCGGTCCGCCGCCGCCATTTGCTCCGCGCGGGAGCCGCAGCAGCCAAACCGCGCGGCTCCCGCGCGGAGCAAAAAAGAAGCTCAATTTCGGAGCTTCTTTTTGCGGCGCCTCCATGACGTCGCGAGGCGCCTGGCACGGACTCGCGACGTCATAGGCGCCGCGACACGTCTGGACGCTGTGCGTCCAGTACGTAAAGATGGCGGCGCCCATGTAGAAGGGGCGCCGCCATCTTGTACGTATACAATACGTACTAGGGTTAGGGGGGTGCGGAAGCACCGCCCCTTCCTAACCCTAGTACGTATTATATACGTACTAAATGGCGGTGTGTATCCCGCCTATGACATAAATCTCTCTTGATAACTGCAGTGACTTATCCTGAAAAATTCTGGGAAATCTGACTAATGGAAGGTGGTGCAATTTAAGCTACCCAAGTGAGAGGGAATGGCTTGTAACTGCCAAGTCATTTGAAATCTGGTGTACAGCTACAGATGAAAGAGAAGGGCATAACCCGAAGCCTGCATGATACTCGTTAGATCCAACTTCTTGATTGCCAGCAAGGAATGTTCCCTGACCGGAGTTCTCCTGAGAATGCTCCCACTAGCAGAAAGCATGGAAACCCTCTCTGTAGACAACTGTGCTGGAGGGCCCCCATCCTCTGGAGCAGATGGATAGCACTGAAAGGAGAGGGAGGAACTGATACGAATTACAGCCTCTTCCACCATTCCATTCCCCCATGAATTCCTTCACGTGATCAAAAGCTTTCTGTAGACAAAAAAAGCCCTTCCGGACACAGGAAGCAGATTCTGAATCTGGTTGGAATCCTGCTGGTGTAATTTGTTCTTTTTTGGCCATTGCTCAATTGTTGTGCTCAGCTCACCATTACACACAGTTCACATATATACCTGTTGCACTGAAAATGAACACGCTAACCAGGTTCATAACTGTTACACACTGTTTTCAATTTGTTACTCAGTGCTGTAGAAATGCAATTTGCTGAATTCATGCAATTAAGGCTGCAGTCATGTGCACGCTTACCTGGGAATAATAATAATAATAATAATAATAATAATAATAATAATAATAATAATAATAATAATTTGTTTTATTTATATACCGCTATTCCAAAGATCATAGTGGTGAACAGCAAGTAAGCTAATTAGCCCCCAACAGTCTGGGTACTCATTTTAGCGACCTCGGAAGGATGCAAGCCTGAGTCGAGCTTGGGCCCTTTTATTGGTCTTGAACTCGCAACCTTGTGGTTTCGAGTGAATGGCTGCAGTACAGGCATTTAACCACTGCGCCACCAGGGCTCCAATGACCACCATTTCTTCATAGTGATCTCTGTGAATCTCACAAATGGATTATCCTGCACCTGTGCAGGACAACTGATTTGTGTGAATTCACAGATGATCATTCAAAGAACTATAGTTACAGGAAGTGACCTGTCCTTACACCACAGGCCTTATTTCTGAGTAGGCATATATAGAAATATAATATCTCATTGGATTTGTCTGTTGAAAGGTTAGGAAAGGTTAGAGGTAGCGTTGATCAAGGCCCTTAAAGGCTGCACATTTGCTCAGTGACTATTCCAATTTTTCTAAAAAAGCAGAGACTTGCTCTTTTGTTGAATTTTTCAAGTTGCAACAAGAAAAAGTGGGTTTCATGTGAAGTTTTTGATGCAACAGTGTGGTTCAATAAATAAAAGAAAAAGCACAGATCTTCTTAAATCTGTCTGTTTCCCCCAACATAAGAACTTCTTAATGGCAGTAAACCTGGATGAGAAAATCCAGTGATGAAGAATTCTTTATAACTTCTAGAGCCCCATTTAACAATAACAATAGTTGTTGTTGTTAGCATGCTGCAGACATAGTCTGTGATTGAAATTGATTTGTACAAGGAGATGATAGCAAGTTATGCTAAAGAGTTTTATTCTAAATGTTTAGATTAGCCCCACAGTCTTTCCCTCTGCCCAAATTTATTAGAATAAATTTACTAATGAAGGTAAAATCCTCCCTCTGCTTTTTGATAAATTAGTTCAATTTCCCCCAGGAAATTGTAATCAATATAAAGTATAGCAAAATCCATGCTTATTACTACTGTGAAATATGTGAAAGGTAACTTACTGCTTTGAAAGCACAAGTGAGTACTAGTAATGGTTTTATTATTGTTGCTCTGTGATGTGCTTCTCTGAAGCATTTTTTTGTTCTCTCCTCCCCACCCATTCCCCCATTAGCCAAAGAAACTTGGATTTTCACATTTTGGAAACTTAAGAAAAAAGAAGTTTGATGAATCAACAGATTACATTTGTCCTATGGATACATATATAAGTACAACCAATGGCACTCAGAAGATCTACAGTGCTTACAAAGTGCACAGTGCCCTCCCTGACAAAGAATTAAACAAACTGGATCAGGTGGGCCAGGCGGACTGACGTCACTCACCTCTCATCCTCTTCATGCATCCCAAAGCTTTGAAATAATCTTTTGTTACAATTTAACTAAACATACATACTGCATCTGCATGGATTTAATGATTGTTTGAAGATGAGGCCTGAAAAGTTTTATACTTAAAACATCAAAGGAATGTTTCCTTCTGCAACTATTATGCCATCCTACTTTTCAAGCCCTTTTTCAGGAATATAAAAAGCTTTACACAACAGTTGGTAGTTGAACGTCAAGGCAGCCAAAAGCCCCAATCTAGCAGGAGTCCTCTATGTGCACTTCTGTTGTAGGACTATGTTTTTATATTCAACAGATGCCACCCAGAGATATTTTTAACTTTTTATATTAATTTTTAATATAAATAGTTGTAAAGATATGTCTGTTTTATTCTGAGCAGTACAACTGGTTTGTATATTCTTAATAAGACATGTTGTTTCAACTGTGCAGTGTCTGCACCATTTTGAATGTATATGACATGTAATTAAAAGAGTTAAGCATAATAATACATCTTTAAAAATGGAAATGCAACTTTATCAGCAAGACAATAAAAGTCATACCTTGGGATAAATGTCCAACTTCTTACATTGTGATTATTTTCTTTGTGGTGGAATTAAAACACTGTGGAGTTTGAAGAGATTCTCTAAATTGCCATCCTAACCATAGCAAGTGGAGAAGAATGTGTAAAGCAATTTTTTTAAAACCTGAAAAATGGAGCAGTAGGAGCTTGTAAGCTTTCTGCAAGATAGAAGAGCCTGATGGACCTTCTATGGATTCTGGTTTCCATGTGAGAAACTGAATCAGAAAAATTGTGGTAAATTGAAGAAACTAATTGCATAATTTTAATTTTTTCATATGCATGAGCCATTCCATCTAACACATTTCATTTCTCTGTCATTTAAAATGTAATTTGCCTTTTGTTTTATCTAATGTAAGCAATTTGATGACCATTATGCATTTGGAATACAATCCTAGGCAACCATGGAGCAGGTGGGTAAGAGATGTACACACAGAACTTTTTACAAATGTTTATTTGGAAGTTATTTAAGGTCTTTTAACCAGACAAAGCTCCTGATGTAACCTGCAATTAAAATGATAGGGCTAGAAAGGAACTCTTTGTAACATTGCCACAGCCCCATTTTACTACAGCTGCTCCTATCATAGTCTGGATAATGGTTAGTTTTGTTACAAACTGGCTTTGCATAAAAGCAAAGTGCTTGTCTCAGGATCGGATTCCCTATGAGCCACCAAATCAAATCACTTTAGATAGATTTGTGGAGGCTATGACTATCAGTGGCTTCTGATCATGGTGGCTATGTGCCTTTCAATTAGCATAGAGGGCTGTTGCCCTGATCACCTGCTTGGCCACTGTAGTAAACAAACAAGTTGCACTGAGCCTGTGCAACTCTGACCTACTCCACGTCTGTCTCCATGGGACTTCTAAGACCATGGTACATTCTGTAAAGAGCACTATGTCTAGTAGTTCAAGACACTGTCATCTTATAAAAACAGAGGTGGAGAAAGTGCAGCCCATGTGGCCCTTAGGCTTTTTTTTCCCTTCAGGATAGTGGTTCTCAAATGGTGGGGCAGGACCCTCAAGAGGGCAAGACTTGGAGGCCCTGATTCCCCCTCCTTCTCTGCTTCCCAAACCTTTTCTGTCTTGGAGGAAAAGAGAAAGGCAAGCAGGTGCTTGGGGCTTCATAATCTTATAAAATGTTAAAATATGAATATACATGGATGAATTAACAAAAATACACACTAAACAAACAAAATATTTTGATTCATATACTATGTTATGTGTGAGTGGGGGGGGGTTGATATCCAGATGTAGATGTAAAGGGAGTGACAAAGGTAAAAAGTCTGAGACCACTGCTCTAGAATAAACAATTACCCTAATGAATTGTTCTCCTGGGGGGGGGGGGCATGGGAATATTTCACCATGTTTTTGGCTCTGTAGGCCATTTTAGGCCTGGGAAAGGTGGTTGTTGTTTTTAAAGTTACTCCATTTACTTCCTGTTGTTAAAAGGGCCTTCTGGATCTAAAATGGCCCAGGGGACAAAAACCATGGCAAACACAACGCCTTATATTTGTTGTTAACTGCCCTCGGGTTGACTTTGACTCATGGCAACCTTGTGGATGAGACATCTCCAAACTACCATCCTCAGCTGCTCTTCTTATGCCCATGGCCTCCTTGATTGAGTCTAACCATCTTTCTTTCCTTCTACTAGCCTCTGCCTTTCCCAACATCATTGTCTTTTCTAATGAGCCATACCTTCCCATGATGTGGCCAAAGTACAACACCTCAATTTAGTTATCCTGGCTTCCAGAGAACATTCAGGCTTGATCTGTTCTAGGGCCCAATTTTTTGTCTTTTTGGCTGTCCACGTATCCTTAGCACTGTTCTTCAGCAACACATCCCAAATAATTATTTTCTTTCTGTTCACTTTCTTCACTGTCCAGCTCTCTCATCCATATGTGATGGGAAAAACAATGGCTCATTGTAGTGTTCACAGTTATATCTTTGTACTTTAAAAACTTATCTAGTTCTTTCATTGCTGTCCTTCCCATTCCTAATTGTCTTCTGATTTCTTAACTGCAGTTTCCACTCTTGACAATATTTGATCCAAGATTTTGGAACTCTTTTGACTATTTCAATTTTTTTCTTTTCTAGGATATCTTCTTCAACAATTCCTCCAGGTCCTTATTGGGTTTTGCTAGTAGTAATGTGTCATCTGCATATCCTAGGTTGTTAATGTTCCTCCCCCCAATTTTTACTCCTCCTGTCTCTGAATCTAAGCCTGCTGTGCATATGATGCTATACAGATTGAACAAGCAGGGTGATACAATGCAGCTTTGCCTGGACACCTTTGCCAGTTGGGGACCATTCTGTTTCTCCGTATTCTGTTCTAATGGCAGCCACTTGTCCTGAGTACAGGTTACACATCAGGACCACCAGGCAGTCCCTTTCCTCTAAGAGCGAGTTATAGCTTTCTATGATCTATGCAGTTGAAGGCTTCGCTGTAGTCAATAAAGCACATGCATTTTCTTCTGGATTCCTTAGTGCCTGTTTCTCTGGGATGTCTTGTTCCATATATGGTAGGAGTCTTGGCTTGAGCATGACCTTACTTGCAGAGGAAATTAAAGCAATGGATACTGCAATCTTCTGTGCTTCCTTTTTTGTCCATGCATATTGATCGCTTCCAATTGGTGAGCCCCTGCTTTGTTTTTGATAATTAAAACTATACAGTACTTTAATCTGTGTCTGTGGATTGTAACAGTTCTATTGTTATGTTGTCTGCTCCTGGTGATTTATTTTTCCCAATTACTTTGAGTGCAGCTTTCACTGCACTCTCCAAAATCTGAGGTTCATCCTTGCAAGTTTCTTCTTCCCATGTGTCATTCAACCTTTCACATTTTTTGTGTAGCTCTTCTGTGTATAGTCCCCCCTATGCTACTTAAGGGCATTTTGAGGGCAAGAAAATTATTTGAATTTTTTTGGCAACATGGTGCAACCTCCAAGGTCTCATTGAGGTTTAATGCTACCCCCTACCGCCCAGAGCTGCCCACCCCTGCCTTAAAGCTAATCTGTTGTCTTTCACATACCCTGCCTGGTGGGGAGTGCACCTTCCCACGTTCTGCTAATCTATTGCATGGCTATCAACACCTGCTTTTAGGCTTTGCCAGTTACACATAGATTATGAGGTTCACCTCTTTCAAGTGCCCTCACCACTGAGTAGGTAGAAATAGCCACTCTGAAATAGAAAAATACACAATGGGGCCAGCCTGCCCCCCTAAATAGGTGCAGCAATTGAGGATAGCTGGGTATGGGAATGCACACATGGCTAGAGAAAGTCACTTCTGGATTGGATCCCTAGACCCAGCAAGCCAAACCTGAAACCTGCAGTTCATGCCAAGTAAATCATGTCAGGATCTGGCCCACTAACTCACCACCCATTATTATTGATGACAGCCTTCTGGTGTTTGGTGTAGGTAAGCATTTTTATAACTAGGGTCACCATAACTAGTATATACCTTCAAGGCATAGTACCAAGATTTGTTTCTAGATTCCTAATTTGGCTGTGTCAAATAGGTAGAGGACCATAGGACCCACCCTTAAAGCAGGACTAAGTCAGATTCTAAGTATGGAAGAGCCTAGACACTGGGGCAGTACTGGGTGCAGAACTGGTAAGTGTATGATGTTGCCTTGGGTTCAATGGTAGCCAACCAAGGTTCCTCCCTTAGGCTTATACCTGCCTTTCCCCTGCCCCCTTGGACCTCAATCCTCACTGTAGCTGCTGTGGCTGATGGGAGTCTGCTCCCCCGTTGTTCAGAAAAGTGCTCAGGTTCCCACCCCCTCATGACAGCAATTTCCAAAACAGTCTTTGTAGCAATCCCCTCACATAATCACTTGCTTAGGAGGATGAGAACAACCAATTAGCCTCTTCTTTGAATATCAGCCAGAAGTGTGATGCTGCAGCAAGGAAGGTGAATGCTATTTTAGACTGCATTAACAGAAAGATAGATTCCAAGTCATTATATATAATATCCCCTTATATTCTACACTGATCAGGTCTCATATACAGCGTTCTCTTCTGGGTGCCTGATTCTAAGAAGTTGCATTAATCAGTGTTTAAAACAGGAGTAGGCAACCTTTTTGAGCCAGGGGCCGGGTTGCTGTCCCTCAGGTGACTGGGGGGCCGAAGCCAGGGGGTGGAGCTTCCACCCTCCGGGGGTGGGGCCGCGTGCCGGGGATGGAGCTTCCACCTTCCAGGGTCATCGGGCCTCCCAGAGGCCTCCTGCTGCCGCCAGGGCCCTGGACGGCTCCCAGAGGCCCGCTGCCACTGTCAGAGCCCTGTTCGAGGGCTCCTGCGGCCGCAGTGGGCCTCCTAGAGGCCGCCGCCGGACCTTTTCTGTGGTCGCACGAGACTTCACCTCTAGGCCACCGCCATTTTTCTCCCAAAATGGCGGTGAAGTCTCGCACGACCTCGCCGCCATTTTGGGAGGGGAAATGGCGGCGCCCGGAGCGGCGAAAAGTCGCAATTGGCGGCGGCACCGGCAGCCAGGGGCCGGCCAAAAGGCCTCTGCAGGCCGCATCCAGCCCGCAGGCCGGAGGTTGCCGACCCCTGGTTTAAAACAACAATGGGGAATACTGGATCAAGTTATATTTCAGTTTATTATTTTGTTGTTGTATTTTCAGCATATAAGTTTTGATTACACTGAAAGCTAGATACATTTTCCATTAGGGTTTGGGTTGCTGGCAAGGGAGGAAAAGATGCACCAGGTCAGCTTGAATTTGCAGATGTAAAGATGGTTGTTAACGTGAGGAGTCTGCTTGAGTGGAAAAGATTCCCTTGCCTCAACCATAGAGAAAGCTGGATGCACAGAAGGGAGACAGGGACCAAGAAGAAAATAAATTCATTCAGTTCTTTATCTTCAATGCAACTGCTGTGGGAGGAGGAACTAAATGAACTATTTGCATCACTAAATAACAAATCTGGATGATCAAGTATGTAGACATGTGTTTCAAATGAAGGCATTCTGAGTACAGTACTGAGACACTGAACTCAGGACATGTCTACATTCCTTCATATGTTCAAAGCATGAACAACTGTTTTTTTTACTCATTAACCCAGCATGCCAGATACCAGAATCTGCACATATATGCATGTTGAAATATTGCTGATTACTGAAAAATATCTTTGTTCCGTTCTAAGAAACAAACATAGAAATGTATACAAATTATTTATATGGCAAGTACTTTGGCTTAGTTTTGTAAAACCCCATATTATTGCACAATGAACTAACTCAATCATTTTTTTCTGCTAATATACTACATGTTCAATGGAAAAAGTTCCAGTATCCTGTACGTCAGGCTAAGAGAAATATTTCATGCCCTAAAAAGCCAACATTAACGTTTTTTCTGTAGATATGTCTCATATGCAGAATAATTCAGAAGATACTTTATTATGCATGCACTGTTTGAATAAGGTGCAGTAGCAGGTCTTTTGATTTTACATCCTTGCTGAAATGATTTTACAGATGGAACATTCAGAAGGAACAGTAATGCAAATAGGGGAACTTTCTCAAGGAATAAACAACCTCACAGTAAGTATTACTACAAATTTATCCTTTAAATAAACAAATGAGGCTCCATGACTGATAGCAAACCAAGAGAATTTCATGGCATCTTCACCTGTCTGAGATGGGAGTGGGACAGAGAGGTTTATTTTTATCATCGTTTCCCATTCGTCTTTTCTCTCATATTGTAGTCAGACAGTTTATTTTGGTCACCAACCAGTAAATACAATCAGTAAAACAAACAGTAAATTTATAAAATTGATCTCTAACATCAAAGCTTATTGGCTACCATTTGAGGACACAATTTACACATTATGTAACAAAACTTTGCCACTTTTAATAAAATGGTTTTGTTTTGATGGTTCAGCAAATAATGTAAATAAAAATCATCAGAGTGAAGTCAATAAAAGGAAATTAACTATGCTACTCTAAGGCCTGTGTAGTGTTAAAACAGGCCTCCAACAATGCAGTTTAGGGCATTTTAAACTAGGATCTTGTGGATTCATTATCTCTCCTGAGATGTTCCTGAAAATTTTGGAATCTCGCAGATGGAATAAACCCAACGCGCAAGATCTCCATCCACCATTTTCTTCCTCTGCCTGTGGACAGGGAGGAAGACAATATCGAAGGATTCTTCCTGGAAGCATATGCTTACTCCCCAAAAAACCTAGATCTAAACCATGAAACTCCTGTTTAACATACTGTGTGGGTTATATTCTTAAGGATGAAATAAAAAGCACAAATTTGTGTAAAGTTGGAATAAAAATATTACTTTTTCATAAAGTGCATATACAATGAAATTTTCAGCTGTACACTCCTCCCTCCCCGTTTACAGACTTGAAGTCTGCGGTCTCACTACTTCAGGGACAGCAAGCAGGGAGGGACAAAATGGCACACGCACCCATTTTAACCAATGGGTTTGAGTATTTGCTGTTTTTTCGATTTGCAGGGGGGGGGAGGGTGTCTGAAAGGGATCCCCCGGGAATTGGGAAGGATGACTGTATTGTGAAGTGATACTCAAGGTTACATTCATACAAATTGCAGAATTAATGAAATGCAGGAAGTCCATTTCAGGAAAGAATACTGAAGAGACTTTCAGCTTGCAGCTCATGTTGCTGCAGTTGATATTAATCAGTGCTGTCTTCATTTGTGTCCCACTGACCTGACATTCAAAAGGAAGATCAGGGCCTCTGAAAGATGCGTTCAATATCTGATTGGAGGCTGCCCATAGAATCATAGAATCATAGAGTTGGAAGAGACCACAAGGGCCATCCAGTCTAACCCCCTGCCATGCAGGAAATCTAAATCAAAGCATCCACAAAAGATATTTGAAGACCTGTAAGGAAGGAGACTCCACCTAAAAGGTCATTAATTGTTTTATACATTAATATATTTATATCCTGACCTATATCCAAAGATCTCAGAATGTTATAAAATCAGAAGTTATGACTTGGTGCCAAAATGACACCAATGTTGGCACAAATCATGCGTCCAAAGGAAGGACATTCCACAACTGGAGTACTACAATAGAGAAGGCCCTCTCCTGTGTCCTGTCACAATGTATCTTCTGTACCAGTCAGACACAGAGTGTCCCTCCAGCAGATCTCAGGCAGGCACACATTGAGATAGGCTCTCCCTCAATTGTCAAGATCCCAAGTTGATTAGGGCTTTAAATGTTATCACCAGTAGCAGAAGCATATTGATACCCAGTGCAATACCTTCAGAAGTGATGTTATACATTTTCTGAATGGTGTTCCAGTGAGCAGTCTAGCTGCTGCAGTTTCCATGTCATCTTCCTGGACATATAAAGTATATTGCTAGTCTAACTTGGAATGTTTAAAGGCAAATGAAGCTGGAGGTCAGATATGGCTACAGCTTGGAAATGTTGGTTTTATGGACTTCACCTTCCAGAATTCCCAGGCAGCATGCTCACTACCTGTTCCCTTGTGTTACAGCATTTGTCCAGCTAGGACCAGTCATTCACATATTTTATACTTGCAAACATAGAAGTCTTATCACTTTTAGTATTCATAGAATTCAATACCATATATTATAAAACCTTTTTACTTATGTTGATAAAATTCATTTTATGTATGAAAATAAACCTGAATGAGCAATTCATAAATTATGCCCATGTAAATTCCCTCTAAATCCATAGTGTATCTGTAGACTATATATACTTTTGGCTTATGTAATTTACTCTGTAATATATTTTTATTTCCAGACTATGTTAAGTCAAGATCAGATGTTCAATGATGATAGATTTTTAACACCGGCTTTAGAGGACTGGAGATGAAGACTCCATGACAACACCACTGCTAATACCTTGGTTGTATTAAGAGATATGGCTAGGGCTGGATGGGTGCTACATTTAACAATTTGTCACTGTCTTTGCCACTGAAATAACTAAGTGCTATTTTTAAAACACCTTCCATTGGGACAAAAATCCTATGATCTAGTAACACATACAGAGAACCTATGCAATATTTTTAGAAATGGGAGAAATTGAGCATGTGTAAATATTATACTTCTACACAGGGTGAGCCACTTATTTGTCAGTGATCCATTTTTTCATATTTTGTACATTTAAGATTTCCTTGTGTTGTAGACTGTTGGAATTGCATTGTTTTCTAAAGTGTTCCTGCTCTAAAAAGGTTGATACAACCGATTCAATTATTTATTGTCAATATGGTATAGCAAAACCTGTTCCTTCTCAAGATAAATGTGCTAATTGTTTGCTTTAGCCCCTGGCCCTAAAGCTACAACAAGCATCCAGAATGTGAAGAGATCATTCCTAACCTTTGTGCAGTCTTCTTAACTCTCACATTCTGAACAGTGTCTGTAGTCTACAATAAGAAAACTTAACTTCCTGCATTTAAAAAATGCTAAGAGCAGAAGAATCTTCTTGTTCCGATTGTTTCAGTAACCATCCTATTTTGTATTTGGATAATCTAGAGCAGGAGTGGAAATGTCATATGCAGTACCCAAATCCCAGGCACCCGTTCCCATGGGCTTCTAAATCAAAACCAGAAAACCACACCTCCAGAAGTTTGGTTTTTTGGAGAAAGGTGGGATACAAATTCAATAAATCATTACATCACCGAACCTCTTGGGGGGGAAAATGGATGTCTAAGCACAAGAAGCAGTCCTTTTAGTCATAGCTTTGTAACTCCTGAAAAGCTACATTTTTAATGTTTACAGATTTTTTTTCTGATAAGAATATCAAACTGAATTTTTCATCCAGCAGAATATCTATATTTCTTTCTCTGGTGCACAAAATTTGGAATTAATTCTGATCAACTAAGTAAGATTACTCTCAAGCCAGGATAGATGGGTACTGGGATAAGAACATTAAATGTTCATACTGGAGGAAATTTTTTTCCTACTACAGAGCATCAACCTACTTTCCACTTTCCACTGATGCTCTCTTAAATTTCACCACTTGGCTGCTTTTGGTCTGAATCCTACTATTAGTTCCAAGCAGAACAGAACTACTGACTCTATAAGAATTACATATGTGTTTACTCACTATGCAATAATTGTTTCAATGAAGTCACGCCTTAGTTTCCTATTTCAAATGGGATTGCCCGAGGCAGAACTTTTTGAAAATTTTCTGAACTGATTTTCATAGCAACTGCAAATCTACATGAAAATTTTGTATCTTCTGTAATATTTGCTGATTTTCTCTTCAGATCTCTAGCCTAGTAATCTAAACATACACAAGGGTACCCTCTGCTGGCGATACAAATGTTTGTTCACATAAAACATTCCAGATATAACTTACTATCTTCTACAAAAAAAACATCTTGAGTTTTCTTTCTACACAGACACTAGTCAACTTTCAGTCAACAAGAATTCATTGTATCCTTGTGTTGGAAAAATAATCTAGCCCATTTTATAGAACTAAGTAACAGGCCTTTCACTGGTTATACAAGAGAAATATGCAGTGGCTGCAAAGACTCTTCAACATTCATCCAGACAAGATACATTTAAAAGTTCAAAACCTTTGGAGATTTCAACCATATATACATTGTTATATAGATTCAGATCTAGAATGTTCTGTACATTGAAAAGCATGTCAAACTCAGATGTACATAATGTTTACAAAGATTAATGTCAGCCATAAGCATGCAGACAGAGATCAACATCTTATTTGAACCCAAAGGATGAGTGGTCATACAGCTAAAAAGCAAAATGTCTGAAGAGGGTATTTCAAGCACAACAGTCAATGGTGGACTTCCATGTTTTTATTAGGAATGGTAGTTTCTGAGTTTCAGTATTAATAAATACAAAAAAAGTTATCCTAAGGCTTGCATGAGAAATGGGGCTCAAATGTATGTGCTTCCTAGAATGTCTTCACTACTGTCTGGATAGCTTGACCATGTTTCATGAAAGTTGCTTAAATTTATAATACTGTCATAGTGTGACGTTGTTGTTGTTATTGTTGTTTCCTCTTATGGTTCTGACCCTAAGGTGAGACTATCACAATGTTTTCTTGGCAAGATTTGTTCCATGAGAGGTTGTCTTTGCCTTCCTCTGACACTGAAGGTTTGGCTTGCCCTAAGTCACCCAGTGGGTTTTCATGGATGACCATGGATTCAACCCCTGGCCTCCAGAATCATAGTCCAACACTCAAACCACTACACCACATTGGTTAATAAATGTCAACTTCAGGAACAAGTCTTTCACCAATTTCACAGTCTTAATCCACTTCTGGTTTTGCCCCTCTGGAGGCTGATGAAGATCCAGTCTTGCAGAAGGTATCTATCAATGGCGGGATACAAACCGCCGCTTTGCGGCGTTCCCCCGCCGGCGCCATTTGCTCCGCGAGGGAGCCGCAGCATCCAAACCACGCGGCTCCCGCGCGGAGCAAAAAAGAAGCTCCATTTCGGAGCTTCTTTCTGCGGCGCACGGATGACGTAGCGAAGCGCCAAGGGCGCATTTGCTACGTCATTAGCGCCGCGACACATCTGGACGCTATGCGTCCAGTGCATAAAGATGGCGCCGGCCATGTAGAAGGGCCGGCGCCATCTTGTACATATTGTATACATACTAGGGTTAGGGGGTGCGGAAGCACCGCCCCTTCCTAACCCTAGTACGTATACAATACGTACTATATGGCGGTGTGTATCCCACCAATGAAAGCCACTTCTTGGAATACAAGCCCTGCCTTCTATTCCCCCAGTCCAAAATTTTATGTCAATGGCAATATCTACATGAACTATTACATTCATGTTGCTACATGTGCACCACCCATGTATGCTCCTCCTGCTTCCAATGTCATCACATCCACCAATGACATCTACAAGCATGGATCTCTCCACTTTATTTGTGAAGGGATGAATCGGACATATGTATGCCAAGGGCAACTGGGCTTCAATTGGGGTGGCTACATCCACAATCACTGGGGAGGTGGAAACAGAGGCAACAGCAATAACTGGTACAATTATAACCGAAACAACCAAAAGCAGAGCAACTACAGCCCGGCACACAACCATAACACTTACATAGTTCTCGACCCTCCTACAAATTCTCCTCCCAGTACTTACAATCCAGGGCCACAGCTCCAACAATCCATTGTTGCCTTGCAGTGAGCTGCTGACACCATTTTCTAGTTCTACCATGATTCCGTTCGCAGGAAGTACTCCATGTGGTAATTTCACTTTTGAGTGGAAAGAACTGTAATGATCTACTGAGGAAAGAAAGTTATCTTCCAGATGCTTTCCTGGCTCAGCCTTCACTTCAAAGGACAAGGGTTCTCAGGGGACTACCTCATATCTGGCCTAACTCTGCAAACAGAATCTATTCCCAATCACTATGCACTGTGCTTCCAATCTCTCGCAATGAATATTCAATCAGTTTGCCTCTATCCACCATCATCCAGTGGGAATAAACGGCAGGCCAGCTCCATTGGGCCATGTCTGAAAAAGAAGAAGGCCCTCAGTCCATCCACCATCATCCAGAGGGAGGTAAGGGCAGGCCAGCTCCATCAGGACCTAAAGTAAGAAGAAGGGCTCTCCCTCCAGTCCATTTGCCATGGTCCAGGCCTCTGAGGGAGAGAAGATCTCCTGGACTTATTCCCCTTTCCCATTGCCATTCCCTTCTCCTTTTGTGTCTTGTCTTTTTAGATTGTAAGCCTGAGGGCAGGGAAATGTCTAATTAACAATTTGTAAGTTGCTCTAATAGCCTTTTGGCTGAAGAGCAGGGTAGAAATACTCCAAATAAACAAGCAAACTAACTAACCTTAGGACCTGGAAGAGAGTTGAGCAGCTGGATTATGCAGAGCTGGACTGCACAAAGCTATCAATAGTGGCTTTACATTGAGCTGGGGTGGATATGAGGAACAAAGCCTTATCTACCCTTCTTTGTGTTTTTTATCCTAAGTGTTATGCATAGGCGCTATGCATAAGGTCACATGCTGAATACAAGATTCTAAAATAGCAAGGTTGAGATCAAAGCATCTCAGCCCTGCTGTGAACAATGTTAAGGTAGAATGACACTAGATAAAAGGGTGCACAATTTTAATGTCCCTTGTCACTTGACCACCCTCAATGCTATAAGATGCACCTCAGCTCTATGTTTTACTGTTTCCCCTCTCTACAACATGTCACCTGGCTGTGTGAGAAGTTTACTGGTAATACTTTGTCAGAAATACCTAGATAAAGTAGAAAACTGGGCAGATATTAATAAAATTAAATTCAATATAAAGGTTTAGGCCACAAACCCCAAAAGTAGTGGTATAGGTTCAAATAAATGCAAAAGGGACCTTGGGATTATTTCTATTTTATCCTGCATTGGTAGAAGCGTAGTTTCCACGTTGAGGGAAGTGATAGTCCCACTATAATCTGCACTGGTCAGGCCTAATCTAGAGTACTGCATTCGATTCTGGGCACCTCATTTTAGGAAGGATTAAAACAGGTTCAGAGAAGGGTACCAAGGATGATAAGAGGTATAGAGAACAAAATATATGAGAAAAGGTTGAAGGAGCTGGACATGTTCAGCTTGGTGAAGAGAAGACTGAGAAGAGACATGATTGCACTTTTTAAATACTTCAAGGGTTGTAACAGAGAGGATGGGGCAGGGTTGTTCTCTGCTGCTCCAACGAGTAGGACAATGTCTACTGGTTTTAAGCTACAGGAGGATAAATTTCAGTTGAACACTAGAAGATATTTCATTACAGTGAAAGCATTTTGGCAATGGAATCAATTGTCTAGAGATGCTGTGGAGGTCTCCTTCTCTGGACATCTTCAAAAAGAAGCTGGACAACTACCTGCTGGGGATATTTTAGCTGGAGAACCGGCACTGGGCAGGGATTTGGATGATGGCCCATGAAGCCCCTTCCAACCAGTGATTCCAGGACTATGACATGAAAAATGGATTTTTGTCCTCTTAATCCTGTTACGCTCAGTGACAGTAGGTATCCTAGCTGTACCATCACAAGAGATGGGAGAGGTGGAGAAATCTAATTTTGAGAATATTTTCCAGCTGTAATTAAATAAGGGGTTTTGCTAAGGATACAGCTAAAGTCATGTGAAAATGCAGGAGCAGAAAAATCAGCACTCAAGAGGGCCACAGTGGAGAAAAACTATGAATTTTAAACTCAGCCACTTGTAAGTTTTTATACTGGAGAGAGCGGGTTGCCTACTTGATATAGACTTCAATTTTGAACAGGATGCAAAATTATTTGCTTTGTACACAAACAATGTTCAATTTTCTCCTCCTTACTAAAAAGATGGAACTCCTTTTGTTACACAGAAGCTGCTACGTCATTACTTACATTATCGTGTAGATTACTGCTACATGATTTTATAGCAGTAAATGTTGGTTTTAAGAAACATTGTCCCAAATTCTTTAAATGGCACACCCAAGGAAAGGAGGGGCTGGGAAGGTGGTAGTACAATCTACTAAAACTGTTAAGCACTATCTTTCAAGATGAATGGCACTAATTTTCAAAATGCCTTATTATCACCTAATAAGTAAAGCCTATATACTCTATGATGACCAAAAATGTCACTTATCTGAATAATGCTAAATAAGGTCTACTGCTACTTAAACATACACAGTTGTCCTATTAATGTGCAAACTAGACATTTCTTTTGTAATGAATAGGAATAGGAAAACCATGAAGAACTACAGAGTCTTATTTATCTAATCCTACATCAAATATATAAGTGCACTTGACCCTCCACATTTGTGTCTTTGACTTTTGTGGCTTTGATTATTTACAGATTTGATTAATATGTTCTCTCCAGAAATCTCTAGGTCCTCTAGTGCAACTCTGCTGGAAGTTGACCATACAGTTGTGCTGAAGAACCTAGAGATTCCTAGAGAGATGTTCTCTCAGGTAAAAAGAATCGTGTTTTTTATTTACAGTTTTACCACATTCATTGGGGTTCTTCATCCCTAACCCCAGTGAATGTGGAGGGACCACTGCACATATTTAGATACCAAAGCCCATTCAGATGTTCTAGGTATCTGCAACAAGATGCAACTCCAGATTTAATAAGTAAAACAATTGTTTTCTTTAGCATAACCTAGTTTTTCAAGATTTGGCTGACAACAAAACTGGATGATAGGTGGAGGCCCACACATCAAAATCAGTGTGCCATCACCAGGAGGAGAAAGATGTTCTTTAATCATGTCTGCAGTAATAAAACCAGAACTTTATTTCCATCCTGAAATAAAAACAACCAATAAAATTATAAAACAGAGTTTTGTATTCTGATTAGTTACTCATCTTCTCACTTGCAGAAATGCTAGCAAGAATTTGTACAGATTAGTTATTTGGCATTATCTCCTCACTTGTAGGCAATGTTGTCAATTGTAGACAAATAGACTTGTAGAGAACACCATACATGTCCTATATTCAGCATAAAAGATGGTACTGTAAGCCCCACATAGAGATGCTTCATCCAAATTACTTTCTCCATTCAGTTCACTGAAGGGACACTTCTCATGCATGGAGCTGTCTCTGCTGGCCTGAATGAGTGGAAGCATGTATGGAAGTGTTTTATGTATGGATATCAGAGTCTTATTTAGACAGGTTAACATTGATAACAGTTGTTGTGTGCCTTCAAGTCATTTCTGACATAGGTTTGCACACAACAATGACATTTTACTTTGGAAGGCTCTTTGGGATACATCAGTCCAATCAGGAGGAAAAAAATATTCCCTCTAATTACCCACCCATTTGCAGAAGGAATCCTGTTTCACAAACTCTTAATAGCTTGAAAGAAATTTTTCATCATAACACAGCAAATTTATAATGGACTGTCACAGAACAATGCACTAACAAAATTTTGCTCGTATTAATTTGCATACAGGGAAGAGGGCTTCTTTAGTTTTTGCATGTGTACGTAGTTTACCTTGAGGTGGTCTGTTCAAAGTATACCACACTTTAAACTGGTCTGGATGATTTGCCTACCAGATTTTCTAGATATGGTCTCAATAATATATCTTGTTTTATCTATAAATACAAAGCCAATTAAGCATTTATTGAGTCTCAGCATGGAGTGCACATGTGATGATGACTATTTTTGTGGATTGTTGGCTTTTTAAACTTCACTAGCACCATCCAGTTTCACCTTGTTGGCACTGTAGAAAGTTGGATGGTCACAAACATCTCAAACCACCTAGTTCCCTAGACCAAGCATCCTTGCTGAGGAGCAAGAAGTAGATTCAGACTACATCAATGGAAATATCATTAGAATTAGGATGCAAGAGATGGCACAGAGCCAGTAGACTATTACTGGGAGTATCACATATGTGGTAGAATGTCTTCGGTTGCTCCTGCTCATATATTGCAAGCCAATTCAGTATCAGATAGTTATTTTCAGGCAAGCGCAAGAATCACCTGTCTTCTTGAATTCAGAAATTCAAGATTTTTCTAACCCAAATTCTAAAAGCTCTTTTGTGTTAGAGCAAATCAAAACATCTTTCTCTTTTGAACTCAAGAGTAATCCTACTGAAATGTATCAAAAGCTGACTATCAGATACATGCATTTCAACTCCACTACCCACCCAAAATTTAAAGCCATGACTGCAGGAAACTATCCCCAGCCCCTCCCTGGCTCCCTTTTCCTTTCCTGGTGCTAATAGGGCTATCATCACCTGGCTTTCATTTTCATTGTGTTGCTCTCTGCAGAGGAGAACAAGTTTCAGTGGAGACTGAGGTCTCTGACAAAATGCAGCCTGGAACAAAGCAAGAATCTGGGAATTGGTGCTTCAAACATGCCCAGCTTTCTGGGACATTTTTTTAGACCCTCCAATCTGGGGTTTTCCCGAACTCCTAGCACATATGGCCAGTAGTGTTCCTGCACCAGCTATCACCCAGTGCGAGGGACAGGATTTCCGGGGGGTGGACGTTCAGCTGGGTTTGAGGGGTGGGGCTTCCGGGGACAGCACATGCTCCATCTCCCCAAGCCGGATAGTACTCGGGGGACAGAGCACACATGGTGGAATGAAGCGACACACGCAGACGGAGAAGCACTTATGAACAGAGATACACGCTCACACATATGGGAGAGGCATGCACGCCCAAGAGGCAGAGCATTAGACAAAGCAGGGGGGATGGTGCTGGAGGGGGTTGACCGGATGTCACCCCTCCTTCTGGGATGTCACCCAGTGTGGTCTGCATCCCCCTCCCACACACACCCTGATGGTTCTCAGAGGGGCGGGATACAAATAATAATAATAATAATGATAATAATAATAATAATAATAATAATAATATGTACCATAATCTAAATAAGTATGCACAGAGACCCTTTTAAAAAGAACTTAAATCCTATTAACCAGCTGTATGGCAGGGAAGAGGGCTGTTGGGTAGCATTCAGTTTCCTCCTCTGCCTCCTAAGCAGTCAATAATCCAGTTTTTCCCCCCCTGGCCTTCATGCATTCAGTTTTTGTAACTGTTGCACCAGAGAGGGTATCCACAAACAACACCTTATCTATGTAGCCAGGACCATGCACATGGAAACCTCTAAGATGGGCTGGAATTCCTGGCCAAAATTATTTCAGGTTTTATTATGCATGTCTCATTAAGATGGTGACTGCACAAGATTAACAGTTTAAATATAGATTATTTTCCAACTTTTAACAACTCTGGCCAACAGACATGGAAAATGTAGGCTAAGTCTCTGATACCTTGAACTCAGCTTGTAAAACTGTTCAGTAGGATATATGGTATAGCCATCCCTCAGTCCTAATCAATATTCCAAACCACCATGTACATTAGTGCATCCCAGACTTTATTCTGACATGCTACAAAGGGTATCTTTTGTGTGGTACCATTACTACTTTGCAAAAATACTTGGCATTCAAATTTAAACAAACTCGGGACAATGAACACTGACACAACATCCCAGAGTAGGATTTATCATTCATCACAAAATACATATAAACTGCTTCTTTGTCTTAATAACATTTAAGGGGACAGCCCAACTAGTTAGCAAAAAGGAGGAAACACTTTGTGTTATCACTGGAGTCCTCTGTGATGTGATCAATCAGCTGATATATTGGAATAATCCCTATCAAAATCAAAACCAAAAATCACCATTGTTTTTCCATTTGCATAAGGAAAAATACTTCAAATATTTGTTTGGATCCTATTTTCCCCCAGACTCCTACTCTCCAGATGCTACACTATCATCACAAGACCTGATGACATGATGAGATGGCTCCTTCAAAGGGATATTTGTTGACACCATCTCACGGTGTAATGGTTTCCCATGGAGTTGACAAAAGGACTCTCCTACAAAAACCCTATGAACTCATTGACAGGCAATCCAAAGGCACTCACACCCACAGATTGAGAAGGCTCTGAGTCCTCCCAAGTGATATCCAGGCAGTACATCTAACTGGCTATGTGGTGCTATGAAGTCAATCATTTTATGCATGCATTGTCGGACTGCATAGACCCTAGAGTGAATAAGTGTTTTTAAGATGTAAAAATGTGATTAAACTGGTAGGAAGTTAGGGGGACAAAGGCTGCAAAGGGATGCAAAAGAAATGCACACACTGAAGCATTAAGGGATGTTTACTTGGGTGGGGCCCAATGGCATTACTAGGGTTGGTGTCACCCAGTGCAGTAACTCATGGTGTCAGAGAATCATAAAGACCACAAGGGCCATCCAGTCCAACCCCCTGCCAATCAGGAACTCATAATCAAAACACCCCCAACAGGTGGCCATCCAGCCTCTGTTTAAAAATCTCCAAAGAAGGAGACTCCACTATCCTCTGAGGGAGTGTCTTCCACTGTTGAACAGCTCTTACTATCAGGAAACTCCTCCTAATGTTGAGCTGGAATCTCTTTTCCATCCATTGTTCTGGATTCTGTTCTCTGGAGCAGCAGAAAACAAGCTTGCTCCATCCTAAACATGACATGCCTTCAAATATTTAAACAAGGCTATCACATCACCTCTTAACCTTCTCTTCTCCAGACTAAACCTACCCAGCTCCCTAAATCTCTTCTAATAGGGCATGGTTTCCATACCTTTCACCATTTTAATCTCCTTCCTCTAGACGCACTCTAGCTTGTCAACATCCTTTTGAAATTGTGGTATCCAGAACTAGACACAGTATTCCAGGTGAGGCCTGACCAAAGCAGACTATTACTTTCCTTGATCTAGACATTATACTTCTATTGATGCACCCTAGAATTAAATTGGCCTTTTTAGCTGCTACAGTAACAGAACTTTTTGTGTGATGCTATCTCATGTTCTTTGCTTGCCTGTGTGAGTTCACTTCCTTACTGGCACCTTTTAGCTAATAGTGGCAATTGGAAAACTCACATGAGGCTTGGGCAGAGGGCATTACTTCTGTGGCTCGGAGCAGCACCATTTTGGAACAGACTGGAGCAAAGAGTTAGAACACATGGTGGCAGAGGAGAAGTGGCGGCAAAAAGGAGCTTTCAAATTTGGGACTCTGCTTAAGCTTTGTGATCTTAGCTGGGACTTGGCTAGCAGATTGGAGCTGCACTGCTCCTCCTGCTTTCTTTCATCAGATGGAGTGAGAGAAGAGGTAGCAGAAGAAACTTTTTGTGGGAGAGAGGACAATTGAAGCTGTGTGAGGAAGACAAGTCTTTTGCTCTGAGAGCATTTCTAAAGAACAGGGTATACATACAATAAATAATAATAATAATAATAATAATAATAATAATAATAATATCCTTGGGAAGGAGTATCTGTGCTCAATTATTGGAAAGAGTCCTTTGTCTTGGAGTGACTCTTGTAGTTAAAATCTCTCCCTTTCCCAGTTCACATCAGTCTCCAGTCCAGAGCATGTGGCCTCTGTAAACCTCCTACACACACACTGGCTGTGTCTTTCTCTTCCTCGATTGAGGATTGAGAGTTCCTCCCCTCTGGAGAGAAGCTTCTCCCTTCTACCTGGTCACCCTGGGAGCAGCAACTGAGTAGCTGGCTGAGCACCAGCCAAGAGGCCTCTTGTCCACATTTGCTGCAAGGCTGGCACAGGTGAGAGGCTTCTCGGTCACTGCTTAGCCAGTTGCTCAGCTGCTGCTGCTAGGATGATAGGGTGCAAAGGGAGCAGCAACTGAGCAGCCAGTGAAACTGTGACCCAAAAGACTCTTGCCTGTGCCACCCTTTTCTGCAAGACCGGCACAAGCAAGAAGCTTCTCTGTCGCTGCTCAGCCAGCTGCTAGGTTGCTTCTCCCAAGGTGACTGTCTGGGAGCAAAGGGAGCAGTGACTGAAATTGGTTGTCTTGAATTTGCAGTACATCAATAAACCTAATATAAAAAATATGCCTCCATATCCACAGCTTCTTTAGCCATGGATTCAACCATCCACAGAATGAAAATATTATAAAAATACGGTATATAAATTCGAAAAAGCAAACCTTGATTTTTCCATTTTATATTAGGGAGAACATTTTACTATGCCATTGTATTTAATGGGATTTCACATCCATGGATTTTGGTGTCCACGGGGGGGGGGGGGGGGGGGGATCCCAAGACAAACCCCATAAGATACCAAGGGCCCACTGTATAAGTACTTTGCAGCGAGCAGGAGTATTGCTAGTCTTGCAGCCATGGGTTTCTGGTCCAGTATCTGTTCCATCATGTATAATGTAACTAATGCAATGCAGATTTATTTTCTGTGGGCCTTTTAGGAGACCAGCACAGCCATTAACAATACCACCCATACCTATCTACCCACACCCACAGTGCTGCCTCCATTCCACACCTTCTCCCTCCCCCTTACCAGGTAATTTAGAATATACTAAAACTCATTCATTAGTTGATAGCGCAAAGTTACATTTATTATAGTAATTATTGTATATACTCATGTATAAGTCTAGAAATTTTAATCAAAAAATTAACCCAAATAACCTAAGTCGGCTTATTCACAGATCAATGTAAGCAGGGTACTTTGATTCTTATTAAAAAAAGGAACCATCCTCTACTGAAAAACAAGAATGTTATTTGTCCTGGAAGCACTGACCCCTCACTACTCCCTCATCCAGCCTTTAGCGTGAGCACAAACAGTTATGTCTGCTGGAATTTTGTAATTTCTTTGGCATTGTTTTTCTTTGTTTCATCCTTTAGATGCTTTGTTACAGGCCCCTACATTTTAACCTAACTTATCCACGGGTCATATCAAAATCCATTATTCTGGCCGCAAAACCTGCTCTCGACTTATACATGAAGTCGACTTCTAGTTGATTATATACGGTATAGTATTATATTTTTATTTTCTTATAGTATTATAGGCCTATTAATTAGACACTTCTACTGCTGCCTAAGTAATAATCCATGCATGCAGAAATGTAAACAGGAGTACACAATTAAACCCAAGAGAGAATATTTCCCCATGGGGGATATGCAACTCCACCTTATAAGACGCAGATGCATGGAGTAAAGAAAATGGACAACATATGCTTCTCATAAATGGCTTGTGGTCTAAGCTAGTGCTTCCCTGTCTTTTCAGGGTGAATGACCCTCCATCACCTGCTCAGAACAGGAGTGTCACATATGCTTCTTCTTGCATGACTTCTTTTAAATTTCTGAAGTAGATCTTGCTGTCATATGATAAAATTTATATTAATACATGTGTGAAAGTAATGTATACAAGTTTACAGGATTGCTAAAAAATATTTCAAATGAACATTAAAAAAAAAAAAAGGAATCAACTGCTACCCAGTTTTAAACATGTTTACTCAGAAGTAGCTCTCAACAGGTTCAGTGGGACTTACAACTAGTAAAGCATGCCCAGAGTTGCAGTTTTAAGGTGCATCAGGGAATATAGCCCATAAAACTCAGTGGGATTTACATCTCTTAGGAAAGATGACAAAGATGTCATTGTTTTTCCAAATCAAAAGACATTAATTTCTAAAGCCACACAAATATTGCTTCCCTGTGGTTTTTTCCCTATAAAAAAGTCTTTGATTTAAGACACATGCAGTCTATAAATTCTAGATACAGAGTTGCTAGGAGTCATACAAATAAATCAGGATATGCACTTCTACTCTGTTCCCTCTGGCATATTATCTGATGATTGTTTTGAAAGCATAAATTCATGAAAATCTTCATGCCTTGTTTGATGAGTCTGCAAAAGTAGAAATAAAATTAAGAGTAGGTAAAAATAGTAAAGAAATGGTCAGTCTTTAGTTAACAATAATGATAATCATATGATGGGAATATAAAGCAAACTTCACTAACAATATAATTAGTCAGGCATTTGTCCCACTTTAAGAGAGCTGGAGAAGTATAACAGTTTGAGTGCTGGACTCTGACAGGCCAAGGTTTTAATCCCTGCTTGGCTGTGGTTGACCATGAGCAAGTTGCATTCCCTAAGCCTGGTAGGAAAACAATGACAAACCTCCAACTGAACAAACGCTACCAAGAAAAACCCATGATAGGTTCACCTTAGGGTTGCTATAAATCAGAAATGACTTGTAGGCACACAACAACAACTGCTGCTGCTACTACTATTACTACTATAAGAGCAACAACAACCACTTATGATGAATTTGAAAAGATCATAAAAGATCACTGCTAACACCAGTCTTCTTTCATCAGAATGACAGCCCAGATGTGTGAGTCCTGGAGCCCCATCCCAAATCCTCTTCTAGTGCATCAGTTGAGACAATGTTGACTGGTAGAAATGAGAGAATTGTGATGGTGTAAGTTGGACTCACATCATCACAACTCATTTTTATGATCATTGCATATGTCGGAATTCTGTTCCAACCACACAACAACCAAAATTCCTTTTCAAAACTCACCTTGTAAACCAAGGGTTTGCCAATCTGGATACTTTTTTAAAAAGCTTGTTTATATATTTATCTATGTATTTACATTTAAAAAAAAATTAAAATGGCTGATTAAAAATTAAAACCAGTTTGGTTTGGATATTATTCAGAAATCAGACAGAATCAGGGTCCCCCCCCCGACTCATTGATGTTATAGCTCTCTTCAGATTATTTAATTTCTGTCTTATCTTTTCATCTAGAAAGTTTCCCAAAGTAAAATAATAAAATGCAATCACATTAAGGCTGATTCTACTTCCCCTCTTTCCCTCCCTCATAAAGCACAGCTAAAGAGTACCATCAGTGGATGTGTAACATTATTATAAATATGGGGTGTACATATCTGAAGATACAAGGCACTCAGAACCTATGTTAGCTATGTCCAAATCAACTGGAGTAGATATAATTGCTGGAAGAAACATGGATGCCTACTGTTTCCAAATATGTGTTGACCAATCCAATCAGTGAAAGAAGCAACATTTGTATAAACTCCTGGATAGCCTTTTCTTCCACAGCCCAAGCCCCAGCTTATTATTCCATTAAGGGTATAGTAGCTTGAGTCTTCTGAAGGACAAACCAATGGGCCACCAGAATCACCCTAATAAAAAGAAATAAGATTGCGATTAACACACCCTATTTGCAAGGATGTAAAGAATTATACATTCAAGAAGAATATCAGAACATTCTGATTGGCACAGATCTAAATACCAAACTACTGGAATTCATGTTTATTTCTTCACTGTACTGTCAGAACTGTACTCTGAAGCTAGCAACCCTCAAGGCCGAAAGAATACAGCTCCTATCTCCTGAGGCAATCACTATAATCAGCTTCAAGTGTTCTGTTTTTCCACATTGTTAACCAGTGGACTTGAATATCAAGTACGTTTTGAACAGAATTATAGGTAGGAATCTATAGACATATGTTCCTGGAGCATTCACATGTTAAGACAATCTCAGACTTTGTAAATCCATAACAAATAAGAATATGATGGCTTACTGTACATGAATCCTTTCCCCCTTCAGCTGGGAATCCAGCACAGAACATCTGTTTATTCAGACCACCTGAATGATTCATGTAGTATTTCTGGCATACTTCAGACATCAAAATAGGAACTTCAAGCTGATGGAGTTTTCTTGATTTTTCTCCATCTTGAGGCAGGAAAGGGGGAAAAACTTAAAGTCAGGAAAGTTATTCAGATTTAATTTTCTAGAGCAAAGTAAAACATCTCTTAAATGCTCTCTCTCTCTCTCTCTCTCTCTCTCTAACCAAATGGGCAGCCTGCCATCCTCATCCTATTTCATATGACCAACAGACTAATTTCAAAAGTCCTCTCCAAGTGTTCAGTTCAGACCTCTAGCTATAATGATCTGCCCCCCCAAAAGCAGCCTAGTGGACACAGAAGAGGAGAAGAGGAAAGAAATGGGGCTGGGGGTGGGTAGGAATAGCCCCATTCACTTTGAACTTTGGACCTACCTGCAATTGGTTTTGGCTCTGCCCAGTACCCATGTGTATCATTCACCAGAATACGCCAAGAAAAGGTGTCCCCAACAAAAAAAAATCTTATCTTGGTCTCAGTTCTTCCTTTACATGCATAATCTTAACATGTTTTCCACCACACATGCCTGGCGGATTCCATGTCAGTTGAGTGGTGAGTCCACTCTGGGTTTTGGACTGAACTGCCAATGAACTGTTCAAGGTGCTGGTCCTATTTGGGGAATAGGTTTCAGTATCTTGGGTAGCTCCTTTACACTTCAGGATAAACCAAGAATGAGTCAATCAATCAATCAATCTTTATTGCTTTTGGCCAATGGCCGTTGCAAAAGATAATCCAAGAATGGATTTGCCATTCCACTAACATGGAAGCCACAAGTTGCTATTGTTTTATATCAATGAGGTCCCTTTTATCCACTACTCTCTTTGATGAAGCTAAGTGGCTAAGCAAAGTTCTGGCCAATGGCTAAGTACAGCATTTCTGCTGAAAGGGATAGTGCTCACCTTCGTACTGAATGCCCCATCCTGTAATGACACACAATCTTGAAGGTTCCACCTTCTCATCTCTCTTAGGTAAGCAGACTGGACGAACATAATGGTTGAATTCAAAAGGCTCCATCAGTTGCACCAGTGCAATGTCTGAATCCGTAGTAGTAGCATTAAAATCTGGATGCAGAAGGTACTGCTTTACAGATCTTTTCTAGAAAAATAAAAAGATGGCAGCACCATGCTATAGGAGAAGATGGACATCATCAATGTGAATGCATTTGACCTGGTCTAGAAATTATTTTGGAGTCACTTGTGAGATAAAAAATTCTGTTCATCAACTGCATGATAAAGCTAATATCTCTTCTAAAAATGAAGAAAAAAAACTTGCACTAACCTGACTGTTTTGTTCTTGGTCTCCTATGTCATGGGCTCCAGCCACCACCCTCCAAAGATCTTTGTATTTTTCCCTTTATATGGAATAGAATGGAAGATATTTCAGGATTGCTTTAATTACACAGTTTCTATCGAGCATTTCTATTCAGTCATAAGAATATCCCTTACATACACAGTTGGCCTCTTGAATGTGAACAAAAGTAAGACTTCCTTCTGAGAAAATGTAGGATTTTACTTATACAAACTGACTAACTTCCTTATGAGCACCAGTGGCATTAACAGCGATCAAGAAAATTAGAATACAAATGTTCTCAAGTCAGACAGCAGTATATAGGAACATAACAATAAACTGGTACTCATAGCTGGGAATAAATTATTTTTTAAAAAATCAGTTGTTATTAGACATGAGTAATTTGTACAATATTCAAGGAATAAAGCTAAAATTGCAAAGGAGAGGGTGGAGAAGAGGTAATTGATCTTGGTGAGACATTATAGAAAAAAAGGAGACGGTGATTAGCATTAAGTATATGGTTCTGTATTTAGGAGGTATATATTCATCAACTGATGTGGGTGTAACATATGAAATTAAAAAAAGTAAAACTTCACTGTTTTCATCTTCTATGCTAGTTAACTGCTAATATGGATAAGTTCCCATACCATTATGTCATATAGCTTTTCCAGTCATTTTTTGGCTGGTTGGCTGGTGAGAAGATACAAAATTGCCCAATTCTGAAAGTGGCCAGGTTCAATATTCTGCTATCTAGTTATTGGAGGTATTTTGTCAAGATCAGTTCTTGACAAAACTCGGCTATCAATATCCATAAGATTATAAGACTGATACTTCCACTTTTAAAAGCCCTCCCTTCAGCCACCATCTTGGGGGGAGAGAGGCAGGCTAGCTCCAACTGCCTGCCTGAAAGAAGAAAAAGCCCTCCTTCCGACCACCATCTTGAGGGGGAGAGAAGCCTGGCCTGAGAGACTAAGAGCCCTCCTTCTGACCACCATCTTGAGGGGGAGAGAGGCCTGGCCTGAAAGACTAAGAGCCCTCCTTCCAACCACCATCTTGAGGGGGAGAGAGGCCTGTTATGTTTTATTTTAACTTTGTATTGTACTTCCTGTTGTACACTGCTTTGATCTAATTTGGAAAAGCGGTATATAAATAAACATTATTATTATTATTATTATTATTATTATTATTATTATTATTATTATTGAAAGATATAAGTCCACACACCAACATGCAACAGAAAATAGTCTGCATTCCTCATTGTTGTTTATATCCATCTAAAAAAATCAATAACAAGGCTCACAGAAAAAAATAGAGGCATGAAAAGGCCACTTGGTGGCAATAAATTCAGTTTACAAAGAAAGGAGGGCTCAAAGGCATTCACAGGCAGGAAAACCAAAAGCAATCAGCAGATAATAAGTTCTGTTTTAAAAAGAAGAAGAACCTTTGTCATTCTGAGAATTTCTGAAGAACAGAAATTGATAAAATATTTAGATGAGTGAGATTTAGGAGATTATTGCACACATTTTTCTCATGGGCTGGGTATGGGTGTAATCTGCTTAAAAACAGATGTTTTTGCATGCCTCCATGCCCAGCTCAGAGGCATTGCATACTCGATCCTGACTTTGCAAAGAACAGGACTTTCCTATTCTTTGTGACATCCGGGAGAGGTCTAGATTGGGTATGGAATGCCTCCAAGCTGGGCATGGAAGCATGCGAAAACATCCATTTTAAAGCTGTTTATGCCCATACCCAGCCTGTGCCCAGCTCAAGAGAAAGATGTGTGCAATAATCTCCCAAGGCTGATGAGTATGTTTAATTTTTGCAACCTTCAGTGGAATGTAACAGAGTTTTCTTGGCAAGATTTATTCAGTGGGTTTGCCTTTGTCTTTCTCTGTGGCTGAGAGAGTATGCCTTGCCCAAGATAACTCAGTGGATTTCCATGGCCAAGCAGGGATTCAAACCCTGCTCTCCAGATTTACAGTCCACTGCCCACACCATTATACCATGCTGGCTCTCTCTTACAGCTATACAAATTATATTTTTTAAAAAGCATTTTCCTAGGCATAGAGTTAGCAGACAAATAAACTAGAACTTTCATTTTTAAAATCTTACCTGGTTTAGGAATTTATTGGTATAAATTTGAATAACTAATTTGAATTTATTGGTATAAATTTGAATAGCCTTCATCTTCTCACAAACAACACAGATTTGAGACAGAATCAGATCTTAAAAGAGTGATTCCTTTTTGTGGCCACTATGTGGCAGTTTATTCTACATAATTGCCAACCCTTCAGAAGATAGAAAATGAAGGAACATTTTTAATTAGTATAAAAAGAAACAGATTTTGGTTCAACTAGAGTTCACTTTGGTTCAAATAAGGCCAGCAAATACTAAGGCTTCAATACAATTTTTACTCCAAAATAGAGTTGTCACTAAAACATAACTTATATAAATATTATTAATTTTCCATTTAGTCACTACAGTATATTTATACTAGGCAGGACTAACAACTCAAATTAGAACTAAAGGGAATGGTGAAAATAGCACAGCCCTCTTGGTGATATTGGGTTGCATCTCCAAGCATTCTTCACAATTATCAGTCCTACTGCTGGGATTTGCAGTCCAACAACTTCAAAGGACTGCACCATTCTTCCCACTAGACAAAGATTTCAGTTGTATACATTCTTACCAAGGAAATTATCAGTAGATACAATTCAACTGCATTGCAAATTGTATGGTGTTATTATCAGGTGGAAGGTATATTACTGACAATGTACTTACCTTTCTTTAAAACAGTGAGCAGCAGTAACTACCCATGTGCTTGTAAGAACAGTTCCACCACAGAGGTTTTCACCCAAAATTTGTATGCTGGCTTGCCAAGGCCAAGAATATGGTACAGCCTCCTCACCTCCAACTATTCGACTGAAAAGAAACCTGGGTTGATTTAATGCTACTCCACAAATGTCATCTGGTAACAAAGAACAGGAAAAAAGCTAAATCATGTTCAAACTCTTTATGTGAAAACATAACACTATCTACACCTGGATAATCCTACAGAATTATATACAATAATCTATATTTTTCTTATTCTTATTTTATTAAGAAGAGATGCTATATGTATTCCAGTCCTTGGAAAAAATGGAAAGCTACAGCTCCTAGAATCCCCCAGCTAGGATGGCCACTGACTATGGTCAATGGGGGATTATTGAAGCTTTCATCCAAAAAATAACTTTCCCAAGGTCTGCATGGAATACCGCATACCATGCAGCTGCAGACAAGTCTACATAGGGACCACCAATTGCAGTGTTCAAACACAAACAAAGGAACACGAGAGACACTGCAGACTGGGTCAGCCAGAAAAATCAGCAGTAGCAGAACATGTTATAAACCACCCTGGACATAAAATGCTGTTTGAAAACACTGATATTCTGGACCATGCCAACAACTATCAGGTCAGAATGCACCTGGACAACTTCAAGAGGAAACTAGAAACACTGAAAGTAAACAAAGGGCCTGAACAGACAGGCCAAAATAAAGCTGCTTTGGGTAACTTTGGAGGTATGCTGTTTAAATGACACACACATCTTAAGAGGCCAGAAGCTGTACCAAAGCTGTGCTCCAGTCCTTAGGACTGGAGCTTGGCTTTGGCTTGGCTGCCAGCCTCTTAGGCCACATGTTTCATTTGAATAGCATACCTCCAAAGTGACCTGAAGCAGCTTTATTTTGGCCTGTCTGTTCAGGCCCAAAGTTTGGCTGCCAGTCCTAAAAAACACCAAAATCAAGACCCAGTAAATGCAAATGAAATCCATCCAGGGCGAGAGGGTTTCCCAGCAGACAATGGATCATTAATTAAATAGACATCCTGAGGCATTGCCATTCAGCAACAGAACAATACACATATTAACATACATATTATTATTATTATTATTACAAATCGCTTCCCCTCAACCAACAATATATACACCCCACTCTCTTCCATGCCAGCATTCTCTGAAGACGCCAGCCACAGCTGCTGGCTATACATCAGGAAAAAAACTCTTCTAGAACACAACCTCATAGCCCAAAAAACCTCTGGACTACTTTTCACATCCCTTTTGCCCTTCTCTGCTCCTACCAAAGAGTACCTCAACACAAGTTGATTTACCAGAAATGTCAGTTTGATTTGTGGCATGACTTGTTTCTTCAGGAACCAGCACTTCACTGCTTGAATTTGATATGTTTAAATCTAGGAAAGACAGAAAGACAGAAAAGCAACAGGCACTCTGAACATTTTTCCAAGTAAGGTTTCTTCTGCTTTCATCATAAAAGATAAAATGTGAGCCACTGGGAGGACTTAGATCCATAGATAAAAGATTTGATTAAAGGCCTATATTTTGAGGCACAGCAGTGAAGCAACATTCATCTTTTTTGCCTGCCTGTGTTACCAAACTTTTGGATGCTACCAGAGCAAGTGGCAGCCAGAATTTAAAATACCACAGAAATTAAGGTTGAGAATACTAAATATTATGAATGTAGAGTAAGAACGGGCCTTAACTGTTGCTGCTATTTTGTTTTGTTATCCTTACTTATCATCTCAATCAATAACAATAAGAATAATTGTTATTATTTCTTACCCACTTCTCCCCGTGGATTGAGATAACAAGAAATCAACAATTAACATCAGTTAAACCATATTAATTAAAACATGCAACAGTTTAAAAAAAAACAAATAAGACATGTATATTTAAAAACAGTCTACATTTAAAATTCAACATCTTAATTCACTATTTAAAATCATCTGGATAGGCCTGCCAAAAGAGATTAGTCTTCAGTGCTGTCTAATCTCTTCTGCCAGGCCATTCCACAGTCTAGAGGCAGCTGAAGAGAAAATCCTCTGTCCGACAGTTACCAACCTAGTCCTGGCTGACTGGAGTAAATAATAATAATAATAAAAATTTTATTTGTATACCGCCCTTCCTATGATCAGGGCGGTGAACAGCAGGTTAATCAAATACAATTACATATAAATACAATACAATAAGACAAAACTGTTAAAACCAGTACTAAAACCCCATCAACCAGCTACCATTGCTGTCGAAGGGGGGAGGGAGACTAGCTGGAGCTTGTGTCAGGGAATGTCCATCAGAGGACCTGATCATACGGGGATGATTATATGGGAGAAGGCCATTCTGTAGGTAACCTAGACCCAAACCATGCAGGGCTTTAAAGTAATAGCCAATGCTTTGTACCTTGCCAGGAAATTAATTTGCAGCCAGTGGAGTGATTTTAAGATCAGTGTTATATTTTCACTCCTGGATATCCCAATAATCAAACTGGCTGCTGTGTTTTGAACTAACTGAAGTTTCCAAACTTGGTACAGAGGTAGACCAATGTGTAGCACATTACAAAAGTCCAGCCTTGAAGTTATCAGTGCATGAGCTGTCATCTTTAGGTCCTCCAAATCTAGGAAGGGGAGCAGCTGATATAGCAGCTGAAGCTGATAGTAAGCACTCTTGGCCAAATACAATCTACCATAGTCTAAGGTGCATCATATATAAATTGTTTGATACTTAGGAGTATAGATTAGAGTATGTTTTTAGAGATGACTTCAGAAACCTCAGTATTAGTCTTCTGCTTTGGCAGGAGGGAGTGGGGAGAAGCCAGCTTTTCCCCACTCTGTCCACAGCAAAAAGAATGATTGCTTCTTGCAATGAGACACTCTTACCTCTACTTTGGCCGATGGGTGGAGGAGAATTGGGGGACTGGGAGGCAAGGTTAAGGGCTAAGGGAGAATAAGGAGGGTGACCCTGAATGGTGCAAAAAACAACTGTAAAACCCGTTGTGCTATTGAAACATTGCAATAGTAAACACTCCAAAACTGGTACGTTGTCATTCCCTTTTAACATTGTGATTGTGGCAAGAAGGAGGTGAGACAAAGGTTCATTTGATAAAGTCCTGTGAGTTATCTATCACTTTCAGTTGCTCATCATTTTACATGTTTTCTCCTACATAACTGATTAGTTTGAGCCATTCTCAGGGTTCAGGGGAAGTTATGTGTTTAATATATTATTGTCACTTTATCCAGATGGGGAAGCAGAACAATGGAGTTGATCACACATCTCGAGTTCCGCTATGCTCCTGTCGGCCCAACGTCACCAATCTGTGATGGGAGCCTCCTGGTGGGATCATGCCTGGTGCTATTAAAGTGGAACGTCTCCATTTTCGTCATGGAAGCATTCTCGTAATTGTTAGGAAAAGGGCCCTTTTTAAATAACGGATCAAATCGTTATTTTAAAAAGGCCCTTTTCCTAACAATTATGAGAATGCTTCCATAATGAAAACGGAAGCGTTCCACTTTAATAGCACCAGGTGCGATCCCACCAGGAGGCTCCCATTGCAGATTGGTGACGTTGGGGCGATGGGAGCATAGCGGAACTCGAGGTGTGTGATTAACTCCAATGAGAGCAGCCCAAAAGCATGGCAGAGACCATGCACAGTCCAAACCCTTTCTGTACACAAGATTACAATAGTTATACTGTACCATTACAGAAGAAACAACTATAAATGAAATATCCATAAACTGTATTCTTACTGCTATTACTGTTACTAATTTCTTACCTGCCTCTCCCTATGGATCGGGGGGGGGGGGGGACAACAGTCCAACAAATACACAACTTCAGTTAAAAACTCAGCATCAGGTAAAACACACACCAATTTAAAAGAACAAACCAGAAACATACAGTTTATATTAAAACAATCTATTTTAAAAAATACATTATTTAAAATTTACAATTTAAAAAATCATCTGGATTTTTATATATAATATCATACAGCAGAAACAGACTCCTAATTATCCATGTCCTCCCCATCAAGTGACCTATGAAAAGAGTGCACAGAACACAGAACAGCAAAGGGAATATGGAGTTTTTAATTCCAATGATGGTGACTAAGGCCACTTGACTGGGGCATTTACTGTGATTATATGCCACTAATTTCAAATGCGGATGCAAAGGGAATACAGAACTTGGTTTGGGCTAAAGCTGAGAAATATTAAACCTAATGCATAGAACACTTCTCTCAAAAATACACCCCACAATCACAGACAAACGACTGGTTCATGGAAACCCCATTTCTCCTCTATTTCCTTTACCTGTGACAGCGATGAACAAAAATTTGGCCTTAAATCCACCAAAGGTCTCTGTTTCATCTGAATGAAACCTGATTAGCATGGTACTAAAGGAACTCAAAACTGGGGCAGGAATAGCAAATCCACATGATCGAGCTGAAAAAAAAAAGAAGTGCTCACAATCACAGCTTTAGCAACAATTCCACTGCATTTTTTCAACATATAGAATGCTAAAATTAAGAAAGCTATCATGAAATTGGAATTCACTTCACTGAACATTTTTTGTATAAAATACCATTGGAATTTGAAACATCTGAGATAATTTTGACAGTTTTAGCATACTGTACATGTACATCTCTGTTATTTCTTTTACATACATTACAAGAATGTATAGACTAGGAAAGTGTAATGGAACATTTCAGGTGCTGGCTAGAGTTTTTAATTGCTAGAACTACTCTAGTTGTTTTTTTTTAAACACCTTTTTTTACATAACCCCCTCCTTTATAAATTCATTTATTAATTAATGTGATTGGAAAGACATAATTAGCAAAGCAGTCACTGAAATTATGTGTAATGACACCACATCCATGTTAAGCAGTCACTTATCTAAGAACCAAATAGGCATGACATGGGTGATGTGAGCTGAATTTCCCACCTACAGATCCCTTCATGAGTCTGGGTATTCCGTTATTGAACATTCTGGTATTGAAGTCCAGCTGGTTAATAAATATTTTTTTTGCAACAGTCCCAAGAAGATAAACATTGTGGGAGGTTCTCCTTCCTTTAGCATGATTAGAGCAAGCTTAGGTTTAAACAAATATGTCAACAGCTATATTATGTACCCACACTACCTTGCAACATGAGATCAGCCTCTAGTGGTTGATGGGAGAAACTGCTAGTTTTGTCACTTGGTTTAATAGAAACATCAATTTTGAATCAGTGCTAAATACAAGCAATAAACATAAGAAACAAACCTATTTCATTCTCCTTCACAACATTTTCATAGACTGTCACTGAGTCATAAGTGCAGTCCTCATTTTCCTCAAGTTCAAAATGTTCATATATGAGCTTCAAAATAAAATAAAATAAAAACAGCAAATAATTAGAGTTAATCCAAAACATCCATAACAGAAGGGCTTCATTTCAGATAAGATGGCATACTTCAGTTAGTGAAGTTTAATTCATTCATTCATCAATTTTCAGCCCCCTTTTCTCCCAATATGGGGTCCCATTGTAATTCCAAGGTCTCAGACAATTCTTAAGTTAACCAAAATCAAGTTTTAAGTAGTTTTTTAAAAATAAAAAATGGAACGTGATATACTTTACAACCCTATGCCTATTTACTGACATTTGCACCCTATTGTTTTCAGAGGGGCTTTCTCCCTAGTATGTGTCCCAGAGACCACAAACTTAAAAGTGACTTCATCCTAAATTCAAAGACATTGCCGTGTTAGTCTGGAAAATCTGTATTCAAAGGGATCTTGTAGCACTTTTGATACTAACTAAAAAAAGAAGTTGGTAAAATTAGCTTTCATAGACTTGAGTCTACTTCCTCAACTGCAAGGGGACTCAAGTCTCCAAAAGCTCATGGTACTCACTTCTTTCTCTCAGCTAGTCTCAAAGATGCTACAAGATCCTTTGCATACTATTCATCCTAGATTGTTATCACTCAAGCAAAACAAATCTTTAAAAGCATACCTTCTAATTTGGAAACCTGACAGCAAAGGATTCAGAATTGACTGGATGTATTTAGACCTTCCCTTTGGAGACATCATATGTGCAGATGCCAGAGGGCAGGGCAAAAAGCTCCAAATGATATTGAGGTGGAACTGCCAAGGCTACATGGTGCAACCCTGTTCACCAATGGCATGTTTAGCTAATTAGGTGCAGGAATGCCTAAAGAGTATTTATATTTACATCAGTTATAAAAGAACCCAAGGATAATTCTGTCTCAGCGATAGAATGCAGAGACATAGCTGTGTTAGTCTGGAATATCAGTATGCAAAGGAATCTTGTAGCACCTTTGAGACTAGCTGTGTAAAAGAAGTTGTAGCATAAGATTTCATGGGATGCACATGCAGTTTGACACCACTTTACAGCAGCCTGGGATTTGTAGCTTTGTGAGGCACTGGCACTCTTTGGCAGAGAAGGCTAAAGACCTTCTAAAACTACAAATCCCAGGATTCCATACGATGAAGCTACAGCACTTAAAGTAGTGTCAAACTGCACTATTTCTACAATGGAGACACACTCATAGTTTTAATCTACTTCCTCTGATGCAATGGAATGTTATGCAGCTTGTGAACCAAACTAAGTATAGCTATTTTGCTCAGATGGCACATGGAAAAGATGACAGTGAAACTCCCCACTACCTTGTACCTTAATCACATGGTTTTCTGGAGCATGAACAATCCATTGACAGTCTGCCAGGTTATTGTATGGCTCAGGATAGTGCATACTTTGAACTGTTCCCTCTTGAAAGAGAATTGCTAGAGATCCACAGCCAGAATCTAGAAGTGGAGTGGAGCAAAATTAAAATGAGACCAGTAAAATAACCTATATTGTGTGATTTTGGAGATGAGACTTGTAGACCCTCACGTGTGGAGGACATCAGGTGAGTTAAGACTGCTTTACAATATCCCACATTCAAGAAACATGTCAGGTGTTTACACAAACAAACAGAAAAGTATCATTTTTTTTGCTTTACAATATCCCACATTCAAGAAACATATCGGGTGTTTACACAAACAAACAGAAAAGTATCATTTTTTGCTAAGTATGGGAGAAGTCCTGACAGGGTATTGGATGCCTCTTATCTGAGCAGAGAGCTGTGCAATAACATCCATTTATAGACAGTCTGAGCCTGTGCCCAAATCAGTAGAAAACAACTAATGCGATAATCTCCTTACTTGTTTCATTCCTGTGCTACAGTTGATTTTACTATGCTTTTAAAATCTGATCTGTTGTGTTGTGTTTTGTATTTGTATGTGTGTAACCTGTACACCATTGAGAGATGGCTTTAAAATGCAGGAAACCAAGCCCTATAACAAACAGCTTAGAGAGCTGAATATGTTCAGCATGGAAGAGAGAAGATTGTGAGGCAATTTAAATATATGAAGAGATGTCACATAGAATATAGATCAAACTTGTATTCTGCTTTTCCAGAGATTGGGACATGAATCAGTGGATTCAAAGTACAAGGAAAGAAATTCCACCTAAAAATTAGGAAGAACTCCTTGACCGCATGAGTTGTTTGACTGTGGAAAAGACTGCTTCAGATGATTAATGGACTCTTTTGTGGAGGTCTTTTAGACAGAGATTGGATGGCCATCTTTCAGGATTACTTCAGATGTTTATTCCTGGATGATGGGAAATTGGACCTGATGTTCCTTGCAATCTCTTCTAACTCTATGATTCTATGATCCTATGAATACTTACCTAAAAGGGTAGCTGGTTTAATAGCCTGGTATATCATGGAAAATCCAGTGCCATGTTCCTTGTTATCAGAGAAAAATTTTAGCCTTACATTATTGGAACCAACCAAAATAGGCAATGGAGGGTCCATTCCACAGAATTTCCCTGAAAATGAATATGTATATATATTTAACAAGATAAATTTCATTAATATTTATCAAGGAGGAATTACACTGATGTCAAAAGGGCCTGCTTATGAATGCTTAGTATGACAGTGATTTACATCCAGCACATGTAATGTAATACCTGGGGATGAGGAGAGATGTCCCTATATGCATTAAATTCAACTCCAACATTGGGCAAACATTTAAGCTGCATTCATCAGAAGGTTAAGAGGTTATCTAGTACCCGAGCATGTTTTCGAAGTCTATTCCCTCAAAATGCCATGCCTTTTATTATACAGTTAGAGATATGATGTGCAACTTGCCAACAATAACAGCACCATCTGCTTTTAATGCAGGAAAGGGTGCTTGGAGCCTGTCATATTATATTTTGAAGAGGATACTCACCAACAAGTCTGTCATCCATAGAAATCACTGACAAGGAATCATAGTCACAGAATGGATCTGGCTCCACATCAAAATGGGAAAAATTCAACAAGATATGCATTCCTTCTGTGACAAGCAGAGTCCAAACACACAGCCTAGATTGACAGGATTATATTATGGCAGACAGTTAGTAAACTACAGGTACATGTTATCATACGTAGTAATAGAAATTGGCTTTTTATTTCTTTGACCCTCCCCACCTCCACCATGATTTCATGGAATATGGAATTTACGTTAAAATAAGTAATTTGGGTTATTTTAAAGTAAAGTTTATGATACTGGAAATAAAAAGCTTGCACATAACAATGCAAAGGATCACTAAAGAAACTCAATTATTATAGCCCTTAATATTTTGTGTATATATGCTAAATGTTATATAAAACAGCTTAAGCAGAACCTTACTAGCTAATGAAAAATCAGAGATATAAGTTATACAGCACATACAGGGTGTGTAATAGACAAGCACTTCAGTCAGAAGAAAATAAAAGCATGTGTACTTGATTGGGATGTGTATCTGACAGGTTTTAAAGGAAATAAATAAAAATAATGGTATCTTGGTGTCTTTTTTTACAGTGTGTCCATAAACATAAGCTCATTCACTGATTGTACTCCACATAGAGATCTTCAGTTAAAGGAAATGATACAAATGTTTTAACATATGAATAAATAAATATAAGTACTACATAGGCATTCAGCCTGCAGAGAAAAGGATCAAAGTATGAGGTGAGAAATGGCTGCAATCCAGCATTACTCACTGGTTGTCTGGATAATATTCCTTGGGATCTTCAGGGAAAAGTAGCCTTCCTTCACTGCCAGGGAGTTTACCATCTTGAATACTACATGATGCTATAATGTGAATGTGAAATTAGATACAGGATTCAATAAGTATCAATATTACAGATTTCAGGCAAACAAGATGTAGGAGATTATAATTTTTCCATATATTTTTATTACGAGGTTTTATAATTGTGTGTTTATTTTTATAAACAATAAAATAACAGTCAGAAATGTTGATAAAGTAGTGACTCCAACAATACAGTCTTTCAGAGCACTTTAAAAACATAGTTATAGTAAAGCTTATTTGAAAGAGTTAAATGCATGATGCAAATAAAAGAACACTTCTGTTGCACTTGGGCAAAATCTAACTGCTAATCCTAGCTAGACCAGATTCATTTGATCAACTGCCAGATGATAAATCAACACTTGGATGAATCCCATGGATTCATGTTTCTTCATAAACTGGGCAGGAGGCTGCTGGCAACTTGGGATTCTTTAAGAGCAATCTGAAGCTAAGCAGAGCTATAATCAGCTCTTGTTAGCACTTGAATAGGTGGCCATCGAAGAATAGCAGGTGTTGTAAAGTTATTTTTCCAAGGAAGTCCAAGGAAGTCAATAGAAAAGTGCCTAAATCTGTCTATGTTTTAAATTATATCTTAAATGTATAATGTACTTTAAATTGATTTTAACTATATCCTTGTAACAGAACTAAAGTTTGTTTTTAACTGTGTAATAGTACAGTTTTACGTAGATCTTTACTCTAAATTTTGTAAGCCACTTTGGATCTCTAGCAGGAAAAATACAGGGTATAAATGGAATAAATACATCAAATAAATAATGAAACCACCTCTGAGTACTTCTTACTAAGAAAACCCATGAATTTCATGGAATCTCTGTAAATTTTCAGGCTTGAAGTCACTTGTACAGAAAGAGAGAGCGAAATAGAGAGAGAGAGTTGTTGGAGTGCTTTGATCTTATTGATTTAGCCCATGGAAATACAGTATGTTTTGATTGGATTAAAATGGCAAACAAAATACAGCCAGATTAGAATGAAATCTATTTCTCTAGAATTGTTTTCAAAAGTAGTCAATAACTCATTCTGTACTGGTTTGTTGTTGCTGCTGTTGTTGTTCTGATTCTGAATGCTCATGGTCCAAAACAGGTTCTGATTACCAAAAAGAAACATGCTTCTGGGATGTCTGAATGGGGCGCAGCTGTATTTGGAAAACACTCAAATGGAGCTTGGGTGCATTACTATTTAAACTAGAAATGCTCAAACCTTCAGCCATGTTGACTAAAGAACTCTGGAAGTTTTTACTCCAAAACATTACTTTTCCAAGTGCCATTTTAGTGATCTGCAAGGTCTGTCCCTATTCCAAACCACAGCAGTGAAACATCTACACTTGTTCCTCAACTACACTTTTATTTCTGCAGCATCTTTCACAGAACTGATTTTCCTCAAATAAATCTGTCAGGAATCAAAACGTGTTCACAGATGTGTGCAGAAATGGGGTGCTAATTTTTAAGCATCTACTCAGACCACAAAATCATATTAAAATCCTAGAATTTTATTCCTTTTACAATCAGATGTTTAAACTCCTGGTGTTACTATCTGCAATCAAATATTAACAAAACTAATTATTTGAGAGATTCTGTTCCGTAATCCATGTTTTTCTGAAATAAAATAATGAACTTGGAGTCTTATCAGTAAACTCCTAAATAAAAGAAGGTGTTTAAGAGGCCTGTACTCACCTGTTGGACTTTTCATTTTGACATCTAATTAAAAAGGAAAAAAATGTTAATAAAAGACAATGATTACCAAAGGATTAGTAATTAGTACCGGCAAAATATGAATAGCATTCTTGGGCCTGAATCCTCTTTTTTAAAACACTCTAGGTCAGTACATTGATTAACAGTTGCAGTGGAGTACTTCTAAATACAGTGGTACCCCGGGATACGAAATACCCAGGTTACGAAATTTCCGGGATACGAAAAAATCCCATAGGAAATAACTGTTCCGGGTTACGAATGTTTTTTCGGGTTACGAAAAAATTTTTTGGTGCTTTTCGGCGCTTTTTTGCACGAAACGCGGCTTTTCCCCATTAGCGCCTATGGGTTTTCGGCTTGCGAAGGCTTTTCGGGTTACGAAAGCGGCCGCGGAATGAATTAATTTCGTAACCCGAGGGAGCACTGTAGAATACTGTCAATACTATGAAGGATAAAAACAAACTGCTAAACTCTGTCTGTGACAATCTTAGCTAACAAAGAGTTTAGTAGACTAAAAGGTACAATGGCTTGCTTTACTGCTGCCTCCACTCATCAAATTCAAATCCCCTATCACACTGCTATTCCAAACAAGTTCAGAACAAGCAAAAGACTGAGAGGTCAAGTTTCACACAACCTTTACCCTTACATGTATGTACTATATAATATTTGATCAAAGGGATTCAAATGAAAGAAAATAAAACACTGTACAGCAGCTTTCACATCTACTTTGGCTAGAAAAGAACCCCAAATACAAACAATCTATGGGTTATTGCAGTTTCAGTCCAGTTGGCAGAAGGAAAGGTCAGAAATGTTAATTGTGCAGAAAGTTATTCGTAGTCATAGAATTATAATGCTAGTATGATTTTGCTATTACCAGCATCCATATGCTGTTGAATCCAAGGGAGCACCTTTGTAAGATCTGTAAAAATTCCTGGTGTGCCTCTTTTTTCATACTTTTTTTTCAAGTTATGCATCCAGCTACGAGCACATCCTATGCCCCACGAAGTCACTCCAATCAGGGTCCAAGAACCATGGTCACGTCTGCACACAAGGGAGCCTCCAGAGTCCCCCTGCAGAAGAAAGAAGACCATCTTTACGTAAGACACAGGTGAGACAACACATGGGACAATATATTTCATGGTCTTTCAAAAATATATCCTGTTGTTTATAACCATTTTTATGCAGCATTGGTTCAGACATGCATAAAATTACCTATTGGGGGCACTATTGTGAGCACAGAGCACATCTTAGAAGATTTATTTTAAGAATAAATACAAAGACGTTCTGTAGCTGTCCAATTCCTGAGCAACATCCAGCCACTGCTCAGTTATAGATGGCTTGAGCATGTAGACTTTTCCTCTCCAAGTTCAAGTGGGGGTTAGTAGGTGATAGATTAATGAAGGGAACTTTTATAGTGGTGGAGCAAGACTTTTTAAAGTAGAAAGTAGAGCCCCATTTTGAGTCCCACTTCAGGCAGTAAAATTTCTTGGCCCTGCAACATGTTTTGGATGTGCTTCTTGGCTCTCTTGGTGACAAAAGGGAGGTGGCTTGAAACAGGGCAAGCGTTTTGTGATAATAAAAAAGAGGATCTGCAGCAGTGGTGTCACTAGGGGTTGATGTCACTCCAGTGCTATCATCCCCAGGCTCCCTGGCACCCCAACCCAGCTAGTCCTCAAGAGTAGATTGGACCACTATGAAAGAGAAAGGCTCTGGTCTACTTGCCACCAATGGATGGTGGATTGGGGAACCTAAAGTGACTGTTCATTTCCTAGGCTGTCCTGGTCTACCCACCTTGTTCTCTCACCATGGCATGCTGACAACATCCCAACCATCTTCTTTGCCACCTCTGGGCAGGTGCCCAGGTCTTTCCCCAAGCCCTTCTGTCTCTGGGAGTCCTGGTCTACCCATGAAAGTGCACCAGAACATATTGGAAAGTAGTCCCTTCCCACAACTGCACGAGATGACACAGCCTCTCCAGGGTGTCACCTGGTGCAGTCTGTACCTGCCTAAAAACACCCCTGATCAGCAAGCTTGCTGTGATTACACTGATCATCACATTTCTTGCATTCAGATTTTAGCACTGGAATGGAATCTACACTGCCTTGGGAGTAAGATCCTGCAGGCAGCTAGGGAAGGCCCCCAATTCCTCAATTCCTATGGTCTACCCACAGCTTGGAATTCATTTTGACACAAAATGGGGAAATGAGTTTGTTGTTATTAGTGCTGGGAAATACAGATTTTTATTTGTTCTTTTATTAATTTGTTTGGGATATTATATAGTTAATAAATTATAAAATATATTTATTATTTATTAATTAATTAAATTAGTTAATTAAATCATTTTCATTGGGATGTTTAAAGAAACCATGAGAATGGTATGTTATACTGCCACCATTGCCCCCAGTGGTACAATTTGTTATTGGTTCTTTCAAAAATGTTTTAATGTTTTTAAGTTGGCTTCTCTCCACAGACCTTAGCAACATCAGGATCACTTCAAAAAAGGAAGTTAAAGCCTCTGTCCTACCCAGTGATTCCAGCTGACATTGCTGTTTTCTTGCCAATCTCAGCTACAACAAAATGTCTTGGACATTCTGTTAAACTCTCAACCTCAACCTCATCATGATTACAATTGCTGTGGTGGCTTCCCTATATATGACATGTATTTAAAAGGCACAATGGTAATCCTGGAGCAAAATAACAAGAATTATCCCATTGATAGAACTATTTGTTTTACAAACCTGGCAAGCATCTTTCCCTCCATCTGGAAACCCAGCACACATTATGGTGTCACCTTGAATAGGTTTCTTCAAGGTTGATAACACTCTCGAACATTCATTCTGGTCTAAGATGGGCAGCTCTACTTCATGCAGTACTTCAGGAAGCATTCCATCTGAGAAGCAAAACACAGCAGAAAAAGCTGCTTCATCCCAGGTTGGAATCCGTCCCTCTCACCCAGAATTTCTACTCTGGCTGGCAACAGCTCTTCCAAGTCTCAGGGATGAGATATTTCCCATCCTCTCTTGCTGCACAGCTCCTTTTTAACTGGAATTATCAGGCACTGAAAGTAGGACCCTTTCGTCTGTCAAACATATGCTCTGATGCTAAGATATTCTTCTTCCTATGAACCAGTCAAATCAAACAGTTAATTGGGGGACAGGGAAGGGTGGGACAGCCAACAATGTTTTAATCACCAATTTAATGGGCTCAGCACAGAAAGTACAACTACAGACCCTATCCAAAGCAGAACAAAAATGAATGATGGAATATCCATGTGTGACACATCACGGAATAGCCTAGGAAAAACAGCATTATGTACTCCTTTTCTTAAAATACACTGCATAATACAGAAGCTCCTGAATCTCACCTTCCAGCTGTATCTAATCTTTGTGAATGAAGAAGAACCAGGCTGCAAATATTTGTGGGTTGAAAGTGAGAGAATTCTTACTGGGAGAATTCTCTGCCCCCCCCCCCCGAACATTCATTTTCACACACACACTGGTCTGCAATTACTTCAAAACCATTTACTACTTCTGATTCATTATTACCTGTTTTCCTGGGGCCTTTATCACTAGACAGTTATAGCACTTTGGCTCATTCTAATTGCCATGAAATCCGGGGATTTGTAATTTCATGAGGTAGTTAGAATTCTCAGCCAGAATGTTTTAGTGCCTCCTCAGACTAACAAATTCCAGACTCTGCAGGATGAAAGTGGAATCAAAGTGCTATAACTAATGGGAAAGGACCTCTAGTCTCAGAGCAATCTGTCAGCCATGAAAAAAATTATGTCACACAAATAGTGATTTATTATATAGCACGCCAACACACACACACACCCACAATTTGCTTTTGTAAGATAATGCTTTCAAAGTTAATACCAAAGACTTACTTTCTCTTAAACGGCCCCAGCCACAAGTGACACATATAAATCCTGGATCAAATTTTTCATTTGGATCTGGAAGGCATACTGGCCAAACTGCTGAACCTACCAGCAAGACAGATCAAAATCCTTGTGGCATATTAGAGTAAACAACGCTAATTCAGTTTATCACCCAACAGCCCTTTCAGTATGGCTTGCAGTAGCATTCATCCATTTAGGAATTAGTTTCTACAAAAATTAAAGAACCAATTCCCAAAATTCCAATACAATTCTTCCAGGGTGAGTACATCTGAAATGCAAAGCAATGTAAGGCATTTTCTCCTTCTGTGTCAAATCTCACCATCAGTTTGTATTAGTGAAACCTTCATTCCCATAACTGAGTTGTTGAAAAAGCTGGTTCTGGATGATGATCAAGATAGGTTGGGACAACCAGAGGAGAAACCTTGGGTTCTGACTAACCCAGCAGAAGGGGAAGGTGCTTTCTACTACTGCATCACCATCACTAGCAGAAAACATGTTCCCATGCTACTGAGTGGTGGTCAGAACCCAGGGTTTCTCTTTTTATGCTTTCCAGGAGAAATGTTATGTGACCTGACTTGAATAAAGTTATGACCTGAATAAAGCTATATAAAAGTCCTAAATAATAATAATAATAATAATAATAATAATAATAATAATAATAATAATTATTATTATTATTATTATTATTTCTTACCAACCTCTCCCCAAGGCTTGAGATGGGGTGCAACATAGATTAAAATACACAAACCATTTAAGCACATTTAAGTTAAAACACAAAAACACAGGACACATTAAAATCATACAACATAAAATTTAAAATATACTAATTTAAAATTCATGGTTTAAAATTGACTATGTAGGCCTGTTGGAAGATATAGATCTTAAATTCAAATAAAATGTATAGCTGTCAAATCTATCTCAGCAGGTCATTCCACAGTCTATGGGTGGCCAATGAAAAAGTCCTCAGGGTGACAGTTGCCAGTCTAGTTCTGACCAGCTGAAGTAAATGTCCCCCAAAGCACCTGACTGTATGGTGTGGATTTTATGAGAGGAGGTGATGGTAAGTAACCTGGACCCAAACTACATAGAGCTTTAAAGGCAATAGCCAAGACTTTTTAAAAGATATCAGTCAAATGTCTCCAAAATCCATAAGCAACTACTATGATATTATTTGATTATAAATCATTTCCCTTTGACTGTCAGTAATAAATAATGTTTAGAATACTGTAGATATATAAAGAGAGAGAAATATGATTCTAACCATTATTCTCATACTAGATTACAATATTACCATATTTAAAGTGGCCATTCATTTTTAGAAGGGCAATGTCATAATCCATTGGTTTCTTCCTGGTAAATTTTGGGTGTTTGATTATCTGTTTAACTTGTAAGGTCTGCTCTTCCACATCTTTCAGATTCAGATCATGTTCCCCAGCAGTGACAGACAGTGAACCGAGCAGATATCTAATGGAAAAATCAGAACAAGAAAAAAATAATATGTTTTTTGAAAACAAAACAAAACAAAAACCACATGGGTAATATATTAGGTTTAAATACCATGAAGGCACCGGATACTGTCTGGTCTTCAAAGTTAAGCAGGCTTGGGTCTGATTAGTACTTGGAAGGGAGACCACTAGAGAATACTAAATGCTGTAGGCTATATTTCAGATGAAGGCAATAGCAAGCCACTTCTGAGTGTTCCTTGCCTAAGAAAACACTATAAAATTCATAGGGTCTCCATAGGTCAACAGGCAACTTGAAGGTACATGCACACGTGCACACACACACACACACACACACACACACACAATGTCTAGGTATAAATCCAATTGCTTTCCTGAACTACAGCAAAACATTAAATCAAGAGAACTTAAATTAGTGTTGTCTTTTTGATCTGATGAACCTACTCATGACTTGCACATGGATGCAGACCATAGTGTGTGTGTGTGTGTGTACCCACACACATACAGGACCGGCTCATCCATATAGACGAATTAGGCAGCCGGTTAGGGCAGCAAGATTTAGGGGCGGCTTTGTGGCTTTTTGTGTACAATTTTTTGCATAGATCAAGAGGTGAAAATAATTATGAGGGTTGATAGGGCGTGCCAAAATATTTCTTGCCTAGGGTAGCCAAATACCTACAGCTGGCCCTGTGTGTGTGTGTGTGTATCATTGTTTTGCATATTGCATATCAAGAGCAGTGCATATTTTAAAGTATCTATATAAAAAAACACCAATAAATGCAAAATAAACAACATGAAATGACGGCCTCCCAGTGAATTTCTCCTCTGTACCTGCTTACAACACAGTGAGCTGCCGTGATTACCCACTGAGTGGAAACAAGAGTTCCTCCACAGAAATGATGGTTATTCCTTTTCAAGGAGACCTGGATCATGTAGAACACATGTCACATTAGGAAAGGCATGATTTTACACATCTACAAAAGAAAGTCAGAGAGCAGGATCTATATTCTCAAATTACATGTCCATTATCTGGCAAACATCCACATTCACATGTATATTCCCTAGGTCTGCGGTACATAGCAGAGATGAATGCTATCAGTCAATATTCACCAGTACAGCTCTAAATTTTCAAGCATTCCCAACATTTATTTGGTATTGTCAACATTCACTTGCCCCCCCCCAAAAAAGGTAAACAAAAATGTTTTAAAAACAAACAAACAGCTGCCTAGCCATTTACTTGGATAGGGAAAGGATTAATAAAGACTTTAGAACCAACACAATTTGGGTTGAAAGTAACTGAAAGACTATCTTCTCTCATACAAATTTGCCTGGGCTTTAATATCTTTGAGGGAAGCTCTTCTCTGGGCCTTATAACCATCAGAAGGACATTTGGTGGGAACACAAAAGAGAGTCTTCTTGGTGGCAGCTCCCAGATTGTGGAACTACCTTGTAAGAGAGACTAAGCTGTTCCCCACTGTATTGTTCTTTCAGTAGCAGAAAAAGATGCTCCTATTAAGGAATGTTTTTTGCAACTGACACACTGCTGAGGAAAGGGCTTTTAATGGAGGGTCCTCCAGGGTTTTGTTTTGTTTTCATTTTTAAAAAACACCAGGCAAGCTAGACCACAGAAAACCACTGGGAGACCTTGGGCAAGACACACTCTCACAGGTGGTTTACAGACCGCCCTTTTGGGGCGGCCTGTTCCCGCCCCTTCCCCATCGGATTGGGGCCTCAGCTGCCACAGCGGCAGCCTCTGAGGCCCCGATCTGCCACTTTCCAGGCCGTGGGGAAGTGGCAAAAGGCCGCTTCCCCGCATCCTAGAAAGGGGTGTCCTTGGGGCTTCATGCCCCAAGGACACCCGGCGGCGGCGGGGACAAAGAGAAAGGGGCCGCTTGGCCCCTTTCTCCTTTGTGTCACTGGTGCAACCGTGTAAAGATTGCGCCCAGCAACGCAAAGCTTTGTGGTGCCAGCATGTCACTTCCGCGTCGCTCCATTTGGAGGCGGCGTGGTTGTGACATCCCAATGGCGGCACCATGTAGAATGGGTGCCACCATTTTGTACGTACTAGGTACGTACTAGGGTTAGGGCATCTGGAAGGGACGCCCTTTCCTAACCCTAGTACGTACCTAGTACATACTTTTTGCGCGTCTGGAATGTGCCACAGTCTCAGAAGAAGGCAATGGCAAACTTCATCCAAACAAATCTTGCCAAGAACCCCCTGTGATAAGTTTGCCTTAGGGTTGCCATAAATCAGACATGACTTGAAGGCACACACCAACAACAAACAGCCATATGGGAGAGACAGTCTCAATTGCACTCCTGCTGTTTAGCTGTTCAACTTAGTATTAAAGCAAAAAACAAACAAAACAAAAACAAAAAACCATTCCAGAACACCAAATTTCAAATGCAAATTTCCAGTTAGAATGGTTGAGAAACGTTTTAATTATTTCACACTTCACATGTGGCAAGAAAAGTAAAATACATTTCCCAACCTTCTCCAGGAAGTCGGAAAATTATAACAGCAATTTACATCCCTAAATAAGAGTGTTTGGGGAGTGGATAGCACAGAGGCAAACAGCTTTAACATAAAAAGAGTAGCCCCACTGTTTCGGCTCCATCAACCATCTGGGTAGAAAAGAAAGGTTAGACCACAAAGTTGTTGCTAGTAGCAATGCCAGACACTGGTTGGGAAAGACATCTTCCCCTCTGGTCACCTGGCCTTGATTCTTATCACAGGAAACACCTTCCTCAAACTATCCTTTTGCAGATCCTTCTGCCTGACTTGGACTGAGTTTGGAGCATCCAGATGGGAATAGAGAGACTAGAAAGTCTCAGATTTTGTTCCTGTTCTTTCTAGTTTTATTTTGGAAATCCATACATTTTTTTCTTTATCCCAGAATATTTGCTGTCAGCTCCTGGTACACAGAGAGACTTTTTATACCAGCTCCTCACAGGTCAATTAATTTTAATCTTTGAACAGATCAGACTAGAGCTCTCCTTGGAAGCCAAGATGATCAAGTTCAGGCTATCATACTTTGGCCACATAATGAGAAGGCATGAATCACTAGTAAAAAACAACAGTACTAGGAAAGGTAGAGTGTAGAAGAAGGAGGGAAAGACCACAGACCAGATGGGTGGAGTCAATCAGGGGGGTTATGAGCATGGGCTTGCAGGACCTAAGCAGAGCAGTGGAACATAGGGAAACCTGGAGATGTGTCATCCACAGGGTCACCATGAGTTGGAATCGAGGACAGCTAACAACAACAACAATAACAAATCAGAAGGAACAGGAACAATATCTGAGACTTTTTCAATCAGTCTGGATGAGCCCTCCAGAAGCTTCTGGCTTCTGGACTGTTTAGATTGAGGCTAGCTATGTACCTCACAAAGTTATTTATGGGACTTTCTTTTCTCAAACCGTCGAGGACCAGCAAAGTGTAAGAGTGGTGCATGTGTGTGTGCATTTAGATGGATGCAATTTTTACCTTTCTTTGCATTACTTATTTATGTGAGAGTTAGATTTGATTTTCCAGGTATTCACTATCCTCACTTTATAATAATGACTCTTTTTCCCTTGCAGATAATATACTTATTCAGAAAAGTCTTTTGACAAGTCAGAGACAATGGTGATTGTTTTCACTGTCAGTATGTGCTTCACTGCTCTTGCAAACAGCAACATATTGTACTGCAAAAGAACCCATGAAACCAAGCCCAAGACATTCAGTACCCTCGTTTTTTTCTCCTCTGTGATAGATCTTAGAATTGAAGGTGGCTTGGATTACAACTATCAGGGGGAGGGCTAGCTCACCTGCCATGGGTGTGTACCTTGGCGCACCTGGGTCCCACCAACAATCCGTGAGAGGTAACCATAAAAAGACCATGGATCTGTGGCATAGGTTTTCTGCCCACATTTTGAACCTGAAGGCATAAAGAACAGAAAGAGATGGGGGGTGGGGGTGGAATCCAACACACCAAGAACGATATCATAAAGATTCAAAACAGTTCTGATTTTCTTAAAGTAGCTGAATTATTGGTCAATATTCAAATATTTGACTAAACAGCCAAAATAGACATGTAATAATCAAGTGTCTAAACATTTCTTTTCAAATTAATTCCTTGTTCTACAGTTTGGCTTCTTCATAAAATAGCTTGAGACATTTGCACCTGTTATAAATAAAATAGTGCCGATGTACATTCCAATCTACATTCAACTGGCTTCATTTGTATTTCAGATAGAGCAACTTTATAAATGTTATGCTTTATTGTCACAGCATACAGTCCAAGATGATTGGACAATTGTTATGTGCCTCCCCCACAAAATTGTGATGTATTTTTTTCTCCAGTGGAGGCCTCCAAGAACAGAAGGAGAGAGATGAGATTTCCCGCAATCTCCCCTTTCTCCTGCTGCCATTATGCCACCTTCTACATTTTTAAATGAGCCTTCAACTCTCTGGAGCATATTTAGGGGTACAGAAAGACATCATGGGAATTAAATGAAATCTGCTTTCCATTCACAGAAGTCTCTGCTGTGAGTGGACGAACATGGCTGGATACAACACAAGCAAAATAATACATACTGTATATGAATAAATGTGTGTGTGTGTGTGTGTGTGTGTGTGTATTTATTGACTTCATGCAAATTTCCACAAATAGCATATATCCAAAATGCTAATGAATGCATGCTAGTAATGAATGCATGCTAATCTAAAAAAACAACAACCCAAATTCACTAGATTAAAGATATTTTTAAGAGACATTAAGTTCTTTGTATTTTTATCTACAAGAGATCAACTTTAGTCAGAAGAAAAAGATGAAGACGATAATGATGGTGGTGGTGGTGGTGATTTAGTTCATCCAAACAGCAACTATGCAGGCAATGCCATGAACGTGATTGTCCACATTGGTTGTAACAAGTATGGAAGAGCAGTAGATCTTCTCTCTAGAGATCAAGTGACTACACTTCCATCAGATCTCAGTGCTGGCACTCAATAAATAATTCAGAAAGCAAGGCTGTTGCATATGCAGTACAATCTGGGCTAAGGAAGTAAATTAGTCTAGTCCCATGCTCAGGTTATGTGAGGTTACCTTTATTCTGAGCAGCTGCTCTTGATGGAATAAAGATGGCAACTGAGATAAATTTGCCAGAGATGTGAAGATAATCTATTTGACCTAATATGAGCATCTGTATTTTTGCCTTTAAAACATGATTAGAGCTGAATATGAAATCATACCCGTACCTTGTACAGACCCTGGTGTAGAGCTTCCTTCTTGGAGGTAAGTTGTCCCAAGCACAAGTAAAAGCAGGCTGCCTGAAGCCACTGGCATGTTCAAGCTGTAAATGACCAAGCTACATGCAAGAAGAGAACTTTATAGTAGCAAAGAAGAAACTATAAAGCAGTGGGAGAGCAGTGAATGACTAATTAAAAGTCCAGGTTATTGATTAAACTAGCTGTAAAGCTTTTTAACCAGGTACTGCTATATACTTCCACATTTAGCCAAGCATTCTTTTAAGTTCTCAAGTGACTGAGGTGCTTTACTGAAACCCATTCCTCTCTCAGGAGGCCAGCCTATACATTGAACAGAACAATACACACCCCCTGGCTAGTCACCAGATGAGTCCTATGCCAATATAACTGATGATTAACAATGCCTCCAGTTTAATTATAGTTGTTTCCAAGGTTATCACATATGAACTTAAAAAAATACAAGAAATGCTGCTCTCCTATATTTGACAGCAAGTTCACATCAACACTATAGTCTTAACTAATTTACTGGGCACTAAATTTCAGTTAATTGAAGAATGCTTTTTTAATGCATGTTAGGATCTCAGCCAAATGTAATTGCTAAACATGCAATTGGCAGTTGTATTATGATAATGCAGGAATATTGCTATTCAGAGTCCAGCTTTGTATATGATACGTTCAGCATACAAATTAAACTGTAGAGTGATAAAACGTTCCCTTGCCTGACCCTCCCCCTATGCCAACTGGAAATCACTCTACTTCTCCATATTCTGTCCTGATGATAGCCTCTTTAGTACAAGTTATGCATTCGGATAAGGAAATGTTGTGGTACACCCATATCTTTAAGACCAGTCCATAGTTTTCATGATCTACACAATCAAATGAAAAATATTCTGTTGTAGACGTGAAGAACTGAAATCCATGGCCTTCTAACCTGCAGTGCTGGACTTGATGATGTAACGTGATTCTCTCCCAGATAATCTGAATGGCTGTTAAGATTTATCCATGGTTGTGCAAATTTCATAAATACCAATTAATTAGTCCCTGTGATATTACTGGTGACCTCCGATACACAAATTAGCTTGCGTCAAGTCATCCTTACTATAAAAAAATGAGAGGTCTGTAACTCACCACGTACTCTTAAACCTGTAATGCTGCAAATAATATTTGAAAAACTTACTATGTGCTTTTGCAATTCCCAACAATCCTAACCAACACAACCAATGATGATGAATGCTGGGAGTTGCAGTTCAGCAACAGCTAGAGCTTTGTCTAATTCCTACCCCTGCCTTTGGCCAAAGCATGTTGTAATGTTGGACTTATGAAAATCCTGGGCTAGTCAGTTAATGTCCTCAATGGATGCTAGTTATTAGACAATTGTTTCTTGATACAGGACCACTCTGGAATGTTCTAAATGGGGGGGGGGAGGGAGATGACCAGAGGACGCAGGGGCCATATTCCCATTCCCTCCTCCCCAAAGCTAGGATCCATGACTATGAGTGGAAAGAAACACTAGACAATGCAATTTTTGAGTGACAATTAAGGAAACAAAGAATAAGCTGATGTTGCTTTTGATCTTCCTAATCTGTGTGTGCAATTGGAGGGGATGGGTGCCTTCTGAAGTAGAGGCAGTGGAATTTGCTACAGATTAACAGATGTTTGCTTGCCTCCCCCTATGTCCCAAGTTGTGCATTTGTCAATAAGATGAATTCAGATATTTCAAAGAGCGTGGTTTCCTTTCAAAGGAAACCAAAATGGGGAAGACACTGCACTGCTGGACTCCACAGTCTATAGTATAACTCCAGTGAAGGAAAAAGCAACAGCAACAGAAGCAGCTCATTTTAAATGTAAAACACAGAAAGAGACCACTTACTGTACCACTGTGTTGTGCCTCTTGGCAAGGAAGAAAAACAGAGCAGCTCAGAGCAGTGTGATCTATGTAGTCTTTCCTTCAGTTAAGGTAGTGGGACAAGGAGTGGACAGAACATTTTTCGCCCCACAGCCTTTATGCCTCTTTCCTCTGCTTCCCATTCTTCTGATCCTTCTCACTGCAAGGAGGATAAGGTGGCAACAAAAGCTCCTGGCAGAAAGATTGATAAGCACAACAAGCAAATCTGCCTCCTGCATTGTTTGTTGGCACATGCGACTTCTCTTTCCTCATTTTAGCAAAAGATAAATGGGGGAAGAAACTATAAATCCAGAAACCATTTTGAAACATTATTTCTGCAAGTGATCTATACAATATATTGCAAGAGCCTAAAATAATTTCAACAAGAAATCTAGATTTGGAATTAACTCAATGGCTCAAACTTTTTGTGTTTCAATCAAATGCCTAGAAAGTTGGCTGTGTCTAATAGCCTGGTCTTTTTCTGACTGTTGCATGTTAGGTGAAAACAGTCTATATGTATGTCTACACACAAACATTATACAAAGACTGCCAATTCAGTGTGATGTTTCAAGTTACAGTGATAAAATTACACTTAGAGTTTGGAAAATTGGGTGGATCGAGAACTTTTCAGCACCCCCTCGCTAACTATTCCTATTTTGCAGGAACAGTCCCAGTAAATCCTCAGTCATCCCATTTTTCCAGCTGTTTTTAAAATGTCACAGTTTCTCTCTCCTTTTCCTTCTTTCCCCTTTCTCCTAGGCTTACTTCAGTTGCTGCAAACTCGGTTAATTTAGAAGAGGATATGTGAATATACTTATCTGTACACTGCCCTGAGATCTCATGATATAGGGTATGATGTAAATATTTTAATCAGAAATAAATAAATAAATAAATAAATAAATAAATAAATAAATAAATAAATAAATAAATGTGTGCACTCTGTTCACAAGTTTTCATGGGTGCATGTGGAAAAGAGTAGAGAGGGGTGCAAATTCACAACCCCATCACCTCACATACATGTTCAATGCACCCTTATATTATTTGGAAGGGGCCTTTTTACATTTCCCAAGGAATTTAATTGTGTGTTTTTGTGCTTTTGGGGTGTATTCCATTCCAAATATAAACAGGGGGTGGGATCGGCTTTACTGAAAACCCAACCACCAGAATTTTAATAGGTCAGTTTCCCTTCCAAAAGGAATGTGGAGAATTTCAGATATGCTGACCTTTTAAAATGCCCAGGCAGCCTTTTAACATAGACTAGACTACTATTTATAGAAAGCATCATCATTAAAATGTACTTCTTAGAATTCCTTAGCTCTGCACATTTAAAAAAAAATCCAGAAAATTAATAGCACCCTTTGTCTGCTTCCAACTTTATTTTTTCTTCCAAAGCTTTCTTTCTAAGTCTGCCTTTAAAAAGCAGGTCACATGACATTTGTTGTCAGTAGTTATGACTGACTCTCAAGCCCAGTTCCTCACTTTGGGCTGAAGAGTTTTCCCCATCCATTTGCTTTTGTGGAAAATTTGGCTGAGATTCATTTGGAAGTTTGGTCTTCCCTGTCAGTACTATAGTGGTAAAGTATGGAATGTAGGTGCTCAGCATGATAGGTCCCACCATGGCACCCACAAAAAAAAATGCAAAAAAAGAGGCAGACATCGGTGTTGACTCATAAGAACCAGTCCATTCTAGAATGTTTTCCCCTTTTCCAGAGCAGATATTTTCCTAAACATCTTAAGGAACGTAGTGGTTCAGTGGTTAAGATGCTGACTGTGATGAACACAAGCAGGTCAGCAGTTCAAGGCCCAAGCACCACATGGCAGAGTGAGCTCCCATTGCTAATCCTAGCTTCTGCCAACCTAGCAGTTTGAAAGCAGTGCAAGTAGATAAATAGGTACCACTTTGGTGGGTAGGTAACAGCATTCTGTGCAGTCATGCTGGCCACATGATTACAGAGTCATCTTTGACAATGCTGGCTCCCTCAGCTTAGTAATGGAGATGAGCACCCCCCCTCCCCCTCTACAGTTGGACATGATTTGACAACCTTGTCAAAGGGGAAACTTTTACCTTTAATGGATCTTAGCTGGATGTTGCAGACCACAAAATCACAAAATACTTTGCATTCTAACAGTGACAGATCTGAACAATATATTGTGGTGGGGAATGGATGGTTTAACTATTTACTAGACTTTATAAATAAAACTACAATAAAATTAAAGAAGATAAAAGAAGTCTCTCCAATGTGGAATAAGATATACTGGCAGCGGACAGTGGGGTTTTGTTTCATTTTTTTTTAATGCAAACCACCAATAGGGAAATGGCCATTTTTAGTTGCTTGTGAGACAAGCAGGCACTGTCCAATCTTCACTCAAGTGGCAGGTGGCTAAAATCTGGAAGATCTTTATTACCAGCCCACCTGTTTTACAGCTTGTCTAAAGAGTGGAACTGGCAGCTGGCAAGGTCAAAAGTGTCTCAGGTTAAGGTTGCTTTTTTTTTTTTTGGCTGTTCTTTCCTATTTCTTCTTAGGCCTGTGAATACAGAGAGCCAGAATTGTGCAGTGATTTGGGTATTAGACTACAACTTTGGAGAGCAGAGTTGGAATCCATGCTTGGTTACAGAAACCCACTAGGTGACTTTGGGCAAGTCACATTTTCTCAGCTTCACATGAAGGCAAGGGCAAAGGCAAAGGCAAATCCCCTCTAAACAAATCATGTTAAAAACCCCAGTGATAGGTTCGGCTTAGGGGTATCCTAAGTTGAAAACATTTTGAAAGCACACAACATGTGAATGCAGAAACACGGAGCTTCTGAGAAAGAAACCCCTGATGTTCCAGTGCTCTGACTCAAAATAAAGGAAACATCTAGAACAATGCCTACTATGTACCTTCAAAGTCCATCTGCCACTTTAGCTCTGCAAAGTAGGACCAGGAGATGCAGTTTTCTGGGGAGGCATGGTAGCTTGGTTGAGGAATTGAGTAGTTGCTGAGGACAACTCAAAAGATTAAAGCAGCCAGTGAAGGAAGTATTCCTTTATTTCTTGTCCTGCTCTGAAAACATCTGGTCATGGTCAAATGACCTAACTGCATCATAGCAGTGTGACAATCCTGCACATTCCCATGTCTATCAGACAATCTAGTGGATGTTATACTTTGGTAGTGGAGGAGAAAGAGTATCCAGTAAATGGCTGTTAAATCCCACTTTTGCTGCCCCCAGCCCCCTGGCAGGAGACAGGAGGGGGGAAATTGGTCACCGGTCCCCATGCAGGCGCCCATCACTGCTGCATGGGACTGTTTAGGGTGAGAAAATCAAAAGGTGTTCCATAATATCCTGGTGTATTTTCTATTCTCACCCAGGTAATTTCACTCCAAAATGAATCAGGCAAGCTAATTTATTGCAGGATGGGTATGGATGTCTTGTCTGTTGTGTTGCACTGCTGGGAGGTGCTTGTGGTAACTGCAAGGCTGCGAGTGTCTCTTTCCCCCCTGTGGATGCTACTCTTTTCGCAATTTGAGCTTTGGTGACCATGCAGGTGTCATAATCTTTACTGCTGGTCAAATGGCTCTTTTTAGTACTGATATACATGACCCTCATTTTTTTCTGCATTCATTTTAGGATTCTTGTCCAAATTCTTCGTGCTGCTTCCCACACTGGTACAGTATGGTTGGATTTTGTATCCGTTCTGGTAGCCTATGCTTAACTATAGCTTTCTTTTAGAGGATTGCTGACTACCACCATCTATAGACTCCCTTTCTCATATAAGTGGCTTTGACTTTTATATATTGTGCATCCTACTTGTGATTCCATGTCAACACCACCCTCTTTCACCATCAATGCATTTTCATATTGGTGGGATGAAATATAACATCTCCAATTTTTTATTGTTGTCAATTTATCTGTATCCCACCTTTCTCCCACTCAAGGTGGATATCAACAAATTTAACACTAAAAACAATACAAAAGCATTAAAAAGTATTTAAAAATATTAAAATGGATTCAACACTATATACAAACCTTGACATGTGCATTGCTCAGCATTTAAAAGTCCAACCCACATCAGCCTGAAAAAGCCCAACAGCACAAAAAAATGTTTTTACATGCTGCTGAAAGGAGAGGAGGGATGGGACCATGTCACCAGGATCTTGAAAAGGTTAGGTTTGTTAGCAGGAAAGTACCACCCTGTGGCAAGTGGGCATTTTCCTTTCCCAAAGTACATGTGATTGATGAATAAGATCTGTTGGAGGGCTCTTTTTGCATTGTGGCATCCTAGCTGTGGAATGCCCTCCCCTTGGAGGCCCAATTGGCATCCTCATTAGTTTTGTTCTAGCACAAACGTGGTTTTTTATTACAGCCTTTGGGACCTAGTGATTCCATCCAAATCTATAAGAATTCATATTTTAAACTATTTTAACTTTTTAAAGCTATTCAGTTTAAAATTATTTCATTGCTACATAAGTTGCTACAGTGTTTAAGTTCTTTTATTGTTTAATATTAGAATTTAATATTAGAAATGGTTTTAAAAGATTTTATTGTTTATTGTTATGATATAGGATGTTTTAATAAATAATGCAGATTGGGACTCAGTTGACTACAGGGACACAAGAAGCTCTTCCATTTGGACATCACAAGCATAATGGGCCATACAAGACAAATTAACATTTTATATACAAAAACAGAAAAAGAGTGGGAAATGATTTCCTGTATATTTCCTTGATTATGCTTATTTAGGGATGGAGAAGACTGAAGAGAGGAGATACTTAATCTATTACCTACCCATTATTTCACCAAAAACAAAAACCCAACAACAACAACAACAACAACAACAGGAGAGGCCTGGGTCATTTTTAATTAATATTTCCCAGGTAGATTAAAAACTAATGTAATTGCAGCTTGGTGAGCACATTGGAGGGAGAGAGCTGCACAATACAGAAAGGTTAATCATCCTTCCTCCCTTCACTTACTTATTCTCCTTCCTGCTTATTTTCCTATTTATCTTAAACCTTTAATATAGTTCATTTTTATCTTTTCAATGTTTCTATTCACATTCAGAATAGGTACCCACACTGTAGTGAGTGGGAGAGAAAGAAACACAGGTGCAATCTGAATAACTCAGGAATGGCTAGAAATGTTTTTGTTCCTTTCCCATTCTTCCCATTGTTCTGCTCTCTTCTGAAATACAAAAAGCACTCTTCATATATCTACATCAGGGTAACATGAAAGCCAGTATGGTTGTAGTGGTTTGAGTATTTGATTAGGGCACTGGGAGGACAGGGTTTGAATCTCTGCTTGGCCCCAGGAGCTCATTGGGTGACCATCAGCAAGTTCTACTCTCTCAGCCTCAGAGGAAGGCAATGCCAAGCCTCTTCTGATCTTGCCTAGGAAACCAAGTCAGGATTGCCAAATCAGAGTTGACTTGAGGTGATATAACAACAAAAAACAGGCTTAGAGGTTTTGAATTGCAGAGTTATGAGAGTTTTCAAGAGCAGCCCCTATATAAGTTTCCTGTTAATTCTGCCCTAAGATCAAGTAAAACTTGGGAGATTACAGTTGGCCCTCCTTATACATGGAATTTTTATACATGAATTCAAGCATCCATGGCTTGAAAATATTTTTTAAAGTATAAATTTCAAGTATCAAACCTTGATTTTTCCATTTTATATAAGGGACACCATTTTGCTATGTCATTGTATTTAATGGGACTTGAGCATACACAGATTTTGTTATTCACAGGGGTTCCTGAAACCAAATCCCAGCAGATTTCAAGGGTCCATTGTATAGCGCGAGGTTTTATCCCATCCTTGCCTTGATGGGACAAACACACATTAGGAAGAAGATGCAAGTTATTTAATTATTTCTTTAACTGACTGATATTATTTTCTCCAAATATCAGGTCCAAGGTAGGCTATAGCATAAATTAAAGCAAAAAATCTCTCTCTCTCTCTCTCTTTCTCACACACACACACACACATATACACACGCACGCATGCACGCACACACACACAGACAAGCAGGTCTCCATATCCATGGATTTTGCATCCATGGATTCAACCACCCGTGGCTTGTGTATGTATGTGTATGTGTGTGTGTGTGTGTGTGTGTATGTGTATATATATATATATATATATACATATATATTTAAAAATCCCAAAAGCAAACCTTGATTTTGCCATTTTATATAAGAGTCACCATTTTACCATGCCATTGTATATAGTGGAACTTGAGCATCCATGGATTTTGGTATACACAGGGTCCTTTAAAACTTCCACAACCTATTAAAAGCTGGGGGGTCTGTGTAAATAAAAAAAGGGGCCTCTCCTTGCCTCCAGGGAAGGGAATTTCACAGCCTGGGAGCAGCCACCATGTTCCTTGTGCATACCAAGGGCTTGGCTTCAAAGAGATCACATTGTTTGATATCTTTACATAGTACCTCCTTCACAAAGTATGCTCCCCTTGGGAGCCTCATAAAACAGACGTGTGTCCAGGACTGTATCCAAGTAGCCCACAACAGAGTGGCAAGCCAAGTCAAATTGTTTCAGTGTTTCCAAAGAGGAATAAACATTTGAGCCAGTTCATTAATGCATTTTCTTTTGGTCAGTCAACAATGAAGTGCTTTGGCTAACAAACACAACAGGACAACATCCAGGAACTTGCAAGCCCTTGCCAACATCAATAAATGGACATTGCCTTTGTGGGTAAATGCAGAGCCAGGCTGCCCTCTTTTGAGGCCTGCTTTCTTCTTCTTTCTGTCACTGTAACCTACAGTGCATCCACACTGCACACTGCGAATGATTTGACTCAACCTGAACTGCCACAGCTCAATGCTATGGAATTCTGGGAATGGGCTCTGGTCCCACAACAAACTACCATTCCCAGAATTCCATAGAATTGAGCCTTGGCAGATCAAGTGGTATCAAACTGGATTATTTCTGAAGTGCGGATGCAGACTTAATTATCTTTACCTTGCTTTCACTTGATCCACAATGTATTTTGTTTCATTAAAATGTGTCCCAGTTATTCTCTCTTTGACCGTGAACCATCTCAAAATATTTGGCTGCCTGAGCCAAAAGGACAAGATGACAACCCACACACTTTCACCATTGCATGGACAGAAAATGACTGGACTGGAAGTTAAATCTTCCTTTGACACTGTACATGGGCCAGCATCTTCCACTGCCCCAGGGAGTACTGGGCTAGCATTGAAGGTGCAGAGCAAGCCACATTGCATGCAAAGCTTTGTCCTGCAACATTTTACTGCCCATCCACTACCAGCCAATTCTTCTACCACATTGTGGCTAGTGACAGGGCCAGCAACACTGTGGAATCCTGTCCCATGGGAGGGTAGGCTAAGCCCCTCTGCTCTCTTTCTGCTGTCAGATACTGACCTTTTTATTTAAACAGTGTTTTGACAATTCATGTGCAGAATTTTGTGCAGAAGAGTCTTTTAATGGTTTGTTTTGTTTTGTGCAGAAGAATCTTTTAATGGTGTGTGCGCACGTGTGTGTTGTACTTTTGTTCTTATTATTATGTTTTTAAATGATTTTATATTGTTTTAAATTAGAGGTATTTTAACAGGGTATCTTATTTACGTTTAATTTACATTTAATTTCTTATTGTCATGTTCTCAGCTCAACTTTGTTTTAATCTATTCTGTAAGCCACCATGGGTCACACATTGGGAAAATGGTGGAATGTAAAATGAAGAAACAATCAAATAAACAAACCCCAAATAATAATAATAATAATAATAATAATAATAATAATAGGATTTATTTATATACCACCCAATCACTCGGAATCCGAGTGGCTTACAACAGAGGGGATAATAGATGGTTCCCTGCCCTCAGGCTTACAATCTAAAAGACACAACACAAAAGGAGAAGGGAATGGTGAGGAGGGGAGAGGATCAGGTCCAGCAGTTCGTCTCTCCCTTGGAGGCCTGGACCAAGGCAGATGGACCGGAGGGAGGGCTCTTCTTCTTCCAGGCAGGCCTGGTGGAGCTAGCCTGCCTCTCTCTCCCTCAAGATGGTGGCTGAAGGGAGGGCTCATTCATGGAGGAGGTAGTCATTTCCCACATCCAGCAGAATATACTTCTCAGTATCAAGAAAGGAAGAAGGGAATTGTCCTCATTCCCTGGCCACTCTGTGGGCTTCCTGGAGATTTTGGGTGGGTCACTTGTTATTCACGAAGGTGAAAGGTTCAGAGAACCTCTAGTACTAGTAGTACAGTACTGGTATGTTTGGAACATTGGGGGAATTGTCTAGATTGACTTGCAAGAGATGAACAATGTCAGGCCCTGAAGCACCAACTATACCAGTACTTGCTGATGGAGACTCCAAGTGTGAGGGAACTAAGAGAACTTTTATTTGAAAAGAATATGAAAGAACACACATATAAGAGTAACTCACTCTAACACCCAGCATATAGAGCTAACTGAAATAGGAAGGTAAAGGAGATAGTGGAGTTTGAGGATTGGATTGAGGGGTAGTATCTACCTGTCTTGGAGAATGGTCCATGGGAAGCAAGAGCGGCTCAGACTAGGAGTTTAAGGGTGACAGCCACAAGGTATAGTAGGGGGCGGCAACTGTGGCACAGAAACTAGGATTTCCTAGTCTTATTTATGCTTTAAAATACCTCAGGCTAAGATGATTTCACTTTGTTTTCAGCTATCCACATGTCTCGGGTCTATGTGCCATATTCAAAATACCGGTACTATCGTTTCATCACAGCCTCTACAACCCATGCTGGCTTCCAGCAATGTGAAATAAAAATATAGCTGGAGCATGGAAATATTAGGGCATTTACACACTTTGCAAAAGAGGCTTATATAGAATGTTGGTCTCATTAGAGAGAGCTGTCCTCCATAATAAGGAAAATCTGTGTTTCAACTACAGTTTTCATGATACACAGCCAGTGTGGACTGCCTAAAGACCTTAGAAGCACTTGATCCTATTTGAAGAGAGTACAGAGACAGACAGCAGTCCATTCAGAAGGTTTATTTTAATTTATGGTTGGAAAAACCTGTGACTCTCCAGATGTCTTTGGACTGTAATTCCCATTTGTTGGAAATGTAACAATGCTCAGCATTTAACGTCTTAAAAGATGTCTTAGAGAGAGAACTTGCATGATGTATTTTCTACATTTTGGTTGGCCAATGAAAGTATCAATTTAGGGGCAAAGCAAACAGACAGGAAGGAGTGGCCAAAAGCCCAATTGCCCCAGAGCTGTGGCAAACACACATCATGTCTCCAAGGGTGCCTCCTCCTGCAGTTCCAAATAGGAGGGGGAAATATATGCTCCTTTTGGGGATGGTTTTGGGCCGCCTTAGGCCCATGCCACAGCCCCAGGGCAGCTTCCATGTGCTCTGGGGCCATGTGTCGTGTAAACACCATGCCCCTGGAGTGGCCAGAAGCCACCCAGATCTGCCCGTCTATTCTGGGCCTATGTATCATTCATTTGAAGATGCTGGATTTTGTTAACTTTGTGAAATGGCCAACATGACTACTCTAAATATGTTTCCAGCAATGACAGGGTTAAGTAGTTGTCCAATGATCCAAAGTCTCCTCCCTTATCCACCTAGCCAAACTTCTCTGAGACATAAACTGATATTCTTACAGCACATCCAGACTGATTAAAAAGGTCAAAAGTCCCAGATTTTGTTCTTGTTCTTTCTGATGTTTTGTTTATCTCAGAATATCTTCTGTCAGCTCCAAATACTGAGAGTTTTTATACCAGCACTCCAGGCCAGTTTATTTTCATCCAGTGTAAAACTGGAAAAAAAACAGGAACAAAATCTGAGAGTTTTTGAATAGTCCAAATGAACCTTTAGTGAACTTCCCATCTTTAATCTCTCACTTCTAGTAAAAAAACTAGCTTAGTACAGTAGTGTATTTTAGCACGCTTAGAGATTTTTTTTCTTTAACAAAATTCTTACAATAAAACCTTAGCTTGTGTCTTTGGCCACTGGTATCTTTGCACTTTAATCAGAATAGCCATCTGCCACACAAATTCAGTCCCCATAACCATGATGTTTATCACACTATGCTCTTAAAGAGGTACTATTCCAGTGTGACTCCTCTAGCAGCCTCCTGTTGCATGCTGGGATTGGCAGTTTTAAGGAGTTGAACTTCTCTGCCTGAGAATGCTAAATACCCCTCCTTAAAACTGCCAGTCCCAGCATGCAACAGGAGGCAGCTAGAGGAGTCACACTGGAATAGTACCTCTTTAAGAGCTCGTCTGATAAACACCCATGATTCCATACCACTGACTATACTGTCTCTGGCTGATTCAGTCTAACTCTACAGAGGGTTTCAAATTGTCCTGACTTAGAAATTTGTCACACCACCTCTGGTGCCTGACTTACCTCTTCCGAATTTGGCTCAAATTCAGAAGTTAGGCTGATTTTATTGCATAGACTTTTCTCTCAAAATGGCTTCCCGTTGCCTCCAGTGCTGAATTTGGACCCAGTAAGTCACTCTGGTGGCATTTTTTCCAAATCAGAACTTCCTAACTTCTGTATTTGAACCAAATTAAGAAGAGGTAAGTTGGGCACCAGAGACGGTGCAATAAGCTTCTTACTAAACAGCTCTTGCTTTTTGAAAGTTTCACACTCTCAGAAGTAGTTCAAGGTTGTTATTCAGACATTTCCAACTGAAAAATTAGTCATGCATCTGCTTTGTTTATCTCACTAAGGCTGGAGGAGTAAGAAGCACTTCTGGCTACTCTCTGAGAAGCCTCTTGAGATTATGGTGACTGAGAAAACTCCTTGAAGTCTATTACAATATTGGGCAATAATACTTTTCTCTGAATATGCCTCTTCCAAAAAAAATCCTTTGAAATTAATGGGGTCACCATAAGTTGACAGGTGGCATAAAGCATCTTGAGCTAAGATTTCAGGCACACAAATTTCATTTAATTCAGTGGACAGCTTTGGATATGTATAATATAGTACAACATACTAATTGAAACATCTTGAGCTAAGATTTCAGGGGATGATACCCCTAAGGAGAATAGGTCAGCGGCAAGGATGGGCAGTGGCATGGGGGCTGACCAGGTGTCACTCTCCTTTGTAAGACAAACCTTACTAGATTACAACAAAGGCCTGGAGCTCTGCTCAGACAAGTTGTCTTTGGGAAGGGCATAAAAGGAATGGTAAAGTTATTGTCCCCTTTCTCATCTATGCCACAATAACAGTTATTACAGCAGAGATAGGCACAGTTAAACAGCATGTAGACCTGTGATGACATACAACTCCTCAAAACTGTTTTTTTAATTCCATTCTCTATTATTTTCCCCACACCTAAATATCCTAAAGGCATGAGTTCAGTCTCATCTTGGAAGCAAACCAGGGTCAGCCCTGCTTAGTACTTGGATGGGAAGCTGCCAATGGATATTGCCAAGTGCTGTTGGCTATATTTCAGAGAAAAGAACTGACAAAACCACTTCTGGATATTTCTTCTCTAAGAATGCCCTATGAAATTCATGGGATTGTTACATGTCACTAGGTGACTTGAAGGCATATACCCCCACACAATGAAGTGGGGGGGGGGGGGAATGGATTGTCTAGATAAACTATTACCAAGCACAATGACACACTCAGACCATGAAAGAGAAAACAGAACGCCATTTGTTTTCACCTACAATTCCCAGCTAAGATTTCTGAAAATGCATCAGTGATTCATAACCTTTCCTTGACCACAACACATCCTTCTCACAGGCCCTAGGTTAGAGATGGTCACAGCACAGTCTTCCAAATGATTAAATTTGTTAGTTATTAAGGTGGCTAGTATGTTCATGGCTTTCCCACCTCCCTTGAAATAGTTATTGGATTTTATGTTGAAACGTCAGTCACAATTTTGCTTGTGGAAGCCTCTCTGAAATGTATTTCTCCTGTAAAGCAAGCATGCTGGTGTGTGTGTGTGTGTGTGTGTGTGTGTGTGTGTGTGTGTGTGTAGGTACCTTCAAGTCATCTGTTGATTTATGGCCACTCCATGAATTCCATAGGGTTATCTTTGGGAAGGAATATTCAAAGGAGGTTTTGCCAGTTCCTTCCTCTGAAATATAGCCTACAATACGTGATATTTGTTGATGGCATCCCATCCGAGTACAAACTTGCTTTAGCAAAAATTTGTTGAGGTATTTCTGAGTTTAAAAGTAAATGTGATCTTTTAGTCTTCTCTATTGTTCATTTTTTTAAAAAATTGTATAGCTTGATTTTAACAAGAAAAAACCAACAAGAATAACAAGAAAGTTAAAGTAATGATTGGAAAGACCGCACAAGTATAACAAATAATAAAAATAGTTTCTCATACTACAAGAGTATTAACAATCCATAAAATAAAATTACCCGTCTTTTTAAGGAGGATTAAGACACAGTGACTGAGATCCTATATCACTTCAGTGTATTGTAAATATTTCCTTGCAAACTTATGTTACACTGACACTACTCAGCCTTAAACCTGACACCATGGTAGTGCAGCAACCTATTTGGATATGTGATCACTATGCATGGCAGACAGCCCATCACACAGAGGCAGTGCTCAAGGGCAACTGCTTTGTGTTTATACATGCTACTGCATGAGCCCCAGTTTTACATGTGCAACTCTACTTCTGCCACCATCAGGTGGACATAACCACTGTATATTGTCCACAAAGTTTGCCCCAACAGGATTCTAGCCAGTGATTTACATGTTGCTGGAGGTTGTGCAACCACTCAAGGAATACACACTACCCACACTGAGTGTTACTAAATGTGTCTGTGGCATGTATCATTGTCCCGAAAGAAGAAGGAGGAGGGGCAATCCGAAAATACAAGAAATTACGTAGTAGCTTATCACATGCATGGACAAACACAGCGTCCATCTGAAAGAGAAAGCAGTCTGAATGTGAATGAACTTATCACGTGAACATATATCCATTGGCTTCTTGATTTCGAATTAGCATGTTTGTGCATGCGTGCTTCATGTTTGTGTGGAAAAAAGGCCAGTCTGCTCCAATGTCCTCATTTGCCAGGGGAAAGGTCTGCAGTACTACGCTCCCTCACACACTCAGAGCCTCCACAGCTGCTGTCTCTCTCTTTCTCTGTCTGCCTCTCCTCCTGGCAAAGGTGCCCATGCAGGAAGAAGAGAAGCCTGAATGGGAGAGAGAGAGAGAGAGAGAGAAGGAAGAGGAGGAGGAGGAGGGAATGCATGGGGATGAGAAAGAAGCAAAGCAAAGGATGACTTGAGAGCACACGTGAGGGGAAGAGGTTCCAGGCAGAGGCGTGTGTGCTCCTGGGCTTTGCTGCCACGTGTGATACAGTCCTGTGTCTAAATGGTTCTATACAGTTTGGATATGCCAAGTAAATAGTTCAACCAAGACAAAATTCATAGGGTTGCTATAAGCCAACAGGCAATTTGAAGGCACGTCCCAGATCCTTTTGAACCTGGCCTCTCCTGATATATGTAGATCCTGGATCCTTTCTTCTTTTGGCAGTTTCTAGCTTAGGTGTCATTAACAGGAATGTCTGAAACTTTGTGACGGCTGTCTTTTAAATTGCCAGTTTAAAAAAAAAAAAGATTATCAATACCAGGTCAAGACCCAAGATAATGTTAACTAGTTTGCAACTATCCTTCTTTACATTTCAACAGAAATTGATGCTTGCAAGCCTCCACCATGATGTTGCTGGCTTGTTCTCTGCTGCCTTAGAGGGTAGGGCAAGCTCTAATGGCTTTAAGTTACATCAGGGCTTTGATTTCTATTAAACATTAGAAGGAAGTTCTTGAGAAGGAGAATGTTTAAAAAATGGAACCAATTACCTAGAGAGATGGTGGGGTCTCCTTCTATGGATGTGTTCAAAAAGAATCTGGACAGCTAACTGCTAGGGATGCTCTATCCTGAGCAGGGGTTTGCATCTGATGGCATATAGGGCCTCTTCCAACTCTGTGATTGTATGATATGATTCTATAAAGTTGATTATCACAGGACCACCTAATAGGTAAAAAGAAAAGGTGTCCTTGCCCCCCCTCCACCATTCAGCATGAATTAGTAATTGGGGACAGTTTAATAATACAATCATAATTTCCTACATCACTGAGTGTAATGGCAATAGCTGTGACATAAACCAGAAAAGTTAAAATTATACCTTTAAATTACAGTATCATATACACAGCCTAAATGTATTTTCATGTACATTTTTTCATGTGGTTAAAGTGAAATTTTTGTTAAGATGTGATGTTTTAAAATAATTTTTAAAATTAATTGTTAAATTTTTATTTTTAAAAAACAAATTAAAATGTAATTAAAAAAAAAAAAAAGAACAACTGGGGCATCACCTTTTTCTTCCCACCAAGCCTTGGCCCACTCACACCATCTCTTCAGCATTTTAAAAGGATGCAGGCAAACTCCACAGCCCATTTCTATCCAAAGGTTGATGTCTGGACAGCAGCAGCCCACACCCTCCTAATGACACTCCTGAGTGGCAAATTACAACAAATCAGCAAGCTCACACGTAGCAAGATTGAGCTTGAGATATGTGAAACCTCAGCCATGAGACTGCATCAGGAGACACAGCTACAAAATGTAACTATGATAGCATCTCATCTGGTCCCCCCCCCCCCAATCTTTCTCAGCTACAGTCACTTGAATCTGGCCATTCTTTGGTCAGTGGAAATCAGTGTGAGCAGCAGACAAGTGTTTGGCTATTTTATACAGTAGCTGGATGTACAAAGGACCCCTGGGCAATTTAACTGATCTGCATTCAGCTATAGAAAATAATTGGATGTTTGTTTGCTGCTCTCCCTGTTTTCCACCAACTATGAAACAAGATAGTTTGGGGTACAACAGATGATGAAAAAAGGGGATTTGAGGGTGATACTGGTCATTGCACTGTCAGCTTTCAAAACATGAACAGCACTGGTAATAACCCTCCTCCTCCACAGAGATCTTTCATTCATACGGTTGCTGTAAGTCAAAACCAAGTTGACAGCAAACAACAATTTCTCTCTTTCACTTGACAGGTAAGCCTAGATATTTTCTCCTTGTGGGTGAATTTACTTAAAACTTTTTATGTTGCTAGTAAACATATTGATAGCTGAAAGAGGAAAAAATAGTTTGCAACCAAAAGTCTTGTTCATGCAGTAACATTGCTGCACCAAGAACAGTGCTGCTTAAACCAGCTGAGGAAGTTTTATTTTACGGTCACTTTTAATTTTAAAAAATTTCAAACCGGTCCCCACCCCCTCTGCACCTCAGGAATGGGTCCCAGAAGAATTTGCATTGCCACACCCTATTTTAAAAGATGTGGGCAGTGAAAACAAAGAATTCAGTGGAGGAAAACAAATAATTGTAAAGTTAAGAAATATGAAGTGGACGGTTGATTAAGTTGAACAGACTTCAATATTCATGCTGTAGAATTACGTACAATTCTTCATTAGAAAAAAATCATTTTCTTTCAACAGAAAGAGAAGCCTTTTTCATATAGTCAGTAAATATTATCATCTTTCCACCTGTTAAGTGATCAGGGAGGAACTATTTCTTTAAAGGCTTCTTAGACATGTGATACTGCCATGAGGGGGCAGTAGAAGACAATCTCTTGCAATGACTTTCCTTTTGATGGGCTTTCCAAAAAGTTCACACATCTCATTGACTTTTATGGTATAGCAAGACATATAAAAAGAACTTACATACACAGAGAAGGCACAGCCAGTGGTGGACTTCTGTGGATCTGGGAAGTAACAATTGCCTCTTTCTACTGCAATCCCCAAAAACCAGCTATGGAAAGCCAGAATGTTTTCAGGCAGCATGGAGGGTTGAGGGAAGGGGAAAGATGTTACTAATATTTTGCTAGCAGAATTATTTGATGTAACCCATTCACTCAACCACCATGATTTACCAAAGTTTAGACTAACATTTAAACAATGAGTGTAGGCCAAAAGCAACGACAACCACTAAACTCAAACCCAAACCCCCTCTAATCTTTGTAGTCTTGAAATTCATCTACACAATTCATACCTCTGCCTACTCTTTAACAAGATAGGCCTCCTTAGCCAGAACAACAAGAGAGGAAACCAGTGGCCAAACTACATAGAGGTTGGATTTGCCATTAGGCAATACTATTTCTGTATGAAACATGGATATACAGTTTTCGCAGGGGATTCGTTCTGGACTCACTCATGAAAATGAAGTTTTCCCTATTGGCTTGAATATAGGCACAGGTGTGCAGGGGTGCACCGCAGGCACATGCCCATTCATTCATTCATTCCTCGCACATAAGCAAGTCTGAAGACTTCAAGAACAGAGGGAGGACTGTATTTCGAGCTGGAGCTACAGTATTGTAAGCAGCCCTGGATATGCCCTGGTGTTGAATGTGGGAAATATCTAAAATACGGTCAGTTTGTTCATCTTTCAGATGTTTCCAAATCTTTTTTTAAAAAAGAAATTGCTGTGGAATTTTAAATAACATTTAGAGTACAGCACCAAAGGCTTATATGAAACAAGCCTCTTCCATTTTAAAACAGCCACCTTGGCATATTGTAGCTCCTTCAAGGCATTCCAGTGAATCTCGGCTTTATTTCAGCAGGATCCATAAAACCTTATATAAATGATCATTGGAATATTTTTCAACTTTAGCCTAAATTCCACTTTATACAGGACACAGCTGGAGAAAGTTATTTTTGGACTACAAATCCTAAAATCTTGTGTTGGCTGGGGAATTCTAGGAGATATGATCCAAAACAGAAACATTTCCAGGCTTTAATCCAGGGACAGTAATATGTCCTTTGCCTGGGATGGAATAGGATTGTACATCAGATCATACATTTGGATGCCCATGCCCAGCAGAAGAGCTTCCACTTTTTTACAAATCTGTTTTAAAAAAATACATAGCACAACCAGCATGCTGGGTAACAAGAAAAAGGCCCCAAATCTCCTCTTACCTAAATAAATAACAGCACCACAACGTCACTTTTCATATTTTTTATGAAAAGAAACATTTCAGTACAACAGTACTCTTCTCCTTCTATATGCCCCCTTTGTTTTCAGCTTAGTTCAATTGCTGTAAACTAAATTCAGATTATAAATGTAGTTTGCACTCAGTTAACTCAGGAGAGGGAAAAGAGAAGTAATTGCCCCACTTTGTGGCTGAGATGATGAACAGTTATACAAACATATATTTAGATGTATAATTATGGATTATCCTGAGCACTAGGTGTTCGCAAGAACATCTTGGCCTCCTTGAGTGACTGGTTGTGCATTCAGGAGATTGCAACAGAATGTGTTGTGATCACTCCAGGCAACATGTGTGGAGGCTGCTGATGTATTATGACAAAGGTGGAGTGGCAAGGAATTAAAAGCCCTGCTTGTATTCTTTTTACAAGAGTTCCTGCATGGGTATTGACTCTACCAAAAATGAAAGGTATTGGGAAGATAAGTGGAGTAGGATGGCTCATTTGGAGCATATCCACCTCATTCGATGTTCTCATTGGAAGCATTTGAAGAGTAACTTCTTCAGATACAGGTGGCCTGCAACAGAGGAAGACTTAGCCCTTTCTGAGTCTTTCTTCCCCTTTACCGGAGAGTAAAGTGCATCTTGGTAGCTTCTGGGAGTACCCACTTTTCATAGAGTGGAATGAATAGTACATTTGTGGTTGTTCGCTGCATGATTTTTTCCAGATGCAATGGTGCAGAAGTTTGTGTCTTGATTTGCAAAAGTAAACCTTTGTGTATGCATTTATCCACTTGTGGCTTTTCTGACACTGCATGCCTATCCAGTATCACCAGGTATTCCTTAAACAGATGTCTGTGCCTGTGGCATCCCTAGAATTAACATCACCTTGTGCAGTAACTCATGGCGTCATCCTCCCCATTGACCTCCTTTCATACCACACCATGCAGAATCCTTAGTAATATTTTTGTACTAACGTTACTGATAAATCATAATTCCTGTATATCACTGATGTAATGTATTAGTTGTGACATAAACAACTAACAAAATTAAAATTATATATTTAAATTACAATATCATATGCACAGCTTAAATATATTTACATGTACCTACTTATGTGTGGTTAAAGTAAAAATTTGGTACAATATGATGTTTTTAAATAATTTTCATGCTTCCAGATACCCCGGTGCTAAAGAAGAGAAAGGGTCTGTCCCTTTCTCCTCTGCATTGTTGGCACGGCTGTTTAGTTGCATCATTGGCTCTGCATCATTGGTGTGGCCATTTGGTTGCCGCGCCAATCATGCGCACACCCAAAATGAGCTCCAAAATGGAGTTCCTTTTCATGCTGTTGGTAAGGCGCGATAAGAGCCCTCCAGTGGTGCAGTGATGTGTCCTGTGCGATGCGTCATTTGTACGCACCACACAAGACATGTCATGGATGTGCGCCCCAGGTGGGCAGGGCTGCGCAATCATGGCGGCACCCACATGCACTAGGATTCAGGAGCATGTAGTTATTGCACACTCCCGAACCCTAGTATCAATGGCAGCACACCACTTTTGGGCCATCTGTCTCGGCCCAATGAGACACTTACATGAAGTACACATGCAGTGCCAAAGGTAGCACAGGAATGAAGAGTGTTGGGGGAGGGATATTACAGTTCATCTAGCTGGTCCAACAAGCAATGTTTTCTTTTTGTAGCAAAAAGAAAAGCCAGAGTGCCCAGAACAGTTTTTCTGAAAACTACTCATTCTCTGTCCAAAACAGAAAAAGAGGAACACAGTCAGGAAGAAAGGGGCCAACTAGTGTCTCGTGGCACTCTCAAGCCTAGCTTTTCAAATGTATTCATTCGCATGGACTTTGGTGGAACATACAGACCATTTCCTCAGAAGTGCCTTGATGGATTGTAACATAAAAGTCTCTGAAGTATACATGTAGGATCACATTGTGGTATATTGTAAATGCAGTATGTGTGTATAATGCACATGCACCCTTATAACATATAATGTAACTGTGCATATTATATGCAAGATACATGTGCATATGTGTATGTATGCATGTAAGTATATATGCATAAGATGTAGCTCTTGAAACAATTATTATTTTTATTTTGTCTTTTAAAATCCAGAAGGTACGTAGTTATCAGAAGAAACAAAAGCCCCATCAGGAGGAGGAGGTTTTTTTGTTTCTTGGAATAAATCTCTTGTTTCCAAATTGTTTGTTTGCTGTCTTCTTTATTTGTCCAGATATTGTTGCACTGCAACCCCATTGCTAAACTTTCTATCCTACTTTTTTCATCTATAAAAGGATATTCCCAATTCTTTCTTCCACAGTTGATTCTGACCTGAAGAAAAGTAACAGGACAAAAAAGTAACAGTATTTGTAAACATGTCCCCATCATTACCATGGTTTAAATAGAGAAAAGATGACATACATTTAATTTGATAAAGTCAGTAAGTGAGCATGAGAGCTGAATCAAATTCAATGCTGCCGTTCACTATTTTTATAGACATGCTTTAATACTGGGTTTTGCTTACTTGTGATGTATTGTATACTCCTTGTGCTTCATAACATTTATTGCTGCCACACTGACTTTCAAAGCACTGTATAACTGAAGTATAAAAAGAGAAGTGGTGGAAAAATAAAGGGAGATTATTGCCTGGTCCCTTCCAAAACTAAGGAAGCAAAAACTTGGACTCAGTCAATAAACTGTGTAGAAGAAACCAACAATTTGCCTCAAAATGGTCACTTGATGGATGCTTTTATTGATTTTAAAAAAACCAGGATGTTTTGGCCTGTACAGTGAGCCCTTGGTATGTACTGGGATTTGGTTCCAGAACCCTCCAGGGATACCAAAATTAATGGATGCTCAAGCCTCATTATGTGCCATAGCAAAAAAAGCCATAGTAAAACATCCCTTATATAAAAAGCAAAATCAAGGTTTGCTTTTGGGAATTTATATATGTTTGGAGTATTTTCAAGCTGTGGATAGCTAAATCTATGGATAAAGAATCTGTGGATATGAAGGGCCAGATGTATATGCTCTCAAAGGCTAGTTGAAGTTAAACCTTTAAATTTCTGAAACTAAAACTCTCTCATATGCAAGTTCTGGTATGAAAGTTTCAGCTCTAGAAATTTCTGAAGAAGACCTTTAAGATGTTGGGCTCTTTTATCAATAAAAACATCAATCAGTTGAGCACCTTGAGACATGTCTCCGGTTTCTTCTGTGACCCATCCAAAGCTAATAGTTTTACTTCAGCCTGACATTTCATGCAGTACAATCTACTTCCTCAAATGCACTGAACCATTGATGTATCTCCATAAAAGGATTAATTTCATCTTATTTTTCTTCCTTTATACCATATGCCATTATTTTCATTTCAGTATAAAATACGTATTGATCTACATACGAACAGATATGTTTGCTATTCTTTTGCACACACAAGTCATAGAAGCTGCAGGTGAAGTAAGAAACAAGAAGAATCAGAACCAGATGAAAATTGACACAAGAAATGCATGTCTGTGCATTGCAGTTACCACACATTACATGAAAAGCGTGACTCACCACAGCAGTAAGGTTTACAATTCCTCCTCAAGAAGATGGAGACATGACAGACAGGAACAGAAGATGTTTGCCCCCCTAGTGATGATAGCAAAGTGCCTTGATAATGTCGTGTACAACAAGATATTAGTTAAATACATTTCTGTGCAGTAATTAAGTACAGGGTGTGTTATATGTGAAACAAATATTTTTCACATTTAGGAAATACTGATCCTCAAATATCAAGTTAAAAGATTAAATCAACCATGGCAGGGATGATTACCAGACAACGATGTAGTCACAGGCATCACAGTAAAATAGAAAGAATACTGTAGGTTAAAGTTTATTTACTTACCTCACTACAGGTATAATGAAGTAGATGCATACCTAAATATTGTTTCTTTAACAGAAAATTTGGTACCAGAGTGAGAAATAACATGGAAAAAATAGGGAGAGGTTTCTATGCAACACAAAAGTAGAGCAGTTCAACATATTTCACGACAAATTTTTATTTACAATTAGCAGAATGCACTTGTGAACCTTGCACAATAAACAGAAGCACTTTGAACATCCCAGAGATCACCTGAAAGTTTCTTCCAACATGTAACCAAGGGTATTTTTTCCTTCCACCAACCTCCATTTTTCTTTTTTGTAGCCATACTTAAAGATCACTGCTTTGTTAAAGATCTCTCCATTTTACAGTTCTCACATGTTCAGTAAGGGATCCTGGAGGCAGCTGTTGTTTATCTTGCCTGTTGTAGGCTGGCCACACAACTGCCATAGGAGTGGCTACAGTAGAATCCCATTCTTTCCCCACTCAAACATGATTGCATTGTTTACTGAAGACACAATGCTGTAGCCAAAAGTCTGTGTTACTTCAGCCTACCTTCACCATCCTTCCAGTGCTGAGACAGGTGGCTCTCTATATCCATGGATTGAACCATCCATGGCTTGAAAATACTCAATAACAACAACAAATCTCAAAAGCCTTGATTTTACCATTTTATATAAGGGACACCGTTTCACTACCCCACTGTATATAATGGGACTTGAGCATCCATGGATTTTGGTATCCACAGGGGATCCTAGAACCAAATCCCAGTAGATACCAAGGGCTCACTGTATACATTTGAACCTCCAAGAAAGCTACATAAAGGATATTGGAAAGGTTAAATCCAGACACATGGTGTCTGTGGTGGTAGAAATTAATCAAGGGCCGTGGTATCTAGGGGGGATATAAGATGAATGAAGTCTTACATAGGAACCACAAGTGCATCTAGGAAGTCCCCAAAGATGGTGGTCACAGTGATAGGACAGGAGAACATCCACACATTAATGGCAGAGGTGGGGTTATGTGGAAGTCCTCACCATAGCTAGCAGGAGAACTTAGTCCAGGGATGGCAATTGCAGCAGGTCAGGGGCCCATTTTCATATTTTGGGCAACGTTAGGGCCCATATGGGCAACTGAAAAATAAAAAAGCCTAAGGTGACTGAAAGTCAATGTCTGATTCTCAAGTACAGGCAGGCCTTATTTTAAAAAGCAAGTTGTTGCACATGGAGGCTTCGAGAAACAGTAATCCATCCCCTTTTTTAGCCAGAAAAAAAGAGAGATCAGTCTGGATATTCTTGCCGTGGGCCACAAAAGCATCCTAAGGGGCAAACCTGGCCCACTCCTGGCTTAGTCTGGCCCATTACTGTTTCCCAACCTGGCTAGCTTCAATCATTGAACAAAAATATCAGGACATTCCCATTGTCCCCTCCCTGTTCCTTGCAGAGGGGAAGAGGAGGAGGAATTGAAGCTGGTACTGTCCTCTCAAAGAGCAGAGCCCTCAATTAGGCCAGGAGAGCTCTTTGTTCTTCTTTATTCTTTGCCATATGGGGCGTGGTGGGGAGGGGAATAAAGCTGGCATTTGCCAGCACCAGCTGAGAACACTTTATCCATTCTCCCTTTTATAGAAAGGGAAAGAAGCAAGAAGCCAGTCTCAAGCCTAAATGACATGTACAAAATCCCACCAGCCACTTTAGCCAAGGATCCAGTGGTGGTAGCTGGACATGACCACAACCACTGGTGGCATCTGGTCAACTGAGCTTCCCTGTCATCTCAAGTTTCCCACTTTAACTGATAATGTGAACTTACTTATGAGGCTTTCTCAATGAATTAAAACTAGTCACAGCTTTTACTTACCACACCTCACAGGGCTGTTATGAGGATAAAATATCAGCGCACGCATGGGAGAGAAAGCATGATGTAAGAGATTTCCAACTTCTTAGATGAGAGGTGACATACAAACGTACTAACTGCTACCTCAGATTCTATATATGTTCTCTATTTTATGTTATTGAAACAGAGCAGAAAAGGCTAAAGTGTGGCCTGTGGACTTCATACCACTCCTAATCCATTTTTGAAACCCCATAATATCTCCCTATCTTCCAGATATCTCCAAAATTCTAGAGGAGAAATGGATGGGATGAAAGTCCTTCCAAATGGTAACTCTCTGCTTCTTAGTCTCTAATCAACAGTGTCCTTCCAAAATGTGTGAAAAACCAGTGTGTGCAAATTAAAGATAAGACTTCCAGGAGGGTTGCCAGGCCTTCTTCTTCACTCCTCTGGACTAAGGGGAGGAATCTCAAGGTGAAAGTGCTGTTTTTAAAAGTGTGGCATATGTATATATTTTCCTAATTGGTTTGTTGTTTTTTACGTGAATAGTGTATTCTGTAGCTATGGTTAATGCTCACCAGGATTGCCCCATGTTATATCAGCATATCCCGTGCCTGAACTTTTGATATCACATGGGGTCCTTTCCCAGGTCTCAAGTTTTGGCTTGAATCCTCAGAGCATGGAATCCTCAGAGCATGCCTGACCTGATAATTCCAACTTTCAGTCACTTTTAGGTTGTACTTGGCCTTAATGTGATTATGGGACATGCTGTGGGGACAAAAATTGGCCCCACCGTTGTTGCCCTCCCCTGATGCAGATACGTGAGGTAAGCATCTGATATAAATCCTCTTCTCGTCAAACCATTATCCTTTGTATAGGACTCTTCAGCAGATTGCATTCCAACCAGGGAAGGGAAGGGAAGGCAGCCAGACTGCATTCCAAAGGGGCTGTGAAATTGTATCAAACCCATGACAGCCTAGTTACAAAACAAAAATTACTAAGAGTTTCATTCATAGAGGTGTTCATGAAGGCCATTCCTATTATGAAGCTTAGCGGAGGCTGGAATTATGTGGGTGTGCTTCTGCATGAACCGGGTCAAGACAGACAAAGGCACTGAGTGCAGAAGATCTGTTGATCTGCCTTGCAAGTAGTAACAAATGTACCTCTCTAAGGAATTACATTTTTAGTGAACTGCAATTACTTGTGGGAGGACTCATGAATAAAAAAATCAATGCAGGACAAAGGTTTTAATTTCAATGTCTATTAGGATAGCAGAGCAGGTGGGTGGGAATCAGATTCTAAATTATTATAATAGTACCAACATGACAATTACAAGACATAACAAGCACAATTTCTGTAGGAGGTAAAGAAGCAGCTGCTTTAGACTTTTCCTACTTCACAAAGTGGATATGCCACTCATCCTCTTTGCATGCATCTGACTGTGTGGACTGCGGTCAAAAAAAGCTGATGTAAAATAAAACTGATCAGTCTTTTGTGTATACAGATTCATTGTCATTTCTGATGCCACAGATTTATATGGCTATCCCTTTGAAAGCCTATAAAGGAAAATGGCCCATCTGCCCTCAAATATTGCAAACTAAAAAAGCAAGAGAGAGGCAAAGGAAGGAGAGTGGAGGCAAACTATACAGGAGAAGGAGCTGTTTGTAGGGGTGTCATTGGGGGCATGCGGGGGTGGTGGTGGACTGCAGTGGGTGACACCTCAGGGATGAACATTGAATGAGGTGGTCACCCCTGTCCATCCCATCCCCCCACCTCCCTCTGCCAGCCAGAGCCCCTTTGCCATTCATTGGTGGCAGCTGCTGTTGGGAGTGGGATGCTGCTGAGAGTTTTGGTGGGACTGTTGGCTGAATAGAAAATAGGCTGCCCCACAACAAACCCACTGCAAACTAACCATTGAGGCCAACACTCCACCAAGCTTTGTTCTTCGTGGGGAACTATGATATCATCTGCATATCTTAAATTGTTGATGTTCCTTCCTCTGATTTTCAAACTTCCTTTTTCTGAGTCTAAACCTGCTTTTCTTATGATGCTTTTGGCACAGAAGTTCACTAGAGAGGGTGACAGAATGCAGCCTTGCCTGATCCCCCTGCCAATTGGAAACCATTCTTTTTCTCTGTATTCTCTCCTGATGGTAGCCTCTTGTCCTGAGTACAAGTTACACATCAGGAGCATCAAATGTTGTGGCACGCACATTTATTTAAGAGTTTTTCATGATCTATACAGTCAAAGGTTTTGCTGTAGTCTATAAAGCACAGGTTGGTTTTCTTTTCCCTTTGATTTTTCTGATCTTGTGGAAGAGGTCCCTTATTCTTTCTTTTTTGTTCTCAACTTCTCTCTCTCTCTGTTGATTATTATAGTAGTTCTATTTATCCCTGCATACTAGTCTTTGAACAGTTGCATTCATGATTCTGGTTCTATTTCTGTCACCTTTAACATTTGCCTCTTATCTATCCTTTACTGCTTGGAGAGTTTTGTCTGTCATCCATTACCGTGGCAGCTAAAAAGGCCAATACAATTTTAGGTTGCATCAACAGAGGTATAGTGTCTAGATCAAGGGATGTAATAGTGCCACTCTATTCTGCTTTGGTCAAGCTCCACCTGGAATATTCAGTTCTGGGCACCACAATTAAAAAAGGATGTTGAGAAACTGGAGCGTGTCCAAAGGAGGGTGACTAAAATGGTGAAGGGCCTGGAAACCATTCCCTATGAGGAACGACTTAGGAAGCTGGGGATGTTTAGCCTGGAGAAGAGAAGGTTAAGAGGTGATATGATAGCCCTGTTTAAATATTTGAAGGGATGTCATCTTGAGGAGGGAGCAAGCTTGTTTTCTGCTGCTCTAGAGACTAGGACCTGGAACAGTGGGTGCAAGCTACAGGAAAAGAGATTCCACCTCAACATGAGGAGGAACTTCCTGACAGTAAGAGCTGTTGAACAGTGGAACCCACTCCCTCGGAGTGTAGTGGAGTCTCCTTCCCTGAAGGATTTTAAACAGAGGCTGGATGGCCATCTGTTGGGGATGCTTTGATTGAGAGTTCCTGCATGGCAGAGGGTTGGACTGGATGGCCCTTGTGGTCTCTTCCTACTCTATAATTCTATGATTCTATGATTCTTTCTTTTTTGCTACAGTCAGCAACTTTCTGAATTCCGCCATGATAATGTCCCTGGATTCAACTCATAGTTCAGCTGGTTCCCAGTCAATTAAGATTAATAGTGCAAATCTGTGTTTTACATTAGCTGTATTTACATTGTCTGTAATAAGATATTTGTATGTATGTATGCTTGTTTGTTTGTATGCTGCCTTTTCCCCAACTTGGACCCAAGGTGGTTCACAAAAGCTTAAAAACAAAACAAAACAAAACAATCGTTAATAAGCAATTTTAAATGTCCAGACGATATGGAATGCCCAGTTTGTTAACATTTCTAGTATAAAAGCAAGCTACCCTGAAAGCACATCACACAGCTTTTGAGATGTCCTGTGAAGATTCCTTCCATTTGTCATCAGCCTTATTTCTACAACCACAGATCTGATTTTGTCAAAGGAAAATGATCCTTGCCAACATTTTTCCATGAGATGGTTCCCTCCCTTCTTTAGGCTAGCAAGGGTACATATATGTGTTATATGAACATAACTTGTACTTATTACAAACCACACTGAGAACTAAGAAATTTTAGAAAGGAAAAATGAAACAAGCTAATTAGTCTCCTGATCAAACAAGTTCCTGCTACCCAATCTGCCCAAGGTCACATACGCATATTCAGTCCTGAAGTTTTTTCCTGCTCCATGACCCTTGCTGCATCCACAGATTGACTATATCCACTTGGGCAGTTTTTATACTGAAAGATAGTATATAAATCTTAAAAATCAAACAAACTAAAAGTGATCAGTGTCTTGAACTTTGAAGAGTTTGTGACGTGGCTATGGAAACACTAACGGGAAAAAGACAGAGGATACCATCAAATATACCTATCATTAACACACACACACTGAATTCAGAGGAATATTGTACCAATGCTAGGAACTGCACTGCACAGAGATATGCAGTCTTAGGCTGAACATTAGGTTACAAGTGTTGATTTAAGACTTGAAGTTTAAATCTTAAACTTTAAGAACATGAATAGAAGTGTGAGTCACAATTATGTAACGCCAGTGAAGTGTTCTGGTGCAGCTGCAGAACAGAGGGCATTCTGCAGAAAAGAAGACCCTTTGTTCTAAAAGGGGCAAGTATTTAAGATAAATAATTTCACCCTTCCTGAAACTGCTAAAGTGAATAAACAATGCTTTATCAAATACACTGATTTCTACTATCTACACCCAGCTCTCCGGATTAAATTTTCCTTTCCATTTTTCCAATAAAAACAATACAGAAGTTGTTGCATCAGCACCTTGCCTTTGCAAAACCAGTTTGCTGTGCAACAATCTCTGTTATGAACCTTCACACCAAAACTAAAGCCACACACATGGAGAATTGCCTCCATTTTCTCTCTCACTGGAAGAAAGGGTTGCCTGGGAGGAGGAGGAAGAGGACAGAATTGCCAGATTAAAAAATGGAGACAGCTCCTATCCCTTTAATGATTGAATACATGAGGGAATTTCAGCAAGTGCTTTTCCTCAGGCAACCAGGTAACAAACAACACCTACTAAAATTCCCAGGATTACACAACCATCAGATGTAGGGGATCTTTCTCTAGTTTTCACTCTGGCAATCCTAGCACAGGGTCTTTTAGGGGCTCGATAGACTGCCCCAAAAGGGTGAGCTAGAGCTGCCCATTTTTGCTCCTGAGGGAGCCCGCAGAAACCAAACCGCGTGGGCTCCCTCCACACCAAAAAGAACCTGCTAAAATAAGGTTCTTCTTGGTGTGTGTGGCCGCCACCATGAGTACACCATTGGTGCACTGTGGTGCATCAATGATGCAAGTGCAGTGCCATGATGTGTAGATGCTGATCTGTGCTTACCTCATTATGTCAGCCCCCATATGGACGAGAGGCTGTCATGATGGTGCCACCACCACTCGCTAGGGTTCAGGAGTGTGCAAATGCTACGCAGTCCTGAACCCTAATTTTGGCCCGAGACCAGCACTTTCTGCCAGTCTGTACCAGGCCTTAGGAATGAAAAACACAGAAAGGAAAGGATTAAAAAGTTACTCTCCTGGTTAAGATTGTCTAAGATTGTCTCTTTGGATTCCTACATTTTGTGTGTCTGTACCAGTCAGAAAGAAATTAGATGTGATAGAACACTGAGTACACTTCGGCCTTTCAAATTATAAACATTCAAACGTTTTAAGAACACAAGATTTCAGAAGTAGATATTATAGACTTTCGCTGAGAAATATGACTGCACACATTATTTGGAAGGGTTTCCTTAAGTTTTTCTTGAAATGAAATGAAATGAAATTTTATTTATATACCGCCGTTCCCACGATCACGGCAGTTTACAACAGGTAAAATACAATACAATATAGATTACAAGCAGCATAAAAACATTTACAGCAATACAGCAATAAATCCATCCTATACAATCAATAAGAAAACAGTCTAAAAATACATCAAACAATATACAGCAACAAAAAACAGGACGTGCCCCAATCAATCACTAATGAAAAAAACTAACTAAGCCCCTCTCTGTCTCCCTCCCTCCAAAAAGTCCCTGACAGCAGGACCAGGCTACAGTCCTTGGCACTCCGCACTGATGGCACTAACGGCGGACAGAGTCCCCTAGGCCGCCCCTGCCCAGATGGAGGAGGGCAAAACGGCAGCGTCCTCTTCGGGGGGAGCCGGCGGGCCGGCTTTTGTAGGGGCCGCTCCCACCGGCCCCACCCCCTGGAGAAATGCCACGGCGGCGGCAGCAAAGTCCTCTGGGCCGCCCCTGCCCAGATGGAGGAGGGCAAAATGGCAGCGTCCTCTTCGGGGGGAGCCGGCGGGCCGGCTTATCTTGAATGCATAATTATTCTCTTCATTCATATTATTCATCCTCTCTGAGCCATGCTATATCGAAAACAGGAGTACAATGATGATTATGTTCTAGGGTGTTTCCATTTGGCACCTGTACTTTACTATGTTACAAGATACAATTGTAGATCCTGTCGCAATATTTAGGGAGTGTACTTCCAAATAGTTAAGCACCTGACAGAGGAAAACTCTTTCTACTTGGGAAGTGAAACATGGCCCTAAAAACCACTTATGGAAAGCCAAGTTATTTTATTGGTCTAAAAGTCTCATTGGTTCTTTACCCATCAGGAATTGCAAAGTAACTGTCAACTAGGGAAAGACAGGCCAGTAATGCAATCAAAGAAAGAACCTGAGTTGAAGAAAGTAGAAAGTTGTTGAGGAAAAAGAGAGCCTGTTCAGGTGGAAGATGGCATATATACCAGAGATGGGGATGTCTACATGACAATTAGGACTAAGGTGTGTTTGTGAGAGTGACACAGAGAGAGAGGGAGGAAGGGAGAAGGAAGGCAGAGTGGAATAGGTGGTATGGGGTGAGGATACAGGAGGAAGATGCCCTGTACCTTTGGCATCACTCTACCATTTCCCCCTCAGTGCTGTGACTGGGATAAGAGAATTGACTTCCTTGGCAAAACTGCTTTATTTGTGAGACTGTGGAGCCTTTGGCCTCCCAGGGAACATTTCTTATTAATTCATTAATTAATTCATTCAGTGCTTGGACAGCTTTAAAAAGGCTGTCAAGATGGATCTCTTCCAGCAGGCCTTCCCTGAATAGCAAACCCAGCCACCAACCGAATCCATCCTCCCAGTAAGTACTTGTACCCCTCTCCCCATCCCTGATTATTTTAATGGTATTGTTTTTAACAGGGGTAGGCAACCTTTTTGAGCCGGGGGCCGGGTTGCTGTCCCTCAGACAACTGGGGGGCCGAAGCCAAAAAATAAATAATTAAATAATTTTTAAAAAATTTAAATAAATAAAGAAACCGGGACAAATGTAGGACAACATTTTCAAATGGTGGACACTTTTTTAAAAAAAGTGGAGGACATGCAAAAAAAATTGCTGATTTTTAAAAAAATGTTAATATAAATGCATGTTTCTGAGGCGTCTATAGACAATTGCCCCCCCTTGCCCCTGCGCGTGAGAGGCCAAAGGTCCCGGCGGCAATCGGCAGCAGGACCGGGCTGGGGCCGGTCCCAAGGCCTCGCCGGGCCGCATCCGGCCCGTGGGCCACAGGTTGCCTACCCCTGGTTTTTAACATTTAATTCTGTTTACTTGATGTTTCAGGGGAGGAAGAGAATGATTGGGATATGGGATATGTATGTTCTCATTTTAATTGTAAGCCGCCTCGATTGTTCCTGACAGAGAGGTGGGGTAAAAATAAAGTTTTTATTTTATTTTTATTTATTATTGAGTAAAACAGATAGGATGATAAAATGCAGCCCTTCCTTGACTCCCTTGCCAACTGGAAATAATTCTGTTTCTTTGTAGTCTGTTCTCATTATACGCTCTTGTCCTGAGTACAGGTTATGCATCAGGATAATCAGGATAATGGGCACACCCATTTCTTCAAGAGCTTTTTCACAATCTAGACAATCAAAGGTTTTGCTATAATCTTCAAAGCACAGACTGATTTTCCTTTGAAATTCTTTTGTGTACTCCATTACCCATATATGTTTGCAATATGATTCCCTAGTGCCTCTTCCTTTTTCTGAATGCAGCTTGGAAATCTAGCATTTCCTGTTTCATACATAGTAAACCTCTTTCTTGTAAAAATTTGAGCATTATTTTGCTTGCATGGGAGATTAATGCAATGATCCTGAGGTTAATTCAATCCCTGATGTCCTCTTTCTTGGGAACTGGAACGTACACTGAGCATTTCCAGTCTCTGGATCACTTTTTTGTTTTTCATATTCATTGGCATGTTTTAGTTAGAATTTGAGTGTATTCTCTCTCTGTAGCTTGAAACATCTCTATTGGTATGCCATCTGTTACTGGTGATTTATTTCTCTCAAATGCTCTGTATGCAGTTTCCACGTTGCTTTCTAAAATTGGGGTTCATTTTCAGCTCAGCTAAATTTTAAATGGAACATGTATAAGAAATGGAAAAATGGGGAAATCACCAAAGAGGAATTCAAACAAATAGCTAGTAAGTGTAGAGATAAGGTCAGAAAAGCTAAAGCACAGAATGAACTCAGACTTGCTAGAGAGGTTAACAACAACAAAAAGGGCTTTTATGGATATGTCTGCAGCAAAAGGAAGAAGAAGGAAACAGTAGGACCACTGTGTGGAGAAGATGGCAAAATGCTAACAGAAGACAGAGAAAAGGCAGAATTACTCAACACTTTCTTTGCCTCAGTCTTCTCAGAAAAGGCAAAGGGTGTTCAACCTGAGGATAAAGGAGCAGAGGACAGAATAGGGGAATTTCAGCACAAAATAAGTAAAGAGATAGTACAGAAATTCCTTGTTAATCTAAATGAATTTAAGTCTCCAGGACCAGATGAACTCCATCCAAGGGTATTAAAAGAACTGGCAAATATAATATCGGAGCCATTGGCAATAATCTTTGAAAACTCCTGGAGAACAGGAGAAGTGCCAGCTGACTGGAGGAGGGCAAACGTCCCCATCTTCAAAAAAAAAAGGGGGGGGAGAGGATCCCAACAATTAACGTCCAGTTAGTCTGACATCAATACTAGGAAAGATTCCAGAGCAGATCATTAAACAGAGAGTTTGTGAACATCTAGATGGCAATTCCATAATCAAAAAAGTCAACATGGGTTTCAGAGAAACAAGTCATGCCAGACAAATCTGATCTCTTTCTTTGATAAAATTACTAGCTTGGTAGATGAAGGGAATGGTATGGATATAGAATATCTTGATTTCAGTAAGGCCTTTGACAAGGTTCCCCATGACATTCTTGCAAACAAGCTTGTAAAAGGTGGGCTAGACAAGGTAACTGTTACGTGGATTTGTAATTGGTTGACCGGCCGAACCCAAAGGGTGCTCAACAATGGCACCTTTTCATCCTGGAGGGAAGTGACCAGTGGTGTTTCACAGGGCTCTGTCCTGGGCCCAGTACTGTTCAACATCTTTATCAATGACTTGGAGGACAAAATTGGGGGAATACCTATCAAATTTGCAGATGACACCAAATTAGGAGGAATAGCTAATACTCCAGAGGACAGGATCAAAATTCAAAATGACCTGAATAGACTAGAAAGCTGGGCCACAGCTAACAAAATGAACTTCAACAGGGAGAAATGTAAGGTACTGCACTTAGGGTGAAAAAATGAAATGCACAGATATAGGATGGGGGACACCTGGCTGAATGAGACTACATGTGAAAGGGATCTAGGAGTCCAAGTAGACCACAAGTTGAACATGAGTCAACAGTGCGATGCGGCAGCTAACAAGGCCAATGCAATTTTAGGCTGCATCAATAGAAGTATAGTGTCTAGATCAAAGGAAGCAATAGTGCCACGATATTCTGCTCTGGTCAGGCCCCACCTGGAATACTGTGTCCAGTTCTGGGCGCCACAATTCAAAAAGGACATTGAGAAACTGGAGCGTGTCCAAAGGAGGGCGACTAAAATGGTGAAAGGTCTGGAAACCTTGCCCTATGAGGAAAGCCTTAGGGAGCTGGGGATGTTTAGCCTGGAGAAAAGAAGGTTAAGAGGTGATATGATAGCTCTGTTTAAATATTTGAAGGGATGTCATACTGAGGAGGGAGCAAGCTTGTTTTCTGCTGCTCCAGAGACTAGCACCCGGAGCAATGGATGCAAGCTGCAGGAAAAGAGATTCCACCTCAACATTAGGAGGAACTTCCTGACAGTAAGAGCTGTTCGACAGTGGAACACACTTCCTCAGAGTGTAGTGGAGTCTCCTTCCTTGGAGGTCTTCAAACGGAGGCTGGATGGCCATCCGTCGGGGATGCTTTGATTTGGATTTCCTGCATGGCTGGTGGTTGGACTGGATGGCCCTTGTGGTCTCTTCCAACTCTGATTCTATGATTCTATGAAAAGGTTCTTCCATGGATGAATATGTCATCTCTTTTATATAGTTATTCAGTATATTGTTTCATTATTTATTTATTTCCTCTTGATCATGTAGTGTTTTCCCTTTGTGGCCATATACTGTAGTAACTTTACCCTTGGTTTGAATTTCCTTTTGATGTTGCAGACCTTGTGGAAGCGGTCTCATGTTCAGAGAAGAGGTCTCATGATCGTAATGGTGAGCCGACATAATGATATGTGCTGGACAGAATGCTGAATGCTGGACAGAAATCAAAGGATGGAGATGAGAAAGAGGAATCCTCACCAGAAGAAGGTTGTAGAAATCCAGTTGCGAGACTACTAAGGCATGGACTAGAATCTTGGGAGTGGAGGCCAAAAGAAACGGTTGAATTTTAGTGATGTTATAAAGAAAAAAATCTACATGTCTTAGCTATAGCTTGAATCTGGGGGATACATGACAGGGAGGAATAAAAAAATGAAACCAAGACTGCGGGCTTCCTGCACAGGGTGAATAGACAAGAATTGAAAAGGAGTATTGAACAGTAGGCTTGAGAGCCATTAAGCAAACAGTCATATACAAAAATAATTTAAAACACATTGAATACACAGAAGAGAATATAACACACTCTGTTAAAAGATGTTGGCCACAACTAATTCACACCCAAAGACATGTCTAAATATTGTGAAAAGAGAGCTGAGAGGGGGCCAATTAAGCCTCCCATGAAGGGACGTTTCACAGCCTGGGAGCAGCCACCAGGAAGGCTCTCTCTCTAGTGTCCTCCCCAAATGTGCCTGTACTTTCTTTCATCTCAGGAGAAAAGCAGGATATAAATTCAGTAAAATAAATAAATAAGAGAAAGCTTTTTACTGAAGATCTTAAAACTCCATCTTTCAGACCAATCTTTCTGGATCCAAGCTCTCCTTTTTTGTTTATTTTCTCATTTACTTACTTACTTACTTCTCTCAACATTCCTACATTCAGCCCTCACAAAGGGCTGGTTATAAATACATACCACAAAATGTAGCCACATGCAACCACAGGGTCCGTGCCTTTTGATGACAACAAAGTCTTTTTGTGTGTATGTAACTAGGGACAAGGTTGAAGCAAATCATATTTGTGTGTATTTGTTGTATGTACAGAACAATCTGTAGCATAATATGCCTTGGATCCTGTGTGGATACAGAAGAGATTATCTCCTTTCTCCCTCTGCTAGAGAACAGATGTGGGGGAAATATGATATTGCATTCTGATCAACAGCTTTTCCACAACTGCAATCATTTCTTTTAAAGAAGTGGTTGTGGATGTGCACCTGCCACACATGAGTATGCATGAGAAGGCATTTGTGAGCAAGGGGGAGGGGGATGAACTTTTCTTCACCAATGCTTAATTTTTCCCCAGTGCCAGGTGAAATTATTCTTCTGAGCTTTCCAGTATTCTCTGTCCAGTATCTGCAGGACCTCTCCCCTCTTTGTCTCCTTCACCTATGTGCCCAATCTCCTTGCCAGAGTATTATGTGTATTGTTGAAAGCATAAGTACATAACAGCTTCCATAAATGATTCTTGGCAGTATTCTTAACAGAAAGAATGCTGAGTATGAAATCAGGCCATAGGATGGAGGAGTAAATAGACAAAACACTTTCTATGAGCTTGAGTCATTTAAGGAAACAAAACTGGTCAGTTGCTCAATTTATTCTAAACATTCTGCCTTTCCCAAACCTACATGCTGCTCTGTCTTACTTTGAACTTGAAGCACCGGAGATATGGTTCACACAGAGCTTGGAAAAGTTACTTTTTTGAACAAATTCCAGAATCCCTAGCCAATGCCCTGCTACCTGGGGTTTTGGGGAGCTGTTTAAAATACAGGAGCACTTCCAAGCTGTGGATCTAACCAATCACATTTAAGTTCCATTGAACTCCCTTTCCATTAACTGTATCTAGATCTTGGGCATGAGTGGTCATGCAAAAAGCAACAATTAGCAGATTTTATCTTCCCTGTTCCAAAGTGTTACTTGATTTCAGAAGAAACAATAAAATGTCTTTTCATTTAAGATTTTATATTCTTTAAATGGCTCCAGGCTACAAATGCTTGTATCATAATTATACTTGGAGATACCACAGTATTATAATATGATTAATTTAACTAGTTTACAATTGTGCAAGTGTCAAGTGTTAAGCAATTAGTGCCTTTTGATGAGGAACAGAGTAGGGCAACCAAAATAGTGAAAGGTATGGAAATACCGTTCACCATTTAGCTGAACATACAGAAAACAAAAATAATGACCATAGAAAATGTATTGCATGTATAGTGCTGTGTAAATTTACAGCACTTCATAAATAAAGG